>NW_026067989.1:3634685-3797359 GCF_014885135.2 Alexandromys fortis
CACACACACAACTTGGTAAAATATAGACAGACATCTATACATATAAGTTCATTTCATCCATTATACTTACTGATTAAAAACATAAAACTACACCCCCTTTGTTTCTTTGAATTTTTTATTAAAAAATCATTGCTTTGCTGGTCTTTCTTCCTCTCTTAATTATTACATTGCAATACTTACACAATCCTAATGAAATGCTACCCTTCTCTTCTATTGAAAGATATGGCTTAAACTAGACTTAAAATTCTCAATGAATTGCCCATTTTTGCCCTTTACCCCCGAAATGTCATAGGAAGACATGGTCGTCCCAGCATCATCAACAGATTGTTTGATTTTATGTTGGGGATTCCATAGTCTTTTTTTCTTTCTTTTTATTTATTCTATGCATCTTTTACATCATGTATCTTGATCCCTTCTATTTCTCTGTCCCTTCCTGTCTGCCCTCTGACCCTGCATCTCCCCCCCAAAAAAAAATAAAACAAAATATGATAAAAGGGGAGGAATAAAAAAATCTCATCATGGAAGCTGCAGTGTAACACAATGAGTCACACAGGGACTTATACATCCCTTTGCCCATGTATCTTTACTTGCAAGTGTTCATTGCAAAGGGTCAATGGTCTGGTTTGAGACCTCTGGATTCTACTATTGATGTTGGGCCCTCACTGGGACTCTTCTTGGATATCCTGTTGCCCTGTGTTGTGGAGATCCTAGAGCTCTTGATCTGTGGGTCAGGTTCCTTCTCATGCTCCAGTAGGTCATAAATGGGGTGGAGTCATATCCCTGGTTCTGGGCCTGGGCAGCTACAGGGCTGGTCCACCCACCGGTTCTCCCCTGTCCTCACCACCAAGGGTGAGCTCCCCTGCATTGCCCCAGCTAATTCTCCTCTTGTTGCAAAGACTGAGGGGTGGGGCCAGTTCTCCTGCTTTCCAGCCCTCGGGGTCAGCTCTCCCATACCTAGCCATCAGGGCCAGCTCTATTGTATTGCCCTGGTGAAGTAACTCACTGGTGAGGGAGCAGGGACAGCCATCCTGCTTTTATGGCCCCAAGTCAGCTCCTCCACCTATCTCAGACATTGATGGGCAGGGGGTGGGGAAGAGGGCATCTCTCCTCTGCCCCTGCTGCCTGCCACATATCAGATAAGTATTGGGGACAGGATCTCCCTTGCTCATATCGGGAGTGGTCATCCTCACCGCCAACTGACCACCACTGCCTTGGTGAGGGGCAAGGCCCACTCTCCTGAAGACTGCAGCTGATAAGGAGGAGGGTCAGCTCTCTCATCTATTGCAGGAGGCAAGGGGGTGAGGGTAAGGGGGGCATCTCTCCCCTCCCATATGGCTGCATGACAGAACATGCATGCTTACAACTTTGGGATTGGTTCATCCACAACTCCTCCAACAGGGTTGGCTCTACTGTGTTACCCAAGTGAGGTCCAGGGCATGTGCTCCCAAGTGTTGTAGCTGGGGGTGGGAGGAGGTTGGGACCCCTACTCTTATGACCACAGGACCAGCTCTCCCACCTGCCTCAGGCATTGATGGGAGGCTTCTCTTCTCAGTCCATACCTTTTTTATGAATCACATATTGGCATTTTGATGCTTGATGCTTGTCTGCCCACATGTATATTGCTCATGACAATTCCCATTTTGTTGTTATTCTCTCAAAGAATCCTTTTTTTTTGTTTGTTTGTTTGTTTTACTGCGAACCCTTTGAAGAAATCATTCACTCTGTAGTTACTTATTTCTTCCTTGGACTTCAGGGGGTCAAGTAGTTTTCCGACACTCTATTGCCACCTTAATCAATAAATAAGAAAAGTGAAAATCAAAGTTCAAACTTGGGACTGGAGAGATGCCTCGGTAGTTAGGAGCACTAGCTGATCTACCAGAGAACCAGGTTCAATTCGCAGCCCTCACATGATGGCTCACAACCATCTGTAACTCTAGTCCCAGAGATCTGATGTCCTCTTCTGGTTTCTCGAGGACATTGCATGCACATAGTGCACAGACATACATGCAGTCAAAACACCCACACACGATAGATAGATAGATAGATAGATAGATAGATAGATAGATAGATAGATAGATGGATGGATAGATTGATAGGTAGGTAGATAGGTAGGTAGATAGATAGGTAGATAGATAGATAGATAGATAGATAGATAGATAGATAGATAGATAGATGATAGATAGATAGATAGATAGATAGATAGATAGATAATAGATAACTTGCTCACTTACTCACTCATGGGGCCAGATAATTGGCTCAGTAGTAAAGAGCACTTGCTGTTCTTCCCAGGGGATCCAAGTTCTGTCCTCAGCACCCGTGTGGGTGGTTCAAAATTACCTAAAACTCCTACTCCAGGGGATCTGGGGTTCCCTTCTGACCTCTGGAGGCGCACGCACATGCATAGCAAAGACTCACACAGACTCTAAATGTAATTTAAAAATTTTAAATCTAAAAGAAAAAAAAACTAAGCTTGTAACTTGCAATTATAAAGTAAAGTGACTTTGAAATAACATTTAAAAAGACTGGGTATGTTACCAGTAATCAGAAGTGCTGTCTGCATTGGGAGTTTCTAGGTTCTTGGCCTCTTATTCAGAAATGAAATAAAAGCCCACACAAATTCCACAGTAGTGAGTAAACTTTATTTAAAGAAATAAAAAAGGATCAGAATATATGATAGAGGAGCAGCCAGTAGCATTAGTGAAATACTTGTGGGTCCCAATTACTGCTTGGAACATTCTTTTATGAGGTTCAAGAGAAGAGGTAATTTATTTACTAAAGGGGACTTCACTATTTTTGCTCCGTAATACATCTTATTTTAATCATAGGCATGCCCAATTATGCATAGGCGTAAGACGGTAAATAGAAAAGCCATTTGAGTACTCACATTTATCCTATTCAGCATGTATCCCCAATTTGTGTGGGCTCAATCAGTCTTTCCATTCTGGCTGTATTGAGTTTCAGCCTATGTGAATTGATACTTCTGTTTCTAAAAAGGAGGGGAAGACCCCCTTCTACCATTTCCTAGTTCTTCTAATTTCTGAAGGCGTCTAAAAGCAATGACCCCCAGGGGTAGTGAATACACCTACCATTCAGAGTGTTCCTTCCAGATGCCATTTTTACCTTTAGAGAAATGGCAGGTTTTAGATCAGGTGCAAGGAATGTATGCAGCAAATTTAAGATGGCGGGAAGAAACCAATGAGAAAGTTTGAAATAAGGAGTCTGCCTGAAGGGGACCCCAAGACCAAATGTGACTGTTTAATCAGCTTAAAAAAAGCAAGTCTTTCCTCACTAAAAGATTCTCCAATGAATGAAAACTTAGAAAATAAAATTCTAGAACTAACTTTTAGTTTATCATCAAAGAGGATAATGGATTATAATTTCATATTTATTTATCTATTTATTTTGAAACAAGGTCTCCTGTAGCTCAGACTGGTCTCAAACGTCTAACTTTCCTGTCGTCTTCACTTCCCTGGTGCTGACAGACAATACAGACATGTACCAACATACCCAGTTGGATTAATTATAACACTTTAAATAAATAAATATCCAGGAATCCATACTAATTTTGAAAATAAAATATTGTCTATTCACTAGAATAGTGTTTCTAGCAGAGTGTGTTTATTTGGTTATTTCAAACAGACTGTGCACACATACACACATGCACACACACACACACACACACACACACACACACACAGCCTAACATGGCCAAAGCCCTTTATCTGTTAACAAATGGGAGAAGGCATATGAACTAGGTTTGGCTTCCAAGATTCTAACCAAGGAAAATTGCCAGAAAAACAACCTTGCAATTGATTTTCAGAAAGGCATTGAACATGCAAAGTAGGCCCAAAGAATAAATAGAAACACTCATCAAACTCTGATGCTGCCTGGTGCTGTTTATTATTGTAATTTATTCATATAAATTCAAACCAAGAAAGAGCTACTGAACACTACTATGGGTAAATTGTGATTATCATAAGATTGTACCTTCCCAATCATTTCTACTGAACCAAAAAAAAAATTGGTTTTTCAAGGGCCTTGTGTACATTGAAACTTATGTAACAACCTTGTTAAATATTTCTCAAACAATTTTATAATTCAGAGTTTCCGGGTTTGTTTCCATTGCAGATCCAGGGTCCCCTTTTGTCAATGTCCATCAAATGAATGAGTTTGTTCCCTACTCATGCACCATGATGTCCAGCACATGTTGGAGCACTTCAGTATGACGTTTTCACTTCTCTAAAATATTGCGTACCTGTCTTAATTATTCTTCTATAATAGTGATAAGGCATCACATTGTGACCAAGGCAACTTATAGAAGGAAGTGTTTAATTGGGATTTACAGTTCCAGAGAGATAGGAGGTCTATGGCCAACATGGCTCAGTGATAACAGCAGGCAGGCAGGTGTGGTGCTGAGGCAGCAGCTGAGAGTTCACATCCTGATCCACAAACAGGAAGTAGAGAAAGAGTACCACACACCATCTCCTACAAGGCCGTAGCCCCTAATCATTACCAAACAGACACCAACTAGGAATCAAGTATACAAATGCCTGAGACTGACAGAGATATCTCTTTCAAACGGCTACCCTATCCCAATTTAAACATTCTAGCTTTATTGTTTGAAACTCTTTCTAAAGCAGACTAATCATCACTTACTAAAATCATCATTTCTCCCCACTCTAGGCTCTCTGTTTCTTCCACATTGCTGTTGCTACTAGCAACAAAGAAGAAATGCCTGGCAGGTACTCTTCACCTTCCCCCAACCAACTCTTGCCCCAACACTCAGTCCCTGCTATCAGAGACAAAGTTCTTGTGAACTTTAGCAGCTGGGATTCTTCTAGGTGATTACGTTGACCAGCACTGTAGGTCCAAATAAGTCAAAGTTATCCCAAAGTTCAGTTATCCTAACATTTTGTGCTTACATTTTCATTCTTCACAGAGTCTTTCAGTTTGTCAGCATTTACTTTTTTCAGGGTGACTCAAATAGCAAATGCTTGCATATTAATTCTAATTGCCATGAACAGCATACTGATTTTAGTGTAAGAACATTCAGTTTTCAGACATGTTCAGGAATAATATTTTTTCAAGACATCAGTGGTACTGTGCATCCTTGTTTAGGTACTATTGGGGTCACGTGAACAATCATTTGTATTGATCACAGGACCCATTACATCCTTATTTTCTAAAAAAAAAACACACAAGAAAAACTACAGTCTAATACATGTAAGATTTTTTTCTTCTATCAACTTTCGACCTGAAACTTTGACTTAATTTTTGCTTATTTATCTATTTCACATTCCTCAAAATCTACATTGTCTTAGTTGGCTTTCTGTTGCAATGAAGTGGGGGTCGGGGAGACTCAACGGAAACAACATGGGGAGAAAGAAGTTGTTTCTCCTTACATCATCAAGTATCTCAAAGGAAGCCAATACAGGAATTCAAAGCAGGAACTTGAAGTAGGAACCATGGAGGAACACTGTTGCTTTACTGGCTTGTTCAGTGACCCTTTTGATATAGCGTAGGTTTACCTGTCATGGGGATGGCGCCACCCATAGTGTGTTAAACCCTCTTATGGCAATCAGCAATTAAGAAAACACTGGAGAGGTTGTGGAGAAAGGGGTACCCTCATCCATTGCTGGTGGGAATGCAAACTTGTGCAACCACTTTGGAAAGCAGTGTGGCGGTTTCTCAGGAAATTCGGGATCAACCTACCCCTGGACCCAGCAATGCCACTCTTGGGAATATACCCAAGAGAGGCCCGATCATATGACAGGGGCATTTGTTCAACTATGTTCATAGCAGCATTATTTGTAATAGCCAGAACCTGGAAACAACCTAGATGTCCTTCAATGGAAGAATGGATGAAGAAAGTGTGGAATATATACACATTAGAATACTACTCAGCGGTAAAAAACAATGACTTCTCGAATTTTGCATGCAAATGGATGGAAATAGAACACACTATCCTGAGTGAGGTAACCCAGACCCAAAAAGATGAACTTGGGATGTACTCACTCATAATTGGTTTCTAGAGATAAATAAAGGTCAGTGAGTCTATAATTTGATCTCCTAAAGAAGCTAAATAAGAAGGTGATCCCAAAGAAAAACATATAGCTATCCTCCTGATTATGGGAAGTAGACAAGATTGCCGGGCAAAAAATGGGATCTTGGGGGGGGGGGGGAGGGAGGTAAGGGGAGATGGGGAGAGAAAAGTGAGAAGGGGAGGTTGGGGGGAACTTGGGAAACGGGATGTTTGGGATAAAGGAAGGTCGGATAGGGGAGCAGGGAAGCACACATCTTAATTAAGGGAGCCATCTTAGGGTTGGCAAGAGATTTGGTGCTCCCAGGTGCCCAGGGCGATGTCCCCAGTTAGTTCCTGGGGCAGCTGAGGACAGAGAACCTGAAATGACCCTATCCTATAGCCATACTGATTAATATCTTGCATATCACCATAGAACCTTCATCTGGAGATGGATGGAGATAGAGACAGAGACCCACACTGGAGCACCGGACTGAGCTCCCAATGTCCCAAGGAGGAGCAGAAGGAGGGAAAATATGAGCAAAGAAGTCAGGACCACGAGGGGTGCACCCACCCACGGAGACAGTGGGGCTGATCTATTGTGAGCTCACCAAGGCCAGCTGGACTGCGACTGAAAAAGCATGGGATAAAACCGGACTCTCTGAATATGGCGGACAATGAGGGCTGCTGAGAAGCCAAGGACAATGCCACTGGGTTTTGATCCTACTTCATGTTCTGGCTTTGTGGGAGCCTAGCCAGTTTGGATGTCCACCTTCCTAGACCAGGATGGAGCGGGGAGGACTTTGGACTTTCCACAGGGCAGGGAACCCTGACTGCCCCTCAGACTGGAGAGGGAGGGGGAGAGGAGTGGGGAGGAGGGGGAGAGGAGAGGGAGGAGGGGGGAAAAGGGAGACAGGGAGGGAAATGGGAGGCGGGGAGGAGGCGGAAATCTTTTTTTTTTCAATAAAAAAATTATATTTAAAAAAAAAGAAAAAGAAAACACCTCACAGACGTGCGCATGGGCTATTGTGATGGAGACAATTTATCAACCTAAGTTCCCTCCTTCTAAGTGACTCTAGTTTGTGTCATGTTGACAAAGACTAACTATGACATCCACCTACCTCCTAAAACAAAAAACAATATTTCATACAGATGAAATGCAAATCCCAATGCTTAAAGAGCAAGGATCACATCTAGGCATTGTGGGACATATATTTAATCCCAGTGCTTGGGAGGTGGAGGCAGGAAGATCTTGAATTCAAAGCCAGCCTGTATAAAACCGAACCAAAAAAAGAGAGAAAAAAATTCTTATGATATATAACTGAATGCATTAAAGAGCTGTATTTTTTCCTCCTAAAATATTGCCTATTACTTTCTTTTTAATGGAAAAGTCTAAGTTCTTTTTTCCCTTTCAAATATCTGCCAAAAAAGACATTTAATACTTAACTTTAAACTTGACTATAAATCATTTTATATGAGAATTTCACTCAAGGACAGACGACTTTTTTTTTTTAAGTGCACCAACCATTTTGATGTGTCTGATGGGCTTCTGATAAGAAAAGAATGCCTAAAGGGAAAAAAAAACATCAGTTTTCTAAATTTATTCAAGCAAATGTTTTCACAGCTATGCACTTTAACCATGATGTCATCTATTTTAAACATGTTTTCATTTTATGTAATCAAAACAGAATTAACATCTCAGCATCAAATCATGGCTATACATCACATCGACATTCAGTCAAATAGTAAATACCAGAAAACTTTCAAAAGTTTAAAAAAAAATCTGAATAATACTGGGAAGATCAAGGACCTTAGAAACTGTCAAACTAGTAAATAAAACTTTGTTAGAGTTATTTGTGGGTTAGTACTGGGGATCCAACCCACAGCCTATCCAACCTCATAAAACTTTAATAAGCTGAAGTGAGGCAAAATTATCCCAGCTGAGAAATCTGTGGATGCTTGCTTATGTTCTCCTATCTGCAGCCCCAAAAGACAGAATACAGCCGTGAATATTAGCACAGATTCTGAGAGCTGCGTGCTTGATTTTTTTTTTTAAAATGAATATCACTGATTGGGGGTGAAGAGCAGTGTGGAAGTCTTAACTCGAATGTGCATAGCAAGAATGCCTACGAGAGAAAATTGTTGACAAAAACCATTCATTCGGGATGCAGAGATGTATCCTGCTGTGAATAATTGCTTGATGACTCAGAATTTTCTAAAACGTAATTTCAAGGCAATTTTAGGGAAACAGTAATTTTTGTGAAACATAAAACAAGTTCCTTTTTCTAATTTTTTAAAAAAATGTAAATCTATGCCCTAAATTGAAACCACTGTCTCTGCATTTCAGGCAGATCCTTAGTTTGTGAGACAAACAAACAAAAATCACCGGAAGAATTCAATATAAGAATATCAGTCTTAAAAAGAAAATCATGGAGGGCTGACAAGATAAGGTTTTACAGGTAAAAGGACTTGTAAGCTGTATGACCTGAGCTGGATCCCCAGATCCCACTGTAGAAGAATAAATCGACACCTGGAGGTTGTCTCCAACCTCCACATACACATTGGGGAAAATATATATCCACACACATCATAGCCACACCCATCCACATGTATACATACCCACATAAATAATAAACAGATAAATAAAATCAGGCTCGGAGAACTCTAAAATCAGAAATGGAGGAAGTTCTGGGAAGCCTGAACAGATCACAGCAGAAGAAACACAGGAATCAGCATGCTACAGATCCCATCAACAACAAAGGACCCCAACCACCTCTCACATCTAACAAGAGAGAGTGCCCAATTGGCTAAGACTTGGGCAGATGCCCAGTTCACTCACTTACCTCACTGGCTCTCCTCGGACAGAAAAATCTATGATGCTGGCTCCCTTTTTAGTAAAATGAAGATACTATTGCCTTCCAAGGTAATACAAGATGTAGCATTTCTCTACCCACTGTGGAGTGCTCTGTTGGAGGCAAAGTGTTAGAGGCCGAAAAGCTAAGATAACTATAATAAAGAATACAGCTTCCTAGAGCGATAAAGAGAACAGAATCATCATTTTCTACTCTCTTGACATTAATCAGTATGTACACTGGGATGGGGTGTAAAAGTTACTCATTTACGGAGCTGATTTATAATTGAGATCTTGGGCTTCAATAAGATGACTAAATGATATTTTTAGTAAATTCTTAAGAGTTACTTTTGATAGGGAATTCTGCCCCCTTCAAATTTTTTAACTGGGAACTTATTTGAAGGTACTTACACATGGGATAGAGAGAAACCTGCAAATACTAGTTACCATAGTAAGTAACTGAAAATTAATTGAACCATATTGTTTGTCTTGCTTAACTAATATTTAAGCATTCAAACACCCAGGGGGAAAAGGCATTACTAAGCGATTCCCTTGGCATCCTCAAAATGTTTGCTTCCGAGAGACCTTTCTTGTAAGGGGCTTGGAGTGGCCCCTTTGGAGTTGGTACAGGACACACCCAGACACCAAATTCTCAGCACAAAGAAGATTTATTGCCCCAGAGAGGCAAGCAGGTGGGAGGGCTGCCTCTGGATCCAGCCAAGGCAGACAGCTGTTTTTTTTTTTTTTTTTTTTTTTTTGAGACAGGGTTTCTCTGTAGCTTTGGAGCCTATATTGGAACTAGCTCTTGTAGACCAGGCTGGCCTCGAACTCAGAGATCTGGTGCCTCTGCCTCCCAAGTGCTCGGATTAAAAGCGTGCGCCACCACTGCCTGGCCAGGAGTGGGTTTTTAAGGAGAAAAAGGGAGAGTCTGTGCTGGGGTGAGTTGGTAAATTCTGATTGGACAGGCTAGCCAACGTAGCCAAATTATGACTTTTGATTATTGAACCTTGGTGTTTTGTCTCAGGAATGAGTACAGGGGAAAAAAAAAAATAAGCCCCTGGACCTTGGGGCTAGCTTTAGGAATGTAACCTAACGGTTTTTAGCAAGGGATAGAGAAGGGTAAAGAACAAAACCTGTTGGCACCATTATTGCCATGCTCAGGCTAGTCAGAGAACCCTTTCCTTTCTCTTTATATCGTTCATCTTTTTAACTTCAACTTCCCTGTTGGTTTTGAATTGCAGTCCTTCAAACTATGAACAAAACTAGTGCATCACATTTTATTGCCTTTCTTAGTAATCATTTTAAAATGAGTGATAGACATACTGGATCCTTCTCTGAGCCAGTTTCAGACTCCAGAGAAGTCCTAGACCAAAGAGGAGACAGAACAGCCCTCATCTCGGAGAACTCCATGTCTAAAGTAGGAGACAGACACCTCATTACTTAATAGCAATTAATAAGAGTGGTACATGCAGGGAAAGCATTGAGAAAACGGGGACTGGGCAGGGGAAAATAAGCAGGGTCAGCGATGGCATCAATGTTGGGGAAAGAAGTGGACAAGGCAGAAAAAAAAAAGGATATAATAAAAGGCTATGTGACACTTGGTAGAACCTGGGTTTTGTGGAATCACTACCTGTTCGGTTTAGGCTTGGGGTTATTCTAAACACACTCACCTGCCTCAGCCTCTTTCTCTTTTGTCCTCACAGCTGCTGTAGAAGAAGTGGCAGGCAACCAACTGTGTATGCCTAAGAGTCTGAAACCCTCTTCACTTCCCCAAAGGAAGTTTACTAAGCACTCTTGGCTATCAGGGGCTACACTTGATGGGTATACATTAACCAAAGGAACCAATCAGTATTTTCTCCCTCCTCTTGCCATCCTGAAATCAGAAGCAATCTGACTGGGAGCATGAACTATGGTCTTCTCATTAACTATGTGGCCCAAGACAACTCCCCAAAAACACATAAGAAGGGAACCCTACTTTGCTTTGAGGGACTGAGCTTTCCTTAGAACCCCCTCTAGGCAGTCTTTCAAAGGCATCAAGAAGCTCCCTAATAAATCTCTGACCAGGCGGGGCGATGGTGGCACACGCCTTTAATCCCAGCACTCGGGAGGCAGAGGCAGGTGGATCTCTGTGAGCTTGAGACCAGCCTGGTCTACAAGAGCTAGTTCCAGGACAGGCTCCAAAGCCACAGAGAAACCCTGTCTCGAAAAACAAAAACAAAAAAAAAAATCTCTGACCCCAAAGAACTTCTGGCCTCGTGCCGCTCCTGAACTTCACAATTCTGAGACCTTTCACAACGGTGTTATGACTTGTTCCTCTTATCCCATTCCACCAGTTTGACCACAGGATCTCATAATAATATTGCAAAATTCTTAGACATAATTTCATACAGTGCAATGGTGAGTGGTTAAATACTCCCACATATCCCAGTCTGACCTTTTGTTGTGTGTGTGTGTGTGTGTGTGTGTGTGTGTGTGTGTGCTCAGGGCTGTATGCAAAACCCTTCTGGGCTTGCAGAAAAGTATTTCTGTTCTTGTAGCCTTTTGTACCCAGCAAGAACCAGGGGACTAACTGATTATCAAAGGTGATGAGGCCCAGTGCAGAGACAGACAGCCTGCCTTTGAGACTGCAAGCAGGGCACGGGAGTTGCTTTGCTCAAAATAAGTCTGTTTTTTTACTTCTTCACTTCAGCTTGATCTGGCTTACTGAATCAGTGGAGAAACCTGCCATTGAGGTACAGAAAACCTATTCATGAGACTCTGAGTTCAGATCCCCAGTAGCCACAGGAGAAGTCAGATATGGTCATGAGAGTCTCTAACCCCAGTGCTGGGGTGACTTAAAACAGGAATATTCTAGGGACTTGCTGGCCAGCCAGTCTAGCTGACTTGATGAACCTCAAGTTCACTCAGAGACCCTGTCTCAATGGACAAGATAGCAAGTAACTGAGGAAGACACCCCAAATCCACCTTGCCTCCTCATGCGTGTGCACATATTTCACATACACACACAGAGACACAGGGGGCGAGGGTTAGAGGGAGCTCATTTATATGACAAATTATAGTATATATGAGTATAATTGATTTAAACTTTGGGGTATATATAGTGGAGCCAACGTCCCTTTAAATGTGCCTTTACCAGTTGAGTGCCACCAGTGGAAGGTCAGTCACATGCTGTCACTTGCGGGAGGTTTAGGAAACTGCCTGGACTCGGCAGCTTTCTACTTGGCAGTGATTTTAAACATCCTGGAGACTATCTGGGAGGCCTGAGTCCCTTTCCTTCCTGATTGGTTGAGAAGATGGGCAGTTTGCCCCATTGTATATAAAATAAGAAAGGAGAGTCTAATGAGAGAATCGGCTATCCTTCCTGACTGCTAATTCTTGGAGTAGCAATGTTTTTTTACCTTGACCCCTGGAAGCATATTCAGTAGCCTGACATGAATTCTTCCAATAAATAATGTGGCACTTGATGCAATGTTTGTGTGTCTCTTGCTTTGGAACCTGAGACGCCAGGAAATAGCAATTTGTTCTTAGTCGACTTTGGTGCCATTGGTGAAGCAGGAACATCATTAGAAATGTTAGTAGATATAAAACTTTCCCTGGCAGTCTTGTCTCAACAAGTTGGTGCTTTGCTTAGTCTCTTCTGTGCTTACATGTACTTAAAGACAGTGAACCCCTGTGCCTCTCTGCCTGGAGGGCTATTCCCTATATCCTAAGAACTTGTACTTAGGACCACATACAAGTAAGATGAGGAGACCAGAGGGATGATGCTCTCAGAGACAGCGCTTAACTAACAAATGGCAGGAAGCTGGTATATAAAGTCCCACCTCCTTCGCCTTTGCAGAGAGATAACTAAGGAATGTGTTCTATAACCTCCTGGCCAGAGTTCTAGTTGCTCACAGTGACTGCAGATGCCCCCCTTGGTATCTGTAGAGAATTGATTTTAGGATATCCCCCAAATACAAACTCCAAAGACAACCAAGTTTCTTATAGAGAACTGTGTAATGTTGGCATCTAGCTCATATGCATCCTCCTGTATATTTAAATCACTTCTATATTCCTTCTGATCCTCAGAATGCATTGCAAACAGTTGTTGCCCTGGACTGCTCAGCGAATAAAAAGAAAAAAATTACATATCTATGTTGATAGGAGAGATGGAATTTCTTAAAAATATTTTTAACTCTGGATGGTTGAATTCATGGATACAGAATCCATGGATACAGAAGACTAACTCTACCTGTTTGAGAAAGAGCCACATTTGAACCGCTTTCCTCCCTCATCTTGCTTCCGTTCTTCTCTGCCAGTTCATCCTGTGATCCTCTTCCCAAACAAGTACTTGCTTTTTAAACTGTGTTTTCTTTCCAAGCAGCACTCAATCACACACACACACACCCTACACACACCATAAACATGCATACACAATGGTCAAATTAATAAGCCAACATTAACATTAGAATAATGTAATATTTAGGATTTTTCACAAATTTTCTTTGCTTAATGCTGAATCAGACAAAATAGAAACCAACCTTATAACCTAATGAAAGTGAATTAAATTGATGAGCCTTAAGCAAGACAAATCCTAGGCTTCTAGATGGATGACAGATTGAGCAAAGGGGTGGACAGGCAATCAGAGGAAAGGGTACCCCCAGGAAGGAGTCTATCTGAGCCTTGGCCTAGAGGTTGGAGTCAGGCAAACTTTAAACTGAATAAAGACAATTTCTAGCCTTCATCACTGATATTAGCTCCCTTTCCATCCTGAGACAAGGGTAGAAAGCTTGGGAGAAACAATTTATAATGATTTTGGCTCACGATTTCAGAGGTTTCAGTCCATGGTCAGTTGGCCCTTTGCTCTGTGTCTCTGTTGACATAATATATTGTGACCAGAAGTGTGAGGTGAAGGAAATCTGTTCACTTAATGGTAGCCAGGAAGGAAAGAAAAAGGGGAAGGGGATATGAACTTGACATCCCCTTCAGGATTATACCCCTGTTTTAATTCTTTTCTATTGATAGATAAAATACCATGGGCAAGATAACTTACAGAAGGGAGGGTGTATTTGGGCTCACAGCTTCAGAGAGATAAAACATTACCATGGAAGAAATCACGGCAGAACAGCTTAGAGCTCCCCTCTCTAACCCCAAGCAAGAAGCAGAGAGCAAACTGGGAATGTCAACAATCTCAAACTCCAAGACCACCCTGCAGTGACATACTCTCTCCAGTAAGTCACACCCACCTAAGCCTCAACCAAGTGGGGTCCAAGTATTCAAATGTCTGACTCTAGGGGACATCTGATTCAAATCATCCCATCCCCCAGGAGTTTGGCTTGTTCCCACCAAACCTTGGCCTTCCAATAAAGCCACAGGTTAATAGTCAAGCCTTTAGCATATGAGCCTTAGAGGATGTGTTGGCAGATCTTGGTTGTTGACTGAAACCGAAGCTACTGTGTGCCCCTGTGAGGGATTTTCCTAATCATATTATGTGAACCAGGAAGACCCACCCTAAATCTGGGCCTCCTTTTCTGCTCACAGCCCACATAGAAGGACACGGAGGAAGGAAACACTGCTCTTTTTCCACTTGCCTCATTCTCACTGGCAAGCTTTCCTATCCTGTTCTGTCGCAGAAATTAAAGCCAAATTCTTCAGACAAGGACCAGCAGGCAGCTCTGCAGGAATCCTCCAAATTTCCAGTACCAAGCTGGGATCATAGCAACATCCAGCCTTAAGGACTGAACACATCACCAAAATTCTGGGCCTTTCCATCACAGAAAGGCTATTGGTGAATTACCCAGATCTCATACCCTGTAATTCAGTCTAATAAATCCCCATACATGTATATATGTATGCATATATTTTTTTTCTATGTGGGGATTTTTATATAAATATATTCATTCTATCAGTTCTGTTCTAATAAACACCTGCCTAATATGAAGGGCATATAAGATTCTAACTATAATGTCATCTAAATCTGTGAAACCACATAAAGCCTTTATGTGGTATATATAATAGTCATTATATAAAAGGCAGTCTCATACTAGCTGCCTCTTCTCTTACCTTGCTTTTTCTTACCTGCTTGGTATTATATTTCTGAGGGTTTTTTTTTTAAAATGTCAATCACTCTACCGCTAGTTGGTTCATCTACTCCATGTACAATGGTAGCTACTCAGGCCATTCTAATACTTCACTTGCCCATGCATGCGTGTGTGGTTGTTAGATCATGTACATGGGAATGGGTTTATAGGGTAAAAAAAACACTATGGCAGTTCTTTGGAAATAATGTAATTTGAATTAATCATTCGGGTACTTGTTTGTCCAAAGTACATCGTTCATAATCTAAAAAGACATGGATCTACTTTGGTTTTGTATCAAGTTTAGCATAGTCTTTTTCTGACTTTACTTTGTTAGCTAACAACACCTTTCCCTCAAATATGCTGTAAGGGTTGGTGTGTCCACAAAGCATGTAGTACAGAAATGTAGAATTAGGGGGCAGAGGGTGGCTCAGAGATTCAGAGCGTGTACTGCTTTTGGAGAGGCCCAGAGTTCCATTCCTTGGACTCACATTAGATGATTCCCAACTACTTCAGGGGATCTGACACCTCCAGCCTTTGATTCAGGCTTCTGCATACTTGTGCATATAGCCTTGACCCTCCTATCCCCTATACACAAATAATTTAAGAAAGAAAGGAAGGGAGGAAGGGAGGGAAAGAGTGAAGGAGGGAGGGAGGGAGGGAGGGAGGGAGGGAGGGAGGGAGGGAGGGAGGGAGGGAGAGAGAGAGAGTCTGTCAGAGTTAGAGAGATGACTTAGCAGTTAAGAGTGAGTACTGCTCGCTTTTGCAGAGACCTGAGTTCGGTTCCCACCACTCACACTGGGTGGCTCACAACTTCCTATAATTCCAGTTACAGGGGATCTGACAGCTTTTTCCAACCTTTGAGAGCAACAGCACATGCATATGGTAAACACACACACACACACCTAAAAAGAATCTGTTTTGTGGAAAGTTGGCAAATCTATCAATAGAAAAAAAAAAAAAAGAAATGGTTTAATCAGTGGCTAGCAGTAAATTCTCTGAGTTTAAACTTTTTTTTTTGACCAACGTTGGAGGGAAAAGAAAATCTGTCTTCATAACAAGGGCTTGAGCAACAATCCTCAAGGCCGGGGGAATTCCAGGGTGTGAGTTATCTGTTGGGCAGAAACTAATCAGCTCCATTCAAACCCTCATCCTTTGTTATCTTAAGTCAATAAAAATAGTTGACCAGGAAGGTGACTCAGGATCTCCTTGCTCTGTCTTTTTTTTTTTAATTAATAGTAGATTAACTTGACTTTTATGATTTTTTTCATCACTAGTTCTTATTGAAAATTAGATGAACTAACTGGCCATTATTTCTTTCTCACCTCCAATCAGTTGGCTGGATGTATTTCATCCCCACCCCCCACCAACTTGATGTGATCACGGACATCATTTCTAAATAACATAGTTCTCTGGCTTTCTTTCACTTCCTCACCAAAAATTCCATCTATGAAGGTATATTTCAAAAATAGAAAGTGAGCGTAGTGACCACGTGAGTTTCCATCAGGGGAATCTGGGCGATGATTCAGCGCTTTGTGGGCTCTGCTTACCTAATCAGAGCGGTGACAGCTTCGCTGCTATTTAGAGGTGACACCCTGAATAATAAGCACGTTTCCTCTAGCTTAGAGGTCCCGGCGGGTTTTGAGATATTTGTGAGACACCTGTGCCAGGAAACATCAAGCCTTCAATGCTTTGTCCTTGTGAGGAACAAACAATACTTTCAAAATAAAAGTAGCTAAATTCAGAAGGCACACAGTCTGTGGGAGGCATTATTTCCAAGTGTTTCTTAAGGTATCTACATCCACATGATATTCTCTCTCTGTCTCCTCTGTCTCTGTCTCTCTGTCTCTCTCTCTCCTTTGCTTGTTTATCGTTTTGTTTTTGAGGCAGGGTTTCTCTATGTAGCCCTAGCTGTCCTGAACTCATAGAGATCTATCTGCCTCTGCTGCAAGGAGGGCTGAGCTTCCAGGCCTTCACCACCACACAGGCCACACAACAGCCATTTGAGATGCAGACTACTGTTACCCCACTCTATATAGAGGACCGAAGCACAGAGAGGTTAAATAACTTATCTGAAGTTGCACAGCTCGTAAGTGAGAGAGCTGGGCTTTGAACTCGGGCATTCTCTTTATATTTTTTTCCTCTTGTACTTTGACTCCTCTGCTCCGCAGTGGCTCAGAGACACTAGATAATATGCAAATAGTTGCACAGCAGTAGATGGCAGAGTGGAGGCTTCAGCCCAGGTCATCTTCTTGAGAAGCCTTTGTTAATTATTACTTTCTTAGAAAAAAAAAAAGGAAGTTTTAATTCCCAGTCAAGTCTCCCACTTAGATTATTGACAATTCATACAAGAAAACCACTTCTCTCTACAACCAGGTCACCTTTGAAGTGTAAGCCAACAGTTTCAAACAATACATAGTATCAGGCATAGATTATATATCTGTGTGTGTGCACACGCATGCCTGAGTGCGCCCCTGAAGTAGAGATGAAGGTCATCCAAAGGTTAAATGATAGAAGGTAGCAAAGTCTGTCCATTAGGCTGAGGGAAAAGCCAAAATTGGGAGGGGAAAGAATATGATAAAAGTATGCAGTAAGAAATGCTCAAAACCCCAGGTGGTGGTGGCGCATGCCTTTAATCCCAGCACTCCAGAGGTAGAGGCTGGCTCTGTGAGTTCGAGGCCAGCCTGGTCTACAAGAGCTAGTTCCAGGACAAGCTCTAAAACTACAGCAAAACCTTGTCCCTAAAAGCCAAAAAGAAAAAAGAAATGAAAGGCTCAAAAAATAAATAAAAACATAAAAATACTAAAATTCCTATATTTATCAATATTTTATTGTCGCAGTATCTGTAATGATATGTGTAAGGTAGGACTGTGGATCTCATGGCAAGGGGCAAACAGACAGAGAGCCTTCTGTTCTATCTAGCAGAAAGAAAGAGTGGGTGGAGCTTATCTCTTAAAGGGACTTTTGCCCCTGTGCACAGACTTAGTAGTGATGTAGCAGCCATAGGACCCTGGGTGTATGCTGCCAGGTGACAGACGGGCCAGCATAATGCCTGAATCCTAACATTATCACCTTTGTTCACAATGTTTGTAGGGATAAGTCCCCCCCCTTAGGGGGCGTGTTCGCCTCAGGCTAAAGTTCTCCTATAAAATTGGTGAGCGTGCTCCCAGCGCTCTCTTCTGCTTTCCTGGTCTCCGCGGGAACAGTGGTTCTGTAAGTCTATTCCTCCATTAAAACTGTCTATATTTTGACAATCTGTCTGCATTCGCTTACGCCGTTACAAATGTTAAAATTTACATTTGTAATAAATCTGAGATATTTAAAAAAAAATCACCAGAGTGTTTATGAATAAAACAATGTTGCTTAAGACTTTTTCTGATACAACTTAAAAAGAGAAAGAGAAATTATTATTTCTTTTCTTTTTTGGTTTTTCAAGAGAGGGTTTCTGTTTGGCTATCCTGAAACTCACTATGTAGACCAGGCTGGCCTCGAACTCATAGAGATCTGCCTGCCTCTGCCTCCCGAGTCCTGGGATTAAAGATATATAATACCATTGCTGGGCAAGAATTTATTATTCCATGCAAGAAAAGTCCACATGTGTTGCTGGCTTCTGATCTGCAGGCTGAGGGCTGATGGGACCTCTGTTCTGAGGCTTCCTGAAGCTATTCCTTCATAGGCCCTGACTGGAACAAAGTGATCATACCAGCCACAGGGGTTCAGACAAAATCCTAGACTAGTCCTGGATCCAGACTAGCCCTCACTGGACCCTGCAGTCACTGTGGCAGCTAACGGCAGACTCATGGAAGGTAGCAAAAGAAGAAGGGACGGTGGAAGGGGACAAAGGCCATCAGAGGCCCCTCGCATTTACCCGCACAAAGACAGGGCTGGTTCCTCATGAACTGCTTTCGTGAAAAGCATCCATGTTACTGTAAGCCAACATTACTAGTGTTCTGCTGTCTAGCTACCTCCAAATAGGTGGGCTGGGTTTTGTGTGAAGAATGTGTTTAATCATATTTTCTTGTTGAAACATCTAAAACTTGCCAGAAGTGAGAAACAAACATTAGGTCATCCTGCCTCCCGCTTCCTCTGTAACACAAATCTATTAGTTCTTCATTCCAGGAAGAGAAAGCGCTTGTGTATTTGACAATTGGCTGATAAAGGGGCTTCCTCCAGCCACTAACCTCTTGGCAAAACAGTGGCCGAGTACTGAGTACTGCCCTGTGGGAAGGATGCTGAGGAAGTGACCTTGAACGCCTGCCTGCCACGGGTCTTTAGGCTAAGAGCAAAGCATCCTCATTCCTACATATGCTAGAGACAAACAGACCCTCCTATCCCCGGGAGTTTCTCTGAAGCAATCTGTGGTTAAACACTTTCCAAAACCTGAATCAACAATTCCCAGAAAGCAAAGAGAATCTGTTGATTTCTTTTCAGATTTTGAGCAAAGTTTGACTTAAATTACTAACTTAAAAGAGAGAAAGAGAGCTGGAATGAAGGCTGTTATTAAAAGCACTTACTACTCTAGCAGAGGACCCGGGTTTTATTCTCAAAACCCACAACAGGCAGTTTGTAACTGCTTATAATTCCAGGTTTAGGGCATCCTGTGCCCCCTACTGGCCTCTGTGGGCACTACAAGCATATGGTGGTGCACATAAGAAGATGAGGACACAAGGAAAAACAAAAGTAAATATCAATCTTATTACTAAGTGAAAAAAAATTAAACAAATTTAGCATGCTATTCCCCCATTAGGAAAATTGTGTTTAGATGAAAAGTTAAATGAGAAAGTTATATGACTAAGCTAAGCATAAACTGAGAGAGCCTTCCTTTTTTGTTAACATTTTGCATTTATTTTTATATGTGTATATGTGTCTTTGGTTATATCCACCCAGCAATTCTCTGCTCCATTTTCTCCTAGGTTCCCCCAAAGTATCTCCTTCCAAACTTAAAGTCCTTTCTCTCATTTTTTTTATTTTTTTAAATTTACAAATCACTGAGTCCAATTAGGGCTGCCCATATAAGCCTGGATGTGACGCCATGCCCTGGGGCATAGGCAGCATACTGTGGCCCTCATGGGGAGGGAGGGGGACAACTAGCAACCGTCAACTGTCAATAGTTACTCTGCGAGGGGTGGGGCTCTGTGAGTCTTTCCCCCATCCATATTGGAAGTTTCAACTGACTTGATCTTGTACAGGTCTTACGCAGGCAGCCATATCTGCACTGAGTTCACATATGCAGCAGTTGGGCCATTTACAGTTGATAGCATCTACCAGTACTCCTCTCTAGCCACTGGTACTTTTATTCTATGTTTTCTCTTCTGCAGGAGGGTAATTGTTATAAATGTCCCATCTATAGTTGGGCACACACCGTCACCCCTTCTGAGCACTTTGCACAGCCATAGGTTTCTATAGTAACCACTATCTGCCATAAAAAGAGATTTCTCCCACCATCAATCTATAAGTAAAATGAATATTTAAAAAGAAGTTTCACGACATGACCACTTAGCAAAATTAACCATAGTCACCCCATCCTACAGCCAGTTAGCAGCACCAGGTTTGAATCCCTGTTGTGAAGCAAGGTTCAAATCCAATTAGCAAGTGGATGGTTGTTCCCATGACAGTTATGCCATTATGGCACCAGTAGGCACATCTTAACTCCCAGGTCAGTACCTTAGCGTGTGGAACCCAAAGTTATATAAGATCACTGATATTTTTTCTCCCCAAGTAGCCTGCATAGCACATTCCAACACTAGCCAATAGTTTCTGGTTGGTTCAAGATTGATTTCTCCTTGTCCTGCAATCCAAGTGTATGATATCTTCAGCAATAGGGTCTTATCATCTAATTACGGTGGAAAACAAAGAGCAACAGTAACAGCCTGAGTTGTTTTATGTCTCTGGGGCCTCCCTGATCAATAATTCAGGGAGGTAATTTCTGACACAAAGTTTCATTTAATAACCCATTGTCCAACCTTCTAGGTTATCTCTGGTCAAACCTTTTTTTTTTTTTTTTTTTTTTTTTTTTTTTTGAGACCAGGTTTCTCTGTGTAGCCCTGGCTGCCCTGGAATTAACTCTGTAGACTAGACTGACCTTGAACCCAGAGATCCATCTGCCTCTCAAACATTAAAAAAAAAAAAAAGTTGCATTTTTAAATTCATTTACAAGCTAGTAGATTTTCCTAAGACTTCCTAACACATTTTTAGTTTTGGTTAATTTACCATTAACTTTGGGAGTCTTACCCCTCTCCACCCCCATGTGTTCCTTATTCTACACAGAAAGACATTTTTCTCATAATGCACTATAAAAATAATCCCTGAAAATATAGTTTCGGGATAGCCTTTCTAATAATAAGATTGGTGTTGAATACATCTGTACTCCGTGTCGCCACCTTCCTAAGGTGATAAAAAGAAAATTCAGATATGTCCACAGCACCCATTACACGCGTACATCCACAAAGCTCTACATCACAGCTGAGAGAAAACATGGCCCCCAGGTGCCCACCTGAATTTTTATGCACTGCTTTTTATTTTTATTTCCTGGTCTGATCTTTTCGACGGTCCCTGGGGATCCTCACGTGACATTTGGTAATAAAACAAGATTTAAGATAAAATAGGTGAGAACTTGAATGGTGATCTCTTAGATAAACAAAGTAATGTTAATGGCAGGGCGGAGCCACTCTTTATCTAGAACATCCAGTTTCTGGGTTAAATACCTTCCCTTTCAAGCCTGTGCAGGCCCACGGTGCAAACTTAACGTTTCTGAGAGAGTTAATAGAGAAATGAAGTGGCCACCGAGGGATTTCACTTAATCCCCTGCTGACAGGGAAAGTCCTGACTAACTTCCAGGGGAGTAATTAGGGGTTCCTCCCCCTGGGTAATTGTTCGTCTGTTTTGGGTTAGTCTGATTATGTGCAGACTTCCTGGTGTATTCCAAAGGGTTAAAAAGTTGAACATTACTAAATTTGTCCAGGGTGCCTCAATAGGTGTTCCTCAACTGTATTTTGTTGTTGTTTTAAGGCAAGGTCCTGCTAAATAATCTTGCATGGCCTGGAGCTCCTAATGTAAACCAAGCTGGCCTGGAACTCACCTCACACAGATTCACCTGCCTCTGTCTCGTCTCATCTCGGGGGAGCTGGAACTAAAGGTGTGCACCACCACATTGACCTTCAACTGGGTTTGACTAGGGACCAGTGGGTTTGCTCAACTTAAAATGCTTTTACTACATTTCCTATGTGTGTGTTCTCATGTTCTCTAATCTATCATGTCCTCATATCTATCTACGCTGGACTGTCCCCGTAGGGCTATGAAGTTGAAACTGAGAGCAGAATTACAGGTAGCTGTTCCACGAGACAGAAAGCCTAAGGCTGCTATCTCGATGGAACTGTTGGCAACCTCTTCCCAGTGCCTTAGCCTTGGCTCTCCCTATAGGAGATCCTGAGACAAGGCTCGAATTCACATAATTTATTTGGATTGAGATTGCAGGAAACACTGGGAACGAAGAGGTTACCATTGGAGAACGTGAGAACACACACATAGGAAATGTAGTAAAAGCCTTTTAAGTTGAGCAAACCCCCGGTGCCCTAGTCGTGCACACGGCTGTCAGTATTGAGAGAGTGTGATGACGTCACCTGGCATCACTTTCATCAGTATCGCCTTTTCCATAGTATAGAATGGAATATAAGAAGACTCTAATATGACAATAATATTATTGTCCTTTGAATATGTCCTCCACTGTTATGGGTATTGGGAGCTTGATCCCTCATGTAGGAACAATGAGAGGTAGTGGGACCTTTAGGAGGTGGGGCTAAGTGGGGAAGTTGTTAGGTAGGTAGGCCATGGTCCTATGGAGGCTCTCTAGCTTCCGGTCTTACCTTGTGATCTCTCTCACCATCCCATTTCTAAGGAGCCTTTGTCAAAACTAGCTCTACACTATTTAGTCTGTAAACCTCCCAAACTGTGTGTGCTAAAGAAACGCCTTTTCTTTATTAGTTACCCAGCCTCAGGTACTTCTTCCTCGTAATGGAAAACAAACTGGCAAAAGTATCAGGCCAGGAGGGCAGCAGCTCCCTGCAGCACATCTGGCTGTGTAAGAGGCCCTCGAAATCAAGTCTGACAGTTTCAGACTTGAAATTCCTTCATTAGGACAGAAAGCTGGTACAAGAGGCTGCAGGCTACAGTCTGTCACAAGGAAAGGCATGGATGGATATGGACAGCAGGCAGGTTTTCATTCACCAGATTCCAAAATGCAAGGAAGTAAAAGAACCACAGAGACCACACTGAGGGCAGCCTAAATCGCAAAGCCTGATGCCAAATCTCTAGTTGACTTGGGGAAATCACTGGAACGCTCTGAGCCCCACTTGTCCCATCTCTTGCCTGAGTATTTTGGGTTAAGAATGAAAACAAGGACCACTATATTATGCTGGTTTTTCTCTGCTTGCTTTTCAATGATCCAAGCCTCTTCCCTAATCTATGCCCAAGAACAAGACCTCTCTGATTAACATCACCCAGCACACTCTGCCTGCCAGGTTAGTGTGGCCAGTGGGTGGGTGCTGCCTGAAGCAGAGAGAAACCCAGACATTCTTACCTTTCTCCTGGCACTACTGTCTTATAGTAGTCCAGCCTCAATATACAGGATGCCCCTTTATGGCCATCCTGTGACTCCAGCTCTTGCCAGACTCTTTTTGCCTTGCTCCTCCAGGCCTGGGCCAATGAAGACTACCCATTGTTGCCATCTATGCCTTGGGCCCCTCACCGTGACCTCATGTGGGTCCCTTTGTCCTACCTTCACCTCTGTAACTGTTCCTGTAATGAACTCCCCTGGTTCTCCCTCTGCCCCTCTGGCTTCAGGCTGGTGTCTGCAGCAAGGAAGGATATTGGATTAAATGAATGTTCCTCTGAGACACTTGGCATGTGACTCGGGACTTAGGAAGTACTACAGGACTGTTCATTACCGATGGTATTATTATAACTTCTCCCATTGCCGGCAAACCTCACTGATTTGTGACAAACGCAGAGCTGCTTGTTGGGGAGGGGATGGTGATGTTCCAGAGCATCCTAACACTAATGGGGACAGGGCACTGGGTCTCAAGGGCTGAGTTCTGTGGACTAAAATTGATATTGTAGGGAGATCTGCTCTGTTACTTTGGGCACTGTGTCAAAAGCGATTATCGCAAAGACAGCTTGGCATGGACCAAGGAGGCTTAAAGGTGGCAGGGCGCATTATGCAATCTGGTTTATGAAAAAAAAAAAAAATCCTAGCGGATCAGATTAGAATTTGCTTTTATCTAATACCTTAGAGTCATTTTGTCTGCGTTCTAATTCTTAAACAGCAGGTAATCCAGCAAAAACTCCTGTTTTTAAAAAACACATTAGCATTTTTGATAATTCTTGGTAAACCAATTAGTCTCCCAGCATTGTTTTGGGAGGTGGCCCTCTGGCTGAGCTGATAGTGGGCATGTAGAAAGACACGGATTGACCGCCCCTTGAGGAACAAAGTCTGCAGGAGACAAGCTCCGCCTTCAGTCCCCTTCTGCCCTCGTTTGTTTTCCAATCCTCGGGGTGGAATGTGCATACATTTGCAGTATAATTCTCACCTAAAACAGGGCGAATAGTCCCATCCCAATCACAGGTACAGGTAGTATGTACTGAAGTCTAATTTGAATTCACTATTTAAAAACTGCAATGTAGAAGCAGTTTAGCATTCATTAACTTGGCCTCAAGTGAAGAAAGCACACTGTGCTGGCTGGTTTTGCGTGCCAACTTGACACAAGCTAGAGTCATCAGAGAGGGAGGAGCCTTAATTGAGGAAATGCTTCCATGAGAACCAGCTGCAAAGCATTTTCTCAATTAGTGATCAATGGGTCAGGGCCCAGCTCATAGTAGGTGTTGTTATGCTTGGGCTGGTGGTCCTGGGAAGCAAGCCAGTAAGCAGAACTCCTCCATGGCCTCTGCATCAGTCCCTGCCTCCAGGTTCCTGACCTGTTTGAGTTCCTGTCCTGACTTCCTTTGGTGGTGAACAGCAATGTGGAAGTGTAAGCTGAATAAACCCTTTCCTCTCCAACTTCACTTTGGGTCATGGTGTTTCATTGCAGCAATCGGGACACATGTCCACGTGAACATCTCTGAAGACACGCTCTCTTCAGCTGGGGGCAGGGGGAGTGACGGCGGCAGCACCCCCACTTTGTCCTTGTTCCCTGGTTGTGATTTTGGAATTGGACAAGCCTCCGTGTGGAGAGTTGATGGGAGAGTCAGAAGCTCAGAGATCCCACAGAAAGGCCACTCTACTGGCTTGCCAACTTGAGGAGAAGGTTGTGCAGAAGGACCTTCTGGATGGCAAGTTACCATACTGGCCTCAGGTGACAGACGCCTGGGCTGCGGAACCCGAGCAGAATTTCAGAATGTTCTTTCCTTTTGGACGAGTTGTGAACTAGTCGTGAATAAAGGGACCTGGCTTCAGGCCCCTTGTCTTTTAACATGCAAACTGACTTTGGAACGACACGACGGCAGATGTATTTCCAGGGTACAGCGTGACACCTCAATACAAGTGTGTGCTGAGTAATGAACGGGCCAGGGCAGCTGGCACGCTTGTCACGTCAGGCACTGAGTGTTTGTGTTCGGGACATTTAAAATCTTTCTACTAGCTATTTTGTGGCATAGGCTTCACTGCTGTCAACCACAGTCACCCTACTATGTGTCAGAACATCAGAATTCAGTCTCATCCAACTGCAGCCTGGTACCATTAACCAGCCTCTCTCTCTCTCTCTCTCTCTCTCTCTCTCTCTCTCTCTCTCTCTCTCTCTCTCCCTCTGCCCATCTTTCTGCTTGAATTTTTATTTTATTTGTTACTGTTTTTTTTTTTTTTGAGACAGGGTCTCAAGGATCCCAGGCTGGCCTCAAATCTATTGCATAACCAAAGATGACCTTGATCTCTGATCCTCATGCCTCTACCTGCCTGTGCCAAAGTTCTGCACAACTTTCTCCTCAAGTTGGCAAGCCCCTAGTAATTGTTTTCCCTTTGCTTTTGAAGCTAGGGCTTTGGACATGCTTGGCCGGCGCAGCATCACTGAGTTGTGCCACTGGCCTGATTTTTCAAATCATAACTCCAAAGGCTTTGAGGAAAAAAATTCAGAGGGAGAAATCCTGACGGAACATGAATCTGGGTTTTAATTTTGGCTTCCTGGCTCAGTCCCTTAGCAGTTGCAGGATTAGGATTTGGGGCAATTCTTTCTCTCAGACTGTTTCCTCGAAGGTAGTATGGATTCATGGGTGATGAGGGGTTGTCTGGGCTCAGGAAGCTGCCTACTGTAGCCTGGCCTGGAGCGAGGACTCCATGCATAATCCCTATCCTTAGTGTTATTCTTGCTGCTGCTATGGTTACAGTTCCCCTCCACTCCCCATTAGCTACAGATTGGCCTCTGGCCCTTCCTTTTTGAGCTTATCCCATGAAAAGTCACTACGCAGCCAGTAAAGGAAATGCCCGGCGCCCTATTCTTAGATATTGTTCAGGACTAGGAACTGGTACAAACTGAGCTTACTCAAGCGAGAGGGCTGAGACTGCCTCCTCTAACTGGCTCAGAGACGAGCTCAAGCTCAAGCGTCAACTGAGCCTTTGAGATGTAGCTGGCTGCAGATGAATAAAGTCCTGCCAAGGCAAAAGTACTGAGTAAATTCCTTAAAGTGCCCTCCCACTTCCTCCACAATGGCATCTCCACCCCAACTCTCTCCCTTAATAATCAGAGATCTGTGGGATTCAGCCAGAAGCTGAGTGTTAGGCTAGAATACCAGCGCCTCCCTCATTGGCAGCGTCTCAACGGTAGTTGTATGTGAGCCTCGCAAACCCCAGACATAGGACTGGGGGGCTAGCGTGGGTCCCATCTGAGCTGAGGGAGGTCAGATCCTGTCTTAGTGGAGTACAGACAGAACCACTCCAGGGGAATGCAAAATGGACAGACAAGTGCTTGTGCATATTGATCCACTCTGAAAGAGAACTGAAGCCTGTGGAAGACTTGGCTCATTTTTAATAACATCCTGTGAAGGCAGGGCCAGAAATCAGGAGTTGAGAGGTACTTTAGAACAAATAAAGAGCCGCCCCTGAAAGTGCGCTAGAACTGAAGAAGCCAATTCACAGCCCGGCGTGTTGGAAAGACATTGCCGAGCGTGTTTCCTATTTCTGTCCATCCCTGGGTGGCATGCTATTTCCCTGAGGTTTTCCTGAATCCTCAGGGGAATGGCTCCTACTATTGGTACCCAGCCCTCAACTACAAATGCTGTCTGTGTAGAAGTCTCTGTCTCCTTTTTTGCGACAGGGTTGCGTGTTGTACCCCTCCTTCAGACGAACAAGCATTGGGATTCTAGGCGTGTGCCACCGTGTCTGGCTGGAATCACACATTTTAACACAGCTGAACTATGCAGAGGAAGGGAAACCTCTTTCATTGTTTGACCTTGATCTTGAGGTCCCACTCACCCCTGAGTAAGAGATAACAATAAACTTTTAATTTTTCCAATCTAATTGCTTATTGTCCTTTGACGCAATGCTCCATCTTACAGACTTTTCCCATCATCTGCTTCCTTCTTTGAGACCTTTGCAAGAGTTGATACATGAAAGAAGGCCAAGTGGGTTAGATGGCCGAAAAGAGGCGAGGCTCCGGGAAGGGTGTCTTCTACTTCTTCCTTGGGTAAGGGGGCTTTGGCTTTGTAGTCCTGGCTCCCAGAATGCCTTGCTGGCTTTTGAGACATCAATCAATGGTTGGAGGGCAAAGTGATTATCAGCTTTCTTTCTCTGGCTGACTGTGTTTCCATTAGCTCCACCTGACTGGAGAACCTCAAGGCCAGCCAGGTCCTCCAGCAACCTGCTGCCCTAAGCGTCCACCTCAGCCTCTGCTAAAACACACTGGACCTATGAGGAACCTGGGAGAACTACGTGCCTGTGTCTCCTGACTACAGCCACCACAGTCTGGCAGCTGCAGCCTTGACAAACAGGTGAAAAGGCCAACAGTGAAGTAGAAGGTGAAGCCAGGAAACACTAGCAAGAAGTAAGGGAGTAAAGTGAGTGTGTAATGGCAGCAACTGGAGCTTCATTACCCAGGAGAACTCGGAAAAGCCATGTCGAACCAGCCCTAGAGTGATGAGCACACTGATAGCGCTTGAAGTGAATCATAAAATATGTGTGCAGAGCAGACCCCACTATATATAATAGACTCACTAGGTGTAAACACACCTTTGCCCGCCCCCATCCAGAAACCCACTTGCTCCCAAACTCTGTACCAGATCTTTCCATGGTGTGGTAGTTTGAACAGGATGTTCAAATACAAAATCACAATGTCTACATGTCCACCACAGAGAAACTCTTTCGATGTGCTAAAGGCTTTTCATCGCTTTGTCTTTTTATTAGCAGAGAACTGGGGGGAAAAAATCTAAATAATCATGACTATCAGGACTATATAAATAAAAAAATGAAACATGCACGTAATGGAAAAATATGTAGCAGTTAAAAGAAGGAAGTAGAGTGCTATATAGTAGCAGAGATAAGTCTAAATAAATGGTTGACAAAAAACAAGATGAAACAAAAAACAGCCCAGCAATAGCTGGGCAGTGGTGGCACAGGCTTTTAATCTCAATACTCTGGAGGCAAAGGCAGGCAGATCTCTGTGAATTCCAGGCCAGCCTGGCCTACAGAGTTCTAGAACTGCCATGTCTACACAGAGAAACCCTGTCACAGAAAACTAAAAGTCAAAACAAAACAACAAAACCAGCAACAGTTAGATATTGGCATGCTTTAATCTTTATAGTTTCTTCTTTTCCAAAATATTATATGAGTTAAACTGTACAATATGTGGCCTTTTAAGTCTGGCATCTTCCATTTTGTTTAACACATTTTGCAACCATCCATTCTGAAGGTATCAGCGCTTTCTTTTTATTGCTTAAACATGTTAGCAATTTATCATTAGACATATATGTGCATATACTATATATCCTATATAAATATATCATTTAAAAATACACATCTGGAAAGACAGAAAACACAACAATAATGTGCTTTGGAAGGATGGTGGAAACAAGACTGAGAAGGGGATGGTTAAACAAGCTGCTTTATCTTCAGAGTTACAATTTAGAAACTGAATTCTGTTGCACAATTTTTAAAAAATTGTGTAATTTTTTAAAAAAATGTATTTAGTAATAGAAAGAGGTAGGTGATAATTGCATTGGTTATATAAGAGAATAATCCTTGTATCTCTCCCTCCCTCCCTCTGTGTGTGTGTGTGTGTGTGTGTGTGTGTGTGTGTGTGTGCAAGAGCAAATGATCAAGACGGCACTGAAGGGGAAAGGGAAAGGAGGAAGCCTTTTACTTGATTAAAAACTTGAGCACAATGGAGACTTTTAAATGTTAGGTATTGATTGAGAGAGACAAATGCTAACTCCCATTAAAAGGGAAAGAGACAAATAATAACAGAGTTTATGTGACTAGCTCGAAGTAGAAAAGAGAGGGAAGGAGGAAAGGCCTTATTCCTCCAGAGACAGCTGAGGATGAGGCAGGCTTTATGTCTAGGCAGGAGAAGCAGAGCGAACCAGTGCGGTGCCGCTTTGCAGCACAGGGCCTAGCGGATCTGGCTGTCTGCCCAAACAATGACTGAGTTTTCAGCATGTTTCTCTACCTGTAATGGATGGCTGGGATCCTTGGCTTCAAATTCATTTGAAGCTAAGTGATATGAATGATGATCAGAGGAACCGTCAGGTCTAGAAACCAGGACAGAGACTTGTGTAGGATGATGGAGGACTGTTATGCATCCCTCTTCATGTCCATCTTTCTGCTGATATCTTCAAAATTTGGCCAAGCCCAGATCAGTCATTGTTACTGTCTCCTGTCTCCTTTTCTCCTCTATTGAAAGATTCATGAAAACCCAGCTCTTCTGCCCTCAGTCTTTCTGAGCCATCACTCTCCGCGGTATCTACCATCCCAGGTGTTAGATGTTAGATGAAGCTGTTAGTCTTCAGCAGACTTCTTCCCCGAGTCTTTCCCTGCTCATTGCTTTCTGCACACTGCTCTCAGTTATTCCAACCCCTCCTCCAGACTCAACCACAGCTTCCCACTGGTGACCACACGAGTCTCCTTTCTGGTGTTCATTGCAATTTCCCACGTCCAAGGAATCACTGCCGCCAGGCGTGGTAGCCTGTGCCTTTAGCCCTAGCACTAAGGAGGCAGAAACTGGTGATTCCTTGTGACTTCAAGGTCATCCTGGTTTGCAAAATGAATTTTGTGAGGCAAGGGCTACCTAGAGAGACTCTGTCTCAAAAGTAAACAAGTAAATGAATAAATAAACTGCCACTCTGTAGTGTTTTTTTTTTTTTTGTTCCCCTTCAAGGAAAATATCAATCATTTCCACCCAATACCCCCTGAGCCCAGTAACCGCTGGCCTCTTTGATTTTAGTTTCTCCACTCTGCCCTGCATTCCATCTCGTCACTGATCTTGTTTAAACATCATTTCACCAAGCCACACCTCATCTCAAGAACGCACGGTGGCTTACGACTACGTATCACACCGAATCTGAACTTTTGCCTGGCTGTCATCACCTACCCCACACATGAATTTTCCCACATACCCTTACCTTTCTTCAAAAACCTTTCCTTCTTCCTCTGTTCTACAAACAGAAGCTTAGTCCTAACCGCAGTCCTTCGCTTAGTCAGTATTTGTTGATTATCTTAAGATCTTGCATGGCAATCTCTCCATTCTACGTAAGGAGCAGGGAAATAGGTCCAATTCCACATGGGCAAGCTAGAACTAAAAGTCCATGAAGACCTCAAGAGGACAGTGAATACCAGTGTCCTAAATATAGATAGGAGTGAGAACACATTGCACGAGAAGATGCCCTGTGGTCTAGGAGAGCAGGAGATGAAGTCCAAGCCTGGGAAGCAAGTCCACAGCAGAAGGCTCTGGATTTCAGAAGAGATGCAGGCATCTCAAGTTTTGACTGCGCTTAGAAGTTATAAGTTTCCTTATAACCTACTACAAGGAAAATCAGCTTTAAAGAAGGCACAGGCAGGAGGCTGGTAGCTATCAGCAATGAGCAGAGCAGGGTTATCACCACGATGTTGAATTTGCTCTCCGTGACTTGTGGGTATGCGTGAACTCTGTGTGGATAGTCTCCCATGATCCCCATCACACTTTCCTTCCCATCCTTCCCATAATCTCCATTGATCTCCACTATACAATCCTCTCCACAGTCTTCAATGATCATTATCATGAATTTCTTTCCTTCCCTTTATACATATCCACCGACTATAGAAAAACAGTGCTCATTCCTCTAGTATTTTGGCTAATAGAGGACATGTAGGAAAGTTGATGACCTGAGATTCCTGGCACCATGTTAAATGGCCCTGCAGCTTTCTCTTTCTTCTTCCTAGAATATTTACCTGTGTAAGGAGTTCAACTCACCCAGAGAATGGGGACAACTAATCTACGGACCCATTTTAGTTCTTAGCTAGCAATCAACCTCAACCACCCGTTCTCCACAGTAGACAACCAACTCAGTCAAGTGTCCATAGAGATGGTAAGAGTTCCAACTCACATATGGGGAGCAGATCACATTGGTGATCCAGGCAAGGTTATAGATAATAAAATAATAACAAAATAGTTGTTGGTTGGAAGCTACTGGATTCTGAGATGAATTGTTTTGTACTGAAATATGTAACTAAAACAAACAAGTAACATCTTGACTTATAAACGCTCTCATTTATGGGACCTCATATATTGATAACCCAAAAGACACCATCAGGCCTACTCTTATGGGGCACTAATTTTTCAGTGACTTAGGCTCATATTGGTAATTCCTTTCTGATAGAAACAGAATGGATTGTTTCACCTACTAATTAGTTATATTCTATTCAGGGCTTTAAGATATCTTTAATAGATTGATACTTTATCAGTCAATCTCAAGTACTCTTCAAACAAGCCCATATTTACATCTTGTTTCTCTTCATTACTTAGTGCAAAGTAAACTTATACTATATACTGATAGGTTGAAAATTCAATTCCAAATAATTTCCTCATGAGTATGAGATTGTCTTAAATAAAGCTCAAGGAGCCAAGAGACATTATCCCCTGTAAGTCCTGTATTATGTTAGTCATGTAAAACTTCATTTGGTAATAAAACAAGAAGCCACAAGCATATGGAGGTGCTAAAGATTTCTGTCTCTTTCATTGGGATCTATCTGGGTGAATGGATAGAGGCAGAAAAGAGCATAGTGAGTGAGGTAACCCAGACCTGGATAGATAAATATTGCATGTTCTCCATTCTCCCTCATCTGTGGTTCCTAGCGCCAGTTCTTGAGCTATGACTATATAACTGGAGAAACAGCAGAAACCGGGAACATAAAAGGTGACAATGGAGATGAGGGGGTGGGGGGACAATAGATGTTGTGTCTCGCAGAAGTGTCAGAGAAGCCTCATCCATCAAGTCTCATGAACAAGTCTGCCCAAACAAGACCTGAACAACGACAGCACCAACAGACATGCTAACTTGGAAGGGGGAACGCTCAGAGGCTTCAACCCTCATCAAAGAACTAAGGGCAACTAAAGAATGCTGAGAGTGGAGAAGTAGTTTTCCCTAAGGAAGAGCCCGTAATTGGTTATCTAGTACCTAGGGATCAGCCCTGAAACCTTGAAATCACATACATACAAACAAAATTATATTTAGTAGTGTGTGTGTGTGTGTGTGTGTGTGTGTGTAACAAAGAAAAAATTGAATTTGAGAAAGAATGGGGACACATGGGAGGCGTTAAAAGGAGGAAAGAGAAGGGTAAATGATATTTATAATTTCAAAAAATATTTTAAAGTCTATTTAATTTAAGAGAAGTTCAGCTGGGCAGTCGTGGCACACGTCTTTAATCCCAACACTGGGAGGCGGAGTCAGGTGGATCTTTGTGAGTTCAAGGCCAACCTGGTCTACAAGAACTAGTTCCAGGACAGCTAGGCCTGTAACACAGAGAAACCTTGTCTCAAAAAAACAAACAAAAACAAAAAAAGGAGAGGTTCACAATAGTGAAAACAGATAATGGAATGAGACATGAGCTAAAACCTTCCTCAGAAGGGATAGGAATCAAGACTTAGTTCTAATTCCAGCACAAACATTCATAAATCCTTCAAAAACAGAATGTACTTTTCCAATGTTTTAATTGTCTTCTCTTGTCTCATGACTAGCTTGCAGTTGGGCCATGGGAAATGAATGAGGCCAACAAGATTTCACAGATTTGCCCTTGGGCATCTAAATGCCTTCACATACAGTCTTTTCTAGAATCCAAATATAGTTTAAAAATATCATGTTGCCAGTATCAGAGTCTTTTAATTTTAGGCTTACAGAGTCTGAGCAGTACTCAGTCATAGAGAACAAGGCTCAGTTTAACCTAAATACGTGGCGACTGTTTAAGAGATAAGGAATAAACAGGTTCTACTAAAATAAAAGTAAGCAGACTCTCGAACTTATGAATTATAATTAGGGATGGTTGAACCTGTTTGATCAAAGAATATGCTAATTCTTTAAGCCAAAACCTAATTCCTTGTTGGAGATCTTGACACCATCAGGATCAAGATATGACTTCTGGTGACTCCAAACTGTTGGAAAGCAGCCATGATCTCCACTATACCAACAACACAGATGACTTTAAACTATTGGAATGCCAAAACCAATACTTCTGGTTCTTCAGCACTTAAACAATTTGAGTTGAAAGAAAAGTGGGGTGTATATAAGATTAAGGCTACTTAAAACATGTTCTATAAAAAGTGGTGAGGGTACACAAAAACTCAGATTACCAATTATACAGACAATTTCTTGGTTGGAATTAGGATCATATACAGTGTGAGGGACAAGGGCAAGATGGAGCTCTTGAAGGTCATGAGTATACGTCGGATCAAAATTGATAAGGTACTTGATTTCTTGAAACAAGTACTGTGATCCTGATAAGGCAAGTCTCCTACTCCCCTGAGCCTGTTTTTGCATCTATAGAAATAGAAAATGATGATATCTGTAGTGCTGACCTCACAGGATGTCATAAAACTCCACTGAGCTAATATATAATAAAGCAAAATAAGAAGCTCTAAAAATGAGTAGGATTTCAACTATGCTACCAGCATAGACGATCATAAATATAAAAGAAAACATTGGGCCACTGTGTAAATCAAATGACTGGGGGAAGAAATAAATGCATAATTGATACCATGTGAGTCATGGGAACTGATTTATGAACGGAAGTGAACACTGATAAGCAAGATGCATCTTCTCAGTAGTTGGAAAGACTTAATGACGGATTGAGCTTTTAGAGCCTGTATTTAAAACATTTATTTCACTTTTAATTTTGTGTCTGTGTATGTGGGTCTTTGCATCTGAGTGCAGGTGTCTGAGGAGAACAGAGATGTTGGGTACCCCTGGAGCTGGAATCCTATGTGGTTTTGAGCTCCTCATCATGGAGGCTGGGCCAGAAGTTAACTTGGGTCTTCTGGAGGAACAGTATACACTCTTACCCATCGAGCTATTTCTTTAGCCTCTAATTTGTCTTTTTAAGTACACAAGAAATAACCTCTTAGCTATCCCCTTCTCCTCCACCCAAACCACCTCCTCTGTAAATAAACAAATTACCAGCACCAGGGTTGCAGTGTGACCAGAATGACAGGCTAATCAACAATAGGAAACGATATTGCAAATACAGCTGAGGGCACAATGCACACAAGAGCTTTGTCAAGTTCTTCTTATGAAACTTCCTGTCACAAACATCCTTTCAAAACTGGGACGTGCTGCCTGCCATTTTCCAAAGCACATCATCAGGGAGAATTAGAGAACCCTGTTTCTCATTATAATTAATTGGTCATAATAGGAACTTTAAACAATTGGGATCATGATGTAAGTATGACATGTACTTCCTTGGATGAAATCCTCCCTGAGCTACAGGAAATAGGTCAATAAGGAAGTATATGTGCCCCAGACACACAAGATGGACTGAAAAGACCAGTTGCAGATTCTCCACTAATGAGTGACCCCTGCTGGATTCCTGCCTGGTGAGACCTCAAAGAATTCATTTGTTTCCAAGAAAAACAAAGGCCACTCAGGACCTAATCCAAGTCTTAAGACACAGAAGACTATGGAGCTGGAGAGATGGTTCAGTAGTTAAGTGTACTGGCTGCTTTTCCAGAGGACCTGGGACCATGCGGTAGCGCATAGTGAATCCACAGTAGCTGTAAGGCCTTGATAGGGAGGATTTGATTTCATGCCCTCTATCCTCTGGAACTCAATTAGAAAGTTATTTGTAGTTGCAACTTTTTGCATTAAATGCTATTTTGAAATGATATACAATCTGCGTTGTAACGGTATACACTTTGATGCTCATATTAAATCGACAGTCTGAAGTTTCTAGATGTAGAAAATAGAATATAAAAAGCTAGAACACTGATGAATTCTTTAAGAGTTAAAGACCTGGGAGAAAAGGTAGTAACAATAAACAGTCCACCCCTGAGGTCCCCTCAGATTGCAATAAAAATGCAGGGTTTGTGAAGCCCAGGATGGGGGGCATAGATTAGAGTTTGGGGTCCCACATTAATTCAGATTCCCCCAAACAAACCTTAAGATGAAGTGGAAGTGGTTTGCTAAGGAAGCACTAAGAATAGGAACCAGCCAAGGAGAGAAAGGCTCTCACGTAAAGTCCAGTAAGGCTGCAGAAGGGAGCTTTTAGCTGATCCTGCAGGCACACCTAAGATATGTCAGACCCCAAACTTGTTCCAACTGCAGGCAGGAAGCTGGGCATTCAGCATCTAACCACCACTGGAGGAGAGTAATCGCCAACACTCCGAGGTTATCGGAACATTTGCACAAAGGGTTCTGTTTGTGTAAAATGGTGCCAGTCGTTGGAGAGCAGGTCTCAAACAAGAGCTGCAGGTCAGACTACTAGAAGGAAACCTACCCTACTGAAGAAAAGGGTTGCGGGGGCATTCAAGAAAATCTGAGTGCCAACAGTGTCCGCTACAGGTTACTCAACCTCAGGCTTGCAAAGACGGGAACTTGCATGATATTGATGGTGGAATCTATCCAAAAAAATAATTCAGAGGTTTTTATGATCTCCATGGACAGAATAAGTTATTTCGTTCTAGACTTGATAGGATGTCAACAGTCATTTCCTTCTTTTCTTACATAGCTAAGCTACATATCATGCCAGGTCTCTGCGGTCCACGCTGAAAAAATAAACTAGAAATAGTCTTTGTGCTTGCTGATGAAAACTAACACGAACCTGCACAACATTCTCCTGTATAATAGATAACGAGTGCTCTGGCTCGCTGGTAATTTGGAGGCCATGATGCTTGATTTCAAACGAATTGCTGCAGAAGGATTACAATAACTGTAGATTCAAGAGCAGTCGAATGATGTGCCAACATTTTAACCCATCCAATAACCAGCACTATACAACAAATATATTTTTGCAAGCAGCTGATATTTGGTAGAAAATTACAAAAAAACTTTGAAAACATATTAAAATAAATATTAACCAGCCTGTTCTTCACAAGATAATGTCTGAACAAATATATGGGATAATTATTTGTAATTGGACATGGACACTTAAACAATAGTGTAGTTAAAACAGATACTGGAACATTCTACATGACCCAAATAATTTTTTTTTTTTTGGTTTTTCGAGACAGGGTTTCTCTGAGGTTTTGGAGCCTGTCCTGGAACTAGGTCTTGTAGACCAGGCTGGTCTCGAACTCACAGAGATCCGCCTGCCTCTGCCTCCCGAGTGCTGGGATTAAAGGTGTGCGCCACCACCGCCCGGTGACCCAAATAATTTTTATCAAGTAGCCTCAGTAGTGAGATTACTATCTATGTGACTGAAAAATCAATTATAGTTAGTAAAAATTTTGACTTTTCCTTTTTCTTATTGTTCATTCTGTGAGAGTCATAAAGAACAGATTTATGGACAGGTGAGATGGCTGAGCTGATAAAGGTGTTTGCCAAAGAGCCTGCCGACCTGAGTTCAATCCCAGTAGCCACATGGTGAAAGGAGAGAACTGGCTCCTGGAAGCTGTCCTTTGACCTCAACATGCACTCCATGAAATGCATGCACACAGGCACACACAATAAAACAGACAGAGAAACACGAACACACACATAAGTGCATGAATAAATAAATGCAATTTTAAAAATTTAAAGCAAATATACTAGTCACTTTAAGTCATTTCTAAGTATAAATAAGATTATTTATGGATTATATTTCTTTGTTCTCAGAGTCCCCTGAGATAATAGAATAGATAAGACACTGAATTATAAAGATCACTTGTAAAAAGTGGTCTTAAGATGGCATTGTGCTAGGCATGGTGGAGCATGCCTTTAATCCAGGGGTAGAGGCAGGCAGATCTTTGTGGGTTCAAGTCAACCGAGTCTATCTAACAAGTTCCTAGTCAGCCTGAGCTACACAGTGAGACCCTGTCTCAAAAACAGTAAACAAACAAACAAGCAAAACAAAAGACACAACTGTATACTGGTGACTTTTTTGCTCAAGTCTATTTTACTTTTTTTTTTTAAATTATAACAAAAATACAGAACAGAATGAAAACTAGTATAGGGTTTAGAGAGATGGCTCAGTGGTTAAGAGCACTGCTTGCTCTTCCAGAGGACCTGGGTTCAATTCCCACAACCTAATGGGGGCTCACAACCAATAATTCCGTTTCATGGGATCCAATGTCCTCTGCAGACACCAGGCAGGCAAATGAAGCACAAACCTGGAGTTAAAACAGTCATATACACAAAATTACAAAAGATAAAGTTCTTAAACAGCAAGTATAGCACCTGATTACTGTGCATAGCTTTACGTCTATAAAGTATCAAAGATTTTGAACAAAAAGCCCTTTGGGTTAGTCAGTATTGGCTCACTACAGCAATACCTGAGAGATCAACTTACAAAGTTTATTTTGGATTAGTTTTGGAGTTCCAAAGCATTCTCTCTAATGTAAGACGTTAGTAGATGGTGTCCCTGTTTTCAACCTTTAGTGGAGGCAGCCCATTATGGCAGAGCAAAACCTTTCCCCTCCTACTGGGGAGTGAAAAGAGAAGGGGCTAGACCTTTACCTCCTAGGGTATATTTTCAGTGGCTGGAATCTCTCTCAACAGGCTCCGTTCCTATAGGCTCTACCATTTCCCAACAACAGACTCTGGAGGAAGAGTTAACATCTGAAGTGCAGGGCTGGAAAGATTGCGCAAGGATTCCTTAAAACACTTGAAACTCTAGCAAAGGACCTGGATTTGGCTTCCAGTATCCACATTGTGGTTTACAACTGCTCAGATGATCCAATGCTGTGCTCTTGCTTCTGAATCTCCAGGCACATACAGGTGTACATATTAACATGCGGGCAAAACGTCCCTACTCTACACATAAAGTCAAAATAAAATCTAATAGAGCTGTTAAAATGGCTTATTGTCTAAATATCATCCAGAGATGGGTTGCTACATGGGCAGCAAGACAGAGAGGCTAAATCGAGATTCAGAGCAAGGAGTGCACAATCAGATTAAGGGAACGGTGTGGTGGGGGGGGGGGAGTGTGATGGTAAAACCACAGTGGCAGGGAAGGGGCTATCATTGCCACAGTAGAACTGGTTAAATATGACTCTTGCCCATAATCTAGAGGCTAAAGCTATGGCTTAGTGGTTAAGAGCACTTGTTGCTCTTTCAGAGGACTCGAGTTCAATTCCCAGTACATACTGGATGGCTCTGACACCTTCTAGTTCAAATATGAAGATTCAGGCAAAACACTGATAGATCAAATAAAATGAATATTTTTTAAAAGCCTTTAATCTGGGCTGGGGAGATGACTCGGCTGGTAAAGTGCTTGTAATGCAAGTATCAGGACATGAGTTTTGATCAGCAGCATCCCCATAAGAGCTGGACATGGCAGAGCCCATCCCGGCTCCCAGTGCTGGGCGGGCCAGACAGGCAGACATCCCCAGACCTCACTGACCAGCTAGTCTAGCTGAATCAACTAGCTCCAGGCTTATCAAAAGATAAGGTGGGGAACAACTTAGGAAGACTCCTAACATTGACCTCTGGCCTCTATACACACATGCACACATGTGCCCACAAGGGTTCATGTGCACCTCACATGCAGACATGCAGACACCCACAAACATGTACACATACACCTCATGTTCTTATTTGCTTTCTGTTGCTGTGATCGACGTTATAATCAAAAGAGACTTGGTGAAGAAAGGGGTTTATTTAACTAACAAGTTATAATCCATCATCTAGCAAAGCCAAGGTGGGAGGTGAGACCATGGAGTTGCTTCCTGGCTTGCTTCCCCCTAGCTTACTCAATTACCTTTCTTATACAGACTAGACCCACCTCATCACAGTCTTGTAAAAAGGCATCCGCTACATCTGTGGTACACAGACATTCATACAGGCAAAGCACTTATATACATAAAATAAAATAAAATTAATTAAAAAATTTTTATTTTATTTCTCTGTGTGTGTTCTTGTATGTGCACATGAACGTGGGTGCTGGAAAAGGTCAGAAGAGGGTATTAGAGTCCTTGGAGCTGAAGTTACAGATGGTTGTAAGCTGCCATGTGGGTGCTGGGTATTGAACCCCATTCCTCTGGAAGAGCAGCCTGTACTCTTAACTGCTGAGCCATCTCTCCAGCCCTCAGCTAAGTCTTTTGAGGCAGAAAGTTATTACAGAATCTACTGGGAGCACGGATGATGGCAGGACTGAGCGATTACATAAGTCACTTCACTAAAAAGTATCTCCATTGTGCTATTTTGCAGACAATCTTTGTTGTTGTGCTCCCACCCCCAAAACCAAACAACAACGAAAGCCCAAATAAATAAACAGAAGGGATTAAGTATCTTCAACTCCTTGTGCAGAATACTACATCGGACTTCTTTGCCAAGCGCCTGCTCTCCCACTTCTCTAGCTAAAACTGTTTTCTTCTTTCGACATTTCCTTGCAAGGGTTGTTCATTCACCAAAATCCCAGAGAAGTGTTTGAGGTTGCAGCAAGGGTATTAAAACCACGTGACTGTGTGGCAAGAAAGTGACCTTTGAAGTTCCTGTTTGACTAAATTTCTGACAAGGAAGGAGGAAATGCAGTGCTGTGTATCTTGTTCATCCTATTTGCTGATGTCTGGTGATTTTACTACCAGGAAATTGTTATATTGTTCTTTGGAACCTGGGCCGGCTGTGGTAACCCAAACAATGGCCTCTCATGCGGGCCTTTGAAATGAGTCTCAGCGTTCAGCTTCCAGATGAAAGAAAAAAGCGGGCGCTTGCAGTCCCTACAGAGTCTCACACTCTCCACAAACCAGACTTCCCTTTGCAGCAAAGAATCAGAAAGCTAGAATTTCCACACAGCTAGTAAACACCAACGGCAGCAGGCGGTAACAGTCGGGTATGGTCATCTCTACACTGTCTCGCTTTCATATTCTCCCTAATGGTTTATTTTGGCCCATTCTCATAAGATACACATTCAGGGTCATGGCAGGTATTAGCTCCCACCCCCGCAAAAAAACAAAACAAACAAACAAAAAACCTCTCTCTTGTTTTAAATTTAGGTCAGAAGACAACTTTGAGGAGTCTATTCTCTCCTGCCACCATGTGGGCAGAACTCAGATCGTCAGGCTTGGTGGCAGGTGTCTCACACGCCTTGTAAGTAAATAAATAAGTGAAATCAAAATTTCAAAAATAGAAAAGAACTGGATACAATTCCATCCAATGGCTCGCAGAGTTCACTGGATAGGTGGGCTGCACTGGGCAGTTAGGGCAGATCTTTTTAACTGCTAGATCCTAGTGTCCACTAGGGAACCACACAACTGAATGTGGTTTTTCAAGAGGAACTAAACTCACTGAAACACAGCTTAGGGGACAGTTTACTATCGGCAGCAGTCACATCTGCCCCGTGTGGGGTGGGAGGGCTAGCAGTTGCCAGCAGCACTTATTCGGGCCCTGAAAGGCTTTGGTGATAGAGCAAGGGACTAGGTGTCCAGCTCAGAGCAGTTCAAGGGCCAATTGCCCACTTCAGACAGCTTAATGGGAGCCTTTCATGTGCCTACCTTCAAAAGTTAACCTCTCTCTTTCTTCGGCAAAGATCATGTTGCAGAGAAGCTGGAGGTCATAAGGCCTTAGACTCTCAGAATCGCTGCTGTCTGGCTGTCGGAGTTCTTTCATTATTACCTCCCCTATGATCACTCGCAGGCATAACAGGGAAGAGATCAAATTCCTGCCCTTAGCCAGTCCTTCTCTTGGCCCAGATCCTTACATCCTGTTAACAACTGAGCTGCCCAAACAATTGTGTAGACAAGAAATTCAGATTGCATCACTGGTCCTTCAGGGTCCCCTTCACCACTGCAGTGGTCAGAGCACCCCAACCTCAGTCTGTAGCTCTCTGAGCTAGGCCCAGTCATCCCTACAGCACACTCTCACTGTTTTCTCTGGAAGGTTCGCCCCCTGATGCGCCTGTGAATAGGTTGAATGGGTGCTTCCTTATCAGCCCAGCCAATTGTTCTGAAGTTGCAGATTCCAAACTTATTTTTGCCTTATTCTTTGCCTATTTTGTCTTTATCCATTGTACTTCTCACCCGACACCATTTGCAAAACAACACTAACAAAACAAATTCTCTGTAGACCAGGATGACCTCAGACTCCGAGATCCAACTGCCTCAGCCTTCCAAGTGTTGGCATCAAAGACGTACACCACTACCACCTGGCTACAAAAAAAGTTCTCAACTAGGAATGTAAAGAGATGGCTCATTGATTAAGAACACTCTCCACTCTTCCAGAGAACGTGAGTGTGGTTCCCATCACCCACGTCACCTGTAACTCCAATTTCAGGAGATCTGATAACCATTGGCCCCTGAACTAACACGGTGCACATAAACTTAGGTAGGTACATCTACACATCAAAATAAAAAAGCTAGGTGGCAGAGGTGCATGCCTTTAATGCAAGCACTAAGGAGGCAGATGCAGGCGAATCTCTGTGAGTTTGAGGCCAGCCTGGTCTACAGAGTGAGTTCCAGGACAGCCAGGACTACACAGGGAAACCCTGTCTCACAAAACTAAAATATAATAAAATTAAATAAATGTAAAAATGTTACAAAACTCCTGTTTACTTTTGCTTGTTTAGGCAACAATATCCACCTGCAGTCCTCAAGCAATGAGTATTTCTCAGACACTCCTAGAAACCTTATCTTTTCTCTAAGACACTTGAAACGGAGGCCTGTTTCTGTGCACACAGGAAGCAACTGCTTGATTGGTTTGCTTGTGTCTCCAGAGGTGCCTGTCAGCTCTGCCTTCTCAAGAAGAGTTGAAAGGCTCCAGTGGCAGAATTAGTCAGGTCCCCAGGGCCTGAAACAAAGCTTTGGAGTGAAATCAGGCAGAGATGATATAACCTACCTGACAGGAACGAGGATATTCTAAAGAAAGACATAAGTCTCCGCCTTCCATCATCAGACTATTGAAACAAGGCATCCTCAGGACCTGCAATTTTCCCAGGAGTCTCCTGTGCTGGGAGAAGGAAAAGGAAGAAACCTGTGTCAGCTAGAGAAGGAACTTGCTCAAGAGAGATTCACAGAGTGCTGAGAGTGTATCCGACCACGTTGACCAGAGCTGCTTACCTGCTATGGTACTCTGACCCTCCTTAAACCTAAGCCTCATTCAGGACCCTGAAGATAGACTGGTGGGGAGGGAGATAGGAGTGTGTATGTGTGTGTAGGGTGTGGGGGGTGTCATCAATAGGTATCTTTACCCCTCTTCCAAGTATAGTCACATTGAACGAATCTGTTGCTGCTTTTCACTGTTACTTGTTCAATTAATTGACCTGTTCAACAACAAGGGTGGCTGTTGCTCCTGGCTCATCTTGTAAGGTGGTCTGACAAATTGCGAGGACTGTTTAAGCTTTCTTTCCAGGAGACAGGCCCCTCTTCAGGCTGCATGTTGCTTCCCATTGGTGCTGGTTAGCTTTAACTGTCAACCCAAGACACTCTAGAATACCAACCCGAGACAATCTAGAATAAAGTGGGAAGAGTCTTAACCGGGAGTTATCTAGATCAGGTTGGTCTCAGGCCTGGCTGTCGGGGAGCACCTTGCTTAATAACTGAGGTGGGAAAACCTACCCTGAATGTGCACAGCACCATTTCATGGGCTAGACCCTGATGCAGAAGAATAGAGAAAGCTAGCTGAGTAGCAAGCAAGCAAGCAAGGATGGTTTATTCTCTCTTGCCCTTGGCTGTCTTTATGATGTGCCAGTTGCTTCAAGCACCTGCCACGGCGCCATCCCTGCTGTGACGGACTGTACATGCAATTCTGAACCAAAACAACCCTTTCCTCTCTTGAGTTGCTTTTGGCCAATTATTAAACAGAGCAAAAGCCCTCGAACTAGAACATCATGCTTCAGTTCAGCGTCCGGTTCCCCTCTATGCTGTCCCTCTTCACACCCCCACGTTCCTCTCTTATAGGCCTTTCCTGCCCCCCCCACTTTTATGCTCTGAAATGATGGATCAGCCAGACGAGTGCAAACTTTGTGTGAGAGTTAATCTTGATTATCAACTTAACATGATCTCGAATTAACATGAAGCAAGCTTTGAATTATTTAGTTAACTGACCTGGGTAGAAGGCCAAGAAAACCCCTGAGCTTCTGGGACATTCTCTCCTTTGGGGCAGGCCTCTATCCTTACTAGTGAGAACGGATTAGTAAGCGCACCACCAGATTAGTCAACTGATTTGGACAACAGAGAGACGTGCTCTTACTGTCTCCCACGGCTCCCCAGCAGGACTGTGTACCTTGCCTTGGTGAGTGGTTGGCCTGGTTAAGAGCCTTTGTCTGGTCTTTCTTCTTCACCCCACTTCCCCACCTCTTTCCACTTTGGGATTATTTCCCAAAGGTATTTCATAAATAAACCTTTGCACTCTCTCCTTATCTCGGAGTATTTTAGGATTTGAAATGCTAGGTCATGTGGTAACTCTATTTTTAACTTCTTGAGAAACTTCAAAACTGCTTTACACAGTGGCTGCGTCATTACACACTCCCATTAATAATGAGAATTTCGCTTTCTCCACACCCTCATCAGTACTCACTATTGCTTATAGTGATATTTCAATTGTATTTCAATAAATAAAGCTTACCTAAAGATCAGAAAGCAAAAGAGCCAGCCACTGGCTCTTACCTCTACCTCAGTCCGAAATGGCGATCCTGACTCCAGGAATCTCAGAATGAGACTGTGTGTGAGAGCTGTCTCTTCCTGTTTTATATTCCTCTCCAGTGCTAGGATTAAAAGTGTGCACCACTACTGCCCGGTTTCTATGGCAAACTAGTGTGGTTATTGGAATTAAAGGTGTGTGTCACCACTACCTGGTCTGTAAGGCTGACCAAGGTGGCTGTTTGCTTTCTGATCTTCAGGCAATCTTCATTTATCAAAATACAATAGAAATGGCACTACAATTGTTGGTCTTTTAAGTAGAGCCAATTTAGGGAGCATGAAGTGTTATCTCGTTGCAGTTTTGATTTTTATTTGCCTAAAAACTAAAGATGTTAAACATCTTTTCATGTGTTTATTGGCCATCTGTTTATTTTCTTTGGAAAAATGTCTATTTGAATTCTTTGGCCATTTATTTTTTTATTTATTTCATGTTTTCAGATTTTAAAATTTTATTTTATGCATAGGAGTGTTTTGCATGCATAAAGGTATGCATGCCACGTGCATTCCCCATGCTTTCAGAGATCAGAAGAGGACATCAGATCCCCTGGAACAGGACTTACTGAAGGTTGTGAGCCGCCATGATGTATAGTGTGTAAGACCTAGCATGTGAAAAGTTCCAACTTCGATCCTTCCAACCATAAAAATGATAAAATACTACTTCTAATAATAATAATAATCTAAATACTAACCCTACCTCATTTTTAATGACTGTGCAGTAGTCCATGATAGGGGTGTTATATTGTTTCCATGCTGACAAACCATGCTGGTTTCTTCTTACTTTTTTTTCTGCTATTATAAGCAATAGTCTAAGTAATACAACTGTACAAAACTCATAACTTAGGTATTCTTATAATATTAGTTCCAAAGAGGAAACACAGTCAATGGACATTTAAAATGTAAGTGGATATTTCCAAGTTATTGTCTCAAATTGCCGCCCCAATTTCCATTCCCGAAACAAGATCGCAATATTGTTTACACAAAACAATTGACTCTTATGTCTAATTGCATCCAGAGTCCTTGGATAGAAAGTATACAATTGATTGCCTGGGACCTAAACACTTTTCTACATACTTGTATACTGGAAAAACAAAATATGCATAACGTTCAGAAAATATGTTTGATGAGTATTCTTTTCAAGTGTATCCATTTTTTCCTCAAAAGACTTTATGACACACTAGAACAGTTATAATGGAAAGGATGGGCAAAAAAAAAAATCAATGTTGGCAAACATGCAGAGCAGCAAGAACTCATACAAATGGTAGAGCTGAACAATATTTCAGTGATTTTAGAAAATTATTTGATGGACTTTCCTGAAACCAGACATCAGAGCTGACCATTCAACTTTTAAACATAATCAACAGAATTCTTGACATGTCATCTACCAAGATATTCTACGGTGTTTGTGGTAGCGATATTTATGTTAGCCCCACCTAGACAGAGGACACAGTGCCCATATATGTGGCACGTAGGCACGCTGAATCCTTCAAATTGAAGGAGATTAACGTGGCTCAGAAGCAGGATTCCTTCAACTACCTTCCTATCTCTGGAAGTCTACACAATAGATAAAGAGACCGCGACTAGGAGAATTTTTGAAGGGGTGGGAAGTAAGGAAACCAATCACACATTTGAGTCACAGACCACTGGGGCAGGTTTCTGAGCTGTCTCTAAAATGTGACAGAAACCTTCCAGCTGCTTTGTCATTTCCTAAGGGTACTGAAAATCTGAATGTGAACCTCTTCAAATGACTTTGTTTTTAAAAAAAAAAAAAAGAAAGAAAAAGAAAAACAGTGTTAGTACTGGGGAGATGGCTCATCGGTTAAGGGCACTTATTGCTCTTCTGAAGAACCAGAGTCAGCTTCCAGCACCCACGTGGGTGGCTCACAAGCCTAAGCAGCTCCGGTTCTAGAAGAATGACTCCTATTTTGCCCTTCAACAGTCACTACAAGCACATAGTGCACTTACATATGCCAGGCAAAGCACTCATTGTCTTAGGGTTTTATTGCTATGAAGAGACACCATGACTATAGCAATTCTTTTAAAGGAAAACATTGAATTGGGGCTTGCATACAGGTTCAGAGGTTTAGTCCATTATCGTCATGGCGAGAAGCATGGCAGGATGCAGGCAGACATGGTGCTGGAGAAGGAGCCAAGAGTTCTACATCTGGATTGACAGGCAGCAGAAAGATAGAGTGACCCTAGGCCTTGCTTGAGCTTCTGAAACTCTGAAGTGCTCCTGCCCCCCACCCACCTGCGCAACACAGACTTCCTCCAACAAGGCCAAACCTCCAATAAGGCCACTCCTTATGAGTCTGTGGGGTGCCTACGGCTATCCAGCAGAGGACAGATCCCAGCACCCAGCAGAGGAGGTAAGGAGGTGATGGGGGACAGAGGTGAGCCAGACCATCGTGATGGTGAGAATCTTGCAGCCTGGCAAACTGGCAGCCAGAATGTGTCTTTATTTATACAGAATTTAGTAAGCAGGGATACATTCAAGTCGTTCTAAAACATAGATCATATCATTTTTGGTTTTGGATTTGTGTTTCACTTCCTTTTGCTCATCTTTTAGTCATCACTAATAAACTATGACAGAACAGAGTTGTCATTTCCAATTTTCCAATCATTTTTCCTCTCGAGTTTTTTTTTTTAATTATTTTTTTAGGACAAGGTTTCTTTGGAGCTTTGAAGCCCTTCCTGGAACTAGCTCTAGTAGACCAGGTTGGCCTCAGCCTCACAGAGATCCACCTGCCTCTGCCTCCTGAGTGCTGGGATTAAAGGTGTGCGCCACCACTGGTTCCTTCAAGTTTTGACATCATTGATAAACAGACTTATCTTTATAATCATTCTTACTCACTAACCCCATAACCCAACTTTTAAGACTCTAGAGGCATATGCCGGCCTATTCTCAGGATAGTAGCTTTTGTGGCTACAAGGACACTAGACAAAAACAAAATCTCCAAGCTAGTCCAGGCAGATTGCCCAAACAGTGTATCATTAACTCTTAATGGTCAGAGTGTTCAAGAAATATCCTCAGGCCAAAGTTCTTGCAGTTATTTTTCAAATTCTGGCATAATACAATGTTTACATTTTATATCTTTATAAAATGTGTTTATAAGTCTAATCCTGGAGTTCTGCTGTTCCTTGATCACATGACATCACAGCGGCTCTGCATGTGCTAACTCTTCTAAGAAAGGAAGTCCTAACATCTCATTCTTTATCATCTTTCCACTCACTCCATGCTTTGCTCATTGATATCAGTCTCTGTGTAGGGCTGAGATAACTTCAGCAAATCTGACTTTGTTGCTGTATACGCCACGTAATTGCCTGAGTGTACAATGGGAAGAGGTTTGCAGTCTGAACTGTGGCCCACTCCTCTAGCCCACCGAACCTTATTGACCCTTTTGAGTTTTATTTTGTTTTGAATAACTTGGTCCTGCATAAGTCCAGGGACAGATGTTTCAAGCCTCATAAAGAGACCTCTGGTTATGGGGTCCATTTTCACTCAAACCATACACATAACTTATTTTATTTCTCTCTCTCTCTATGTATCCCTAGCTGACCTGAAACTTGATACACAGACCAGGTTGCCCTGGAACTCAGAGATCTACCAGCCTCTGCATCCTGAGTACTGGGATTAAAGGCGTGCGCCACCATGCATGGCCAATGTACATAAAAACATTTAAAATAATAAAATAAAAGCCAATTTTATAGATAGATTTCACTTAACATAACAAGTAGCAGCCAAACTGTAAAGCGTACAATTTAATAAGTTAAAATAAATGAAACACAAAACATTTCTTTTATTCCCCAAGTCTTCTCAAACTCCCAGTGGTGCCCCTTCCTCCCTGCCTCACCTTATGGTCAGTGTAGACTGGTTCTCCCTTTCTGGAACAAACTGGCATTTGGACAAGTGAATACGATGATAACCCACATCAAAACATGTTTCACACGCACAAACAAACATACACACCGACATGCTCAGATACACACATTTGCACCCGCACAGGCTTCATTCTAAGAGGGTCCCTTCCTGTACACCAAGCAAGCAGTGTCAGGTGGCTCTGGAGAATATCTCATGAGCCTCGGCCATAAACCCAGAACAAGGAAGGGAGCATGAAAGGCATCTGAAAACAGGATTGTTCTCAGTACTCTCAACAGGAAGAGCCGTGGGTCACGCACAGCAGCGCGGCAGGCAATGAAGGTCTCAAGTCATCCAGGGGAAAGCGATGGGTGGTGGTAGTTAACAGTGAGAGCAAAAGCAGCTTAGTCCGCTGTGGGCGTTTGTTGAGCCACAGGTCAAGTGAGTTCAATGACAGGAATTTATTTCTCTTGGTTTCGGACATTAGATCTCCAGTATCAAGGTACTGGCCTCTTGGTTTCTCTGAGGCCTTTTGTCCTTGGCTTGCAAGTGACTGTCGTCTCCCTAATAAGGTCTTCCCTTTTGTATGATTCTGTCCCAATGTCCTTTTCTCCTAAGGACAAGTTGTTATATTGGATTAAAGTCCATTCATATGACCTGATTTCTTCATATCTACTTCTCTGTAGAGACCTTGACTCCTCCTATTGTTTGGATATGATTTTTGCTTCCTGAGGCTTGTGTGCTAGAAGCTTGGTTTCCTGTGTTTCGGCAACTTTAAAAGATAGCTTATAGCTTGGAGGTGATTGGGTCATTTGAACTGCTGATCTTGGACGGCTTGATGGAATTCCTTCTAACGGAATCCCCTTGTGAATGTATATATAATAAAGCTAGACTGGCCCCTCCCAGCTCTCTGGGTGCCTACCCACATTCCGTCTCTCTCATACTTATTCCTGTCATATTGCCAAGGTGTGATGCAGCCAGGGGAGCCTCACAAGAAACCTCCAACACTGTGAGCCAAGTAAACTTCTTTTCTTTATCAGCTTCTCGGTCCTGAGTATTTTGTTATATTAACAGAGAGTGGGCCGATAAGCCCAATACAATTGCGTTCTGAAGATTTGGAGGTTAGGATATCAATATATGCAGAAGGGGGGATATAAATCAATCTATAACACCCACAAAGGCAAGGACTGATGATTTTCTGTGACCTGGGGCATCACGTGACTCCTTGACAGAACAGAGAAAAAGGTATCAGAAGCTCCTTTTGGTTCTAGACACCAGTTGAAACCTCAGCTCCTGTAAGAGTTTTCTCAGCATGGATATTGGTGAATTTAGAAGTTGGCTTCCCTTTATTCCTTGTCTTGCCTCCAGGTAAGCAAACCCTTACATAAGCCGACTGTGTGGCTTTTCCTGGATACTGAAGACATCATACATGTTGAGTTAGAACTAGTAGGTGGATGTAGGGGGGAAGTGTTAAGAAATTAACTCAGGGACTGGGCAATAGATTGGTGGTGGAGCGAATCCCAGTATGTCCAAGGTCCTGGCTTCTGTCCCCAGTACCACGGGAAGAAAAAAGAAAAAAAGAACTGTTGTCTGAAGTAAAGTTGGCAGTAGTCCCAAATTCCTTTTTTTTTTCCTTGTTGTGGCAGTTAAGTTACCAGTAAAATCAACTGAACCATTATAAAAAGAGTTACTATTAAATCCTTTTATAGTGGTGCTTAGAAACTCTTGGGCATATAAGCCATGAGTGCCCAATTGTGTGTGTGTGTGTGTGTGTGTGTGTGTTTAATATAAAGTTCCCCCTGAAGGCATGCAGAAATAGTGGGACACAGGACACAAACTCTGGCTCCTGTGGGATCATGTGTTTCAGCAGCTGATAGGGGAGTTTGTCTGGCTCAGGCTTTTCTAAATATAACATCTGCCAAGTTTCCTCCAAAGGGTATTCTCCTAGCCCAAGGGAATGAGACAAGGGAGCTCTTAAAGGAAAGGGCTCATCAGCAATGGAAGAGGAAACGTGTTTCTTTCTCTTCACCTTGTCCAGGAAGTGAAGGTTCACACGCCAGGAAGCTTTCTATTTATGCCTGGTTAATCTAGCTTAGCACAGAAGGAAGGTCTGTGAAAGCGCCATTGGCAAAGAATGACACTTTTATGAGGAAAGAATGGTCAAGGGTTAGTTTCTCTCCGGTCATTTCTGCAGAGCCTGCAGATTTGTGGTGCGAGGGCCAGTGTTCACAAAGAAGCAGATTCTGTGAGCTTGTTCTACATTCTGTTAAATTATTTGAGTACATTTCCAAGTGTGAATATATACATAGATTTTTGAGTACATTTCCAAGTGTGAATATATACATAGATATTTGAGTATGTTTCCGTGTGTGTGTGTGTGTGTGTGTGTGTGTTTAAGTTTCCAAAATGTAAAAATTTAATTTTGTACAAGGTTTTGCGTTTCTAGCCTTCCTTCAGGGAATGGAAGGTAAGGTGTTCCTGAGTCCTGGGAGGTCCTGACTGTTGAGAACTGGGCTGAAGTAATGGGTTTGTTTAAGTAAGATGGAGCAAGGGGCAAGGTATTTTCCTCAGTTCACTCCTGTTCCGATCCACCTTACCCATTTTCTGTGTCTAGGCTAAATATAAATTTTGCTTGTTTTTTCTTTTCATCAATGTTTTATTATGAATTTACAAGTTTCCACTCCAATCGCCTTTGTTCCATTCCTTTCCCCACTGTTCTTTTTTAAGGTTTCCTTTTCTCTTCTCACGAGCCCCTTTCTAGTTTCCTGACCTCTGATTGGTCAGGGTTTTTGTGAAATGGTCTCAGGTCTCCTGAGCTGGCCTAGAAGTTTCTAGGTAGCTAAGGGTAGCCCTGTACTCCTGCTGTGCCTGCCTCCAAGCGGCAGGTGTGGGTCACTGGGCGGGGCTTCCTGATACAAGCTGTTAATTGTTAACCTACTCATCCACAAGGGAAATAAAGTGTCTCCTTTTGACACTTGGCATAGGCTTTTAAACCTTTAAAGTCTGTACATAAAAAATGTACTGGATTGCATGTGAGAATTAATTTCCTATTTAAAAAGTCCTCAGTTGATACCATCTGCTAGGATTACTCTTGCTGTGATAAAACACCAGGACCAAAGCAACTTGGGGTGGAAAGGGTTTATTCAGCTTACACTTCCACAGCACTGTTTATCATTAAAAGAAGCCAGGACAGGCACTCAGGTAAGGCAGGAATCTGGAGGCAGGAGCTGATGCAGAGGCCATGGAGGAGTGCTACTGTCTGGCTTGCTCTACATGGCTTGCTCAGCCTGCTTTTTTATAGAACTGAGGACCACCAGCACAGGGGTGACACCACCCACAATGGGCTGGGTCCTTCCACATAAATCTTTGATTAAGAGGATGCCTCTACAGCCTTGCCTACAGCCCAATCATAGGGAAGCATTTTCTTAATTGGGGTTCCCTCCTTTTTGAGAAGACTTTAGCTTGTGTCAAGTTGACATAAAACAATCCAGCACACCGTCTGATAAAGAGAACCTCCGGGCAGAAAAAATTACCACAAATACGTAGAGGTAAACGCAAATTAAAGACACACCCTTAATCCCAGCACTTGGAAGGCAGAGGAGGGCAGATTTCTGTGAGTTCCAGGCCAGCTAGGGCTACAGAATGAGACCCTGTCTCAAACAACAATAAAGCAAAATCCTGAGGCAAGAAAATTAACTACAATTGCAAATGTATGAAATAATTTCAACAAAAGAGGAGGGAGAATACATGAGTAAAGTCTAGGAGATCAAGATCAAAACAGGATTCTTATAATTCATATGGCATATTTACAATTATTGTAGTGGCTTGAATAGGAATGGCCCCATTGGCTCATATTTTCAAATGCTTGGTCATTATAAAGTGGAGCTACTTGTCAGGGATTAGGAGGTGTGGCCTAGTTGGAATATGTGTGGACTTACTGGAGGAAGTGTGTTTCTGTGTTCCTGGGGGTGGACTTTGTGGTTTCAAATGCTTAAGCCAGGCCCAGTGACTCTTTCTCTTCCTGCTGCCTGTGGATCCGGATGTAGAACTCTTGGCTCCTTCTCCAGCACTATGTCTGCCTGCATGCTGCCATGCTCCCCACCATGCTGAGAATGGACAAAAATGGAACTCTGACAATGCAAGCCAGCTCCAATTAAATGCTTTCCGTGTAAGGGTTGTCATGGTATCTCTTCACAGCAACAGAACACTGACTAAGACAATTATAAATAATAATATAATTCATAAAGACATCCATGTAAACAATGCACTTTGCTTAATTAGCATGTCAGCATTAGCTCCTCGACTGTAATAAGAACTGTATTATAGATTTCAGTGATGGTGGAATCTGTGTGCAGTTGGCATTGTAGAGCAATTTCCTCCGAGTGTATACATCCAGTCCTCCAGCTTGTTAAGAGTAGGGATGGTCTAAAGGGAGGCTCATTATGATTCCAGAAGTGAATAACTGAGAAATATCAGAAGTCCCTGAGACTGGCTGGACACAATAGGCTCCTCCAGCCCCACATGTATATAATCAACAAGACCCGAGAGACACCCTCAGCCAGGACAAGTTCCCCGGGAGTCTCACTAACGAAGCTGTCGGGAAGACAGGGAGCAGCTGAGCTGCCTGACGGAGGCAGAGGGCAGCTCATTGCCTGGGAAAAAGGCACACTTCAGCCTGTTAAGCTGCTGCAAGTACAGTGAACTCAGAGTCTTCAGACTTTGTGAGTTGTCACCCGTGTTTGGGTGTACTTTTGATAATTTCTGCTTTGAGTCATTTCTGCTCCTGTAAGTAACCCCTCACCCACATTCTTGGATGTAACCCAATAAAACTCATTGGATCACCCAGTTGGACTTTGGTGGTATCTTTATTTCAGTCTTTCATTGGCTCCCTATCTGAGGCCAGTGGCTGTTTGTTCATGTGTCCCTGGGAATAGTGTTTGCACAACAACAGGCTGGTAAGGAAACTTTGTACTATTTATTCAGTTTTTCTGGAAATCCAAAACTATTCTAAAAACTAAAATGCAAATGAACAAATAAAACAATAAGCAAGATAGGAAAATTGAGCTCTACCACTTTTGGGGACTTCAAGGGCTCTATCCTGCAATGAACAACTGTCAAATTAATAACAAAACTCCAAGCTAACTTCTGTGTATAGCAGAATGATACCTTTAAGCCAGTTACTGTCCCTCCAAGAACTCTAGACAAAAGATCTGAGGTTTCTCTCCAGAGGGAGGGAAAATACTGAGAGAAAGGAGGATAAATCAATAAGCAAACCTGAGTCTGACTGTGGAGACCATTCCAAGAATAACTTCCGATTTGCCTAAACAGATGCCTTCAAGGGCTTGTAGAAGTCACCAGTGAACTTTATTCTTCATGGTCCAAGCAGAGGTGATGCAAAGTTGGTATTGTACCTATGGGAAATACAGAGAATTTGTGTGGTGAAGCAAATGATTCTAACTCCTGGACTGCTCTTTCTACATGGTATCATGGGACACTTTTCTTTGGGAGACAGTCACACACACATACACACACACACACACACACACACACACACACACATCTGTTCACCCCAGGTAGGAAACAACAACAGAAGAAATTAACAATACTACTGAAGTCCAACTTGGTAAACCAGTGAGTTTATTGGGGTTACTTACAAGTCCTTCATATAAATGCTGTATTTGTACAGAACCTATATACATCTTACACACACACACACACACACACACACACACACACATTATGCATAATGTCTAAAATAATGTAAATGTTGTTTATACTGTGTTATTTAAGGGCAATGAAAAAACTCAGTTTAGATACTCCTGTAGGTTGTTTTGTGCTGTGAAATAAACCTTCTGTATACTGTGAATATATATTACTCTCATTGGTTAAGAACTGATTGGCTGATAGTCAGGCAGAAAGTATAGGTGGGACAGCCAAATTAAGAATTCTGGGAGGAAGAATGGCAGAGTCAGTGGGCTCACCAGGAGACACAGAGGGAGCAAGACATGCTGGAGGACAGGTAAAGCCATTAGTCACATGGTAATACATAGATCACAAAAAAATGGGTTAATTTAAATTGTAAGAGCTAGTTAGTAATAAGCCTGAGTGATCAGCTGAGCATTTGTAATTAATATAAACCTCATCATGTTTATTTGGGAGTTGCTTGCAGGAAAGAAAGTTACATCTACAGCTTTTTTTTTTCTGGAGTGGGGGAAGGGTCTTACTCTATAGACTAGGCAGGGCTGGAAATCAGGATTCGTCTGCCCTAGCCTTCCAAGTGCTTGCATTACAGGCAAGTCCAAGATTTCAGACAATTTTTAAAACTAAAATTTTCAATACAGTATTGACTGAATATGAGTTGAAAGCACAGAATCCTTGGATGTGCAAGGCCAACTCTGCTGTCTGCTAAGGGGATATAATAATTATCAGGTCTTCCTGGGTCTTTCAAATATCTGACAAAGAGCTCAGAGCATCATCAGCCCTGGAGAAAGACATCCTTATAACACCAGGATTCTTTTTTATAAAAATATATGTCTAGATTGGTTCTTAAATGAATAGCCTTACAGATTTTCTTTTGCTATTTTTTAAGATTTTTAAAAATGTTTTTCTTATCACATATTATTTATAATAATGGGTCTCATTATGATATTTTCATAATATAAGCTTTCAAAAACAATTAATTTTGTTTTCCACATTCCTTTTCTGCATTGATGTTGTGTTGGTATTAGCCTGTACCTAGAACCTCTAGAACACCACTGTCTTAGCTACTGTTCTATTGTTGTGAAGAGACACCATGGCTAATGAAATTCTTATAAAGAAAAGGATTTAATTGGAGGCTTGCTTGTAGTTTTAGAGGCTTAATCTAGTATCATGATAACAGGGAACATGGTGTTACACATGGTACTGGAGCAGTAGCTGAAAGCTGTATCCTGATGCAGAGAGACAGAGAAATTGAGAGAGAGATTTCCTGGGCCTGGCATGGGTTTTTGAAACTCAAATCCCACCCCCAGTGTCAGACTTCCTCCAATAAGACCACACCTCCTAATCCTTCCAAAGAGTCCCACTTCCTAGTGACTAAGCATTCAAATATATGAACCTAAGGGTACAATTCTTATTCAAACCACTATATCTTCTGACAAGTCCACTCCTAGTCCAACAAGGCCACACCACCTAGTCCTTCCCAAACAGTTCCACTAACTGGAAACTAAGCATTTAAATACATGAGCCTATGGAGGCCATTTTCATTCAGACCACTATACCGACTCTCTTGCTTCAAGTTTGTTTGCTATTCTCAAGAACCCCTTATTCATACAACCCTGTCTTTTACTTCCTGCAGCCAGCACCTGCATATTTTTTTCTGGCTCTTAAAACCACCAGATCCAACATTGCCTTCAGGTACAAGAACAAGAATTTAATATAACAGCTTTGACCTCACTGGGCAGATACACAGGGACAGAATGACACTGGGCTGGCTCTGATTGTTCTGTTCCAAATGTGAGGCTCATAGAGGCTCACTCAAAGCCACTGCTAGTGAGACTTTTCCTGAAATCTCTCCTGGCTTCATAGATACCCTCCCTTCTCTGGTCTACCATCCCACTCCCAGGATTTTCTCAGGAATCTTCTCTGTAAGTCACTTTCACATAAATCTTTACTTTAAATTCTGATTTCTGGGGTAACTACCAAAAACAGAAATCAGTTCCTTCATCAAGAAAGGAATTACTGCCAAGAGTATTGTTGGCTGAAGACATTCTATTTTGAGGGTGGCCCTTAGCCAAAACTCAGCAAGACAGAGAGGCAGGCTAGCCCCTTACTCCCTGTGCTGCCTAGTTTTATGTCAACTTGACATTAAAAAAAAAGCTAAAGTCATCTGAAAGAAGGAAACCCCAGTTAAGAAAATGCATCCATAAGATTAGCTGCAGGAAAGACTATAATGTATCTTCTTAATTAGTGATTGTTGGGGGAAGGCTCAGCTTGTTGTAGGTGGCACCACCATTGAGTTGGTGGTCCTGGGTTCTATAAGAAAGCAGACTGAGACCCATGAGGAGCAAGCATGTAAGCAGCACCCCCTATGGCCTCTGCATCAACTCCTGCTTCTAGGTTCCTTCCCTGCTTGAGTTCCTGTCCTGACATCCTGTAATGATGAACAGTGATCTGGTACGTATAAATCATACAAATCCTTTCCTCCCTAACTTGGTTTTTGGTCATGGTGTCTTGTCACAGCAATAGAACCCTAAGACACTCTACCCATTTTGCCCCAGTCCTCTACAGGCTGCCCTTTTGTCACATGTTCACTGTAGGTTGATGGGACTACTTTGTTATACTATTTCTATCTTCTCCCCTCCCCCCCGACAGGTCACTACCTGTCTTCACTCATTTTCTCATTACTATGGCAAATCACAAGAGACAGCAACTTAAGGGAGAAAGGATTTATGTTGAGTCACACTTTGAAAGCTTCCATCATGGTGGGGAAGGAAGTCGTGACAGCAAGAGCATGTTGGTGGGGCCTTTCTGGGATGGAGCCCGCAGGAAAGAGGTTAGGGGGCCATGCTCCTGACGGGGGATAGCAGGACCCTGGCTGCTTGTCTTATTTTCTTCCTGGTCTCTACACTGTTAGCGTTTGTTTTCCACCCTGACCTACCACCACGCCAGTTGCCACTGGGCTCTCATAAAACAGCAGGCTTTCTCACGCAGACATTCCCGTTTCCCAGAATGAACACCGGTTCTTTTCCTCCCCTTCCCGTAATCTGCCAGGCTCCAGGGACAAAGTGGCATTTGTGACAGAGCATGATGTACTGAGAAGGGAAGGTCTTGTCCGCAGGCCCACGGCTCCTGGGATTCAGATGTGGTGCAATAGACTGTTCTGGCTATGGAAATGCTGTGCCTCATCAGGAATGAATTGTGTTAAGAGAGTTTTGCAGACTCCATGCCTGGGTGCAAACCCTGCCTTTACCCCTTACCTCTGGGCCTCAGTTTCCTTATCTGTTGAAAATAACTTTAATAACTCCTCAGACCAGTGTGAAGCGTAGATGACCTGCTGGAAAATCCAAAGAAACGCACACAGAAATGAACTCAATAAACGTGGCATAGATGATTAGTAAATCCCTGTGTCTTCCCAAATGAAAGAGAAGTGCGCTTGATTGTATTTGGGCAGGGTGGGGCAAGCTGAGGGGTGTCCTTGTGGAATAAGCATTTTGATGGCAGTGGGCTGTGCTTAGGGGAGTATCTTTCAACTTCTTCACTTTCCAATCTGGGATCAGCTCTTGACTAATGGCCATTCCGTGCACAGTACATCCCTTGTCAACTTCCTTTTTGGTCCCACCTCCTTATCATCAGATGTGAAACATCCAATGTTTCCAAACATTGTTTAGTGACTCTAAGGGTGTAGGAAAAGGCATTTTACTGATAGATAAAATAGCCATGGTGAGTTTTTCGTGTGTGTGTGTGTGTGTGTATGTGTGTGTGTGTGTGTGTGTGCGCGCGCACGCGCGCACGCTCACTGATACATTCATACGTGTAGGGGCCAAAGGCTACTGTAGATGTCTTCCTTAACAGTGTCTCAAACTTATTAGTTTCTAAATTTATTATTTTTATTCTGTGGATGGTGTCAGAATGCCGGGAGCCATGTGACTTCTTTGGGGGGGGGCAAGGCCCGAGAATAGTACGAACAAGTTCTCCTTTTGGCAAGGCCTGGGAGAATTTAACCCAGTTTTGGCAAGGCCCATGAGTAGTTTGTTGTATAATTCTGGTCATGACCCCAGGACCATATGTGCTACCTGCTTTCCTTATGCCAGTTATTGCTGGTTGCCTTTTAGTTTCACTTTCTTAGAGCCATAGATGAAATGGCTATTGTATTAGGAAAACTTTTCCCTGACGTTTCTCCTCTGGGTGAGCCAGAGGGGATGTTGTTAAAAATACGCAATGAATCTGATTTAGCCCATAATGTCTTTGATATTTTAGACATTATGTGACCATGAATTCAGGAGTCTCAAGAACAGGATGCTGCCTTTCCAGTGCACCTTGTGACTGGTCTGAACAAGTAAACAGAAGTCCATGACAATATTACAGATTTGCATAACTATTCTGGAGAGGATGATTTTAACCATAAGAGTCTAGGAGAAATGCTAATCGATAGATGATATCGGGAGTTAATGGGAACAGTCTAGGAACAGGGATTGAAGCAGAATCGTAGAAACCCACAATGCCCTCATTTCTAGCAGTTGTCCCAGCGCCATAGGAAGCTGAAGGAGACATGGGAACAAGAGAGAAGCAGTGCCAACTCTTAAGAGCAAGCATTTTAAGTTACATAGTTTACAGGATGATAGGAGAAAATCTGGTATACCCCCTATAGGAGATAGAGTAGTAAAGAATGAAGGATGGATTAATTCAGCCTTGGTTGATGAGTTGATTGTGAGACTTTAGATTTGACCAGAGATAAACATTAACCATTAAAGGCAAAACTTTCTTTCACTTTGCATGATGTGGTAACTGCAAATGCTGTCACCTGGGCACACTGGTCCACCTGTAGGTGTGCCTGGTTAGAAAACTTCCTTTGTTGCTTGCTCTACTGCTTATGTTTCCATATCACGGCAATGAATCAAGTAGGTAATGATTACCGGTGGGAAAGCTGAGGGACAGAAAGGGAAGGAGATAAGAGAACAAACTGACCATTATTGTAACTACTTTTATAATCTTAAAGGAAACAAATATGATTGTAAAAACGTTCATGCAAATTATTGAAACTATAAGTAATAACGTCTCAGGCTATCCGGGCCACTTGTTTGAAACAGGAGGTCATACTTTTCTTTGTTTCACCGACTTTACACATCCATCCCAGGTTCTTGGACCTGGTAAGAGCAAGGCTCTCATAATCAGATCATGTAGATACTAGAGCATGTGTGAAGGTCAGAGGACAACTTTGTGACATGAGCGTTCTACTTCTACTTTCACAAAGATTCCAGGGTCAAATTTGGATCACCTGGCCTCCATAGCAAGTGATTTGTTCATCCCAGTTCCAACCCCAAGCCATCTCTTTGGCCCACCCCCTTATTTTCGAGTCTCTCACTGGACCTGGAACTGGCTCACCAATTGGCTAGACTGGCTAGCTAACAAATCTTGCATTCTCTTCTTGTCTCTGCCTTGCTAACCTGAGATTAAAGATGTACCGTGCTGTACCTGACTTTTTATAAAGGTGTATGGGATCTGAACTGAGGTCAGATGGAACTATCGTCCCAGCCCCCAGAGTGACTTTCTCTTGTTCAAAACAGACAGATATCTCTTCTTGCCTTCCTCTAGGATATACTGAGGCAGGATGGCATGCAGTCAATAATGTGGGAATTTCACCTGGCCAATGGCTTTGTTTTCCTCTGCTCCTCTGTGTTTCAAAGTGTGCAGTAGCACAGACACCATTCTGGAGAGATGAGAAGCAAAGACAAGAGGAGAAGTAACCTTGGAGGAGAGAGAGAGAGAGAGAGAGAGAGAGAGAGAGAGAGAGAGAGAGAGAGAGGTGCATACCTCCCCAGTATTGGGTTAAACTCCTAAATCAATCCCAGCAATCACTTTGTGTGTGATAGTAGGGACTATCTGAAATGTCACCATGAATGGCAGAGAGTGTAACAAAGATGAGGGGCCTCACACAATCTGTAAACTGTGACGCTGTCCCTAAGATTTTACAAATGCTCACAAAAGTCGAAAGGATAAACTAAGCACTGTAGATCCTTTATGGACCAGGAGATTGTGCCTGGGCTTCACTACAGCTTACGTGTGCAGTACAACAAGGCCGTTGCTTGCCTGAAGCATGGATATTGAAGATGAAACATTAGCTGCTGGTTCAGAATAAGGAAGGCACTTATGACTCTAGCTAAGCTTTGTAGGCCAGATGGACCCACTCACTCTCCTTATAGGCTGGCCCTAGAGGAGCCAGGCTGCATGTAGGTAGAGATGAGGGTGAACGGCTCAATGGTCAAAGTGATCAGGATGTCTACAGAGCTGATATCTAAGGCCTAGAGGCACAATCACAGCAGGAATACAATTTTCCTGCAAACTGGAACTGGTTTCCAAGAGCATCCTTACAAACTTTGAACTCTAGAGGGACAGAGTTGGACAGGACACCACTGTTGGCTGGCTCAGGCTGCACTCACACACCAGCTGCTACACAAGGGTTCGGCCTCTGTCTACTATCGACTCCGTAGGACTCAGCAGCCGGATTCTACTGGCCTTGTTCTAGCTGTGTCCACAAATCTAGATCAATTCCATGTAGCTCTAAATGTGTTTCATAGAGAGACAGAATGAAAAAGAATCAGAAAAAGATAAACAAGAGGATATTTCATAGGATAATTGGTTTGAATGACTACAGAGGCCAAAAATCCCCTAACAGGCCATTTGTGAACTGGAGAATGGGGTGACAAGTAATCTATCCCAGACTGGGCACAAAAAGCCCAGAATGGAAAAGGTAAGGATATAACTTATTGTTTAAGGTCCAAGCCTAAGAATCCAGAGCTCATTGGTATAGGGAGTCCTGGGGCCCAGACACAGCAGGACTTGACATTCTGATATCCAAGGGCAGGAGAAGAAGGGTATATCTCAGTTCAGTGATCAACCCAGACTCACCGTGGACTGCAGGGCATCTGCCCTGGTGGAGGGAAGGCCTTCCCTACTTCCATGCCAGCCTCTTATCACATGGAGAAAGTAAGGTTTTGCTTATTCTCCAGTTAGTATTTAATCTAGCTGAGTTGTCAGCTAGAATCAATATTCCAAGCTGCCTCTGATATGATTTTTTCTACTAAAAGGGCCCAGAGACCCTTTCAGGAACTTCTGGGAAAACATCCCTGAGACTGTTTAGATTTATGTTCTGAGTAGCAGACTCGGAGGAAGTGAGTATCAGTTGGAAGGTAGAGAAATAGATCATGAGGAGGCAGTGGATATGGGGTGTTAGTGAGGAGGCTACCATCTGGATAAGGGGTACAAGATCTTCCTGGGAGCAGTGTTTCAGGTTGTCCCATACAAGGGGTAAAGAACTGCAAATTTTCTGGGGCTTGGGTCGGTGTCATGTCTTAACTTTCTGTAAGCCGAGACTATTCTTTTGTTTTCCAGCCTCCCAGACCCGAATAATCATACAGAAATTATATATAAATTACAACACCATTGGACCCATTAGCTTAGGCTTCTTATTAACTAACTCTTTCATCTTAAATTAACCCATTTCTATTATTTTATATTTTACCATGAGGCTCGTGGTTTGTTACCTCTTGCTTCTTGGTCAGCTACATGGCATCTCCCTGACTCTGCTCATCTCTGAATATTTCGTTGCAAAGAAATGACTAGTTCCTGGGTCTGGGTTTAGCTTTTCACAGATTTCTTTCCCAGGTATCAGTCTGTGAAATCCAAAGACTTCCAGTTCTAAATGTTTTCTGCTTTTGAGACTTTCACCATATCATAGTCTCAGCGGGATCACTGCTTGGCTTGAATTGTCCCATCTCTTGTCCCACAGCTGTATTTTCATTCCATAGCACAGATTTATGCCAATCTGAGTAGCTCTTATTTTTTTGGGTGGAATCACTTCAGCCAAGGCTGAACGATCCAGCCATTTGTTCAGGAAGCAACACTGAGTATGTCTATGTGGTCAACAGGAAGGACCTCAACATGAAGCCAACACTCTCTTGCACTGTTCCTGCATCAAATATCCTGTCTCTTTGGTCCCATAGAGCATCAAGCTATCCCAGACAACACAAAATTTTGTCTTGCTCCAAGATGCTCCCTGTGGTGGCTGAATAAACACGTCCTCATAAACTCAAGAATTTAAACCCTCAGCTCCCAGTTGGTGGCACTGCTTAGGGAGGCTGAAGAAGTGTGGCCTTGTTGCAGGAAGCTTGTCTCTGGAGGAGGGTTTTGAAAGTTTAAAGAGTTGGAACATTTCCAGGTGCTCTCTGGGCTGCACGCTTGCCAGTTGAATAGAGCTCCAAGCTTTCTGCCCCATTCACCCCACCTGCTGCTTGCTAGCCTGCCTCTCCCACCTTGACGTTTGTTTCTACAGATAATTATAAATTATTTCTTATTTATGCTTCCATTAAACAACCAGTAAAGTATTAAAAAATTGTAGGCCCCAGTGTTTCAGGTAAACACGAATCAGTTATATCCACTTCTTTCAACCTTGATCTGTCCTAGAAATGACTCCATAGTTGAGAATGTCGACGTCCACATTTGTCAGTGTTCCTCAGGGAAGCAGAATCAGTGTGATGTAGATAGGTTGATGATGGTGAGGATTGATAGATAGATAGATAACACGTTAAAAATAGATGATTGACAGGTCACAAATGGTAGATGACAGATAGGAATTTGTTAAGTCCTGAGATCTTCAGGACCACATGGACAAGTGAGAGACTTGGGGACCAATGGTACAATTCCATCCTGAAGACTGATGTATCCATTTGAGTTAAAGCACTAGAGAAACTGGTGCTTCAATTTTGAGGAAGGGTCAGGAAGGGAGCGTTCCACCTGAATTCGGTAAAAGACAGACTTTGAGCTTTCTGCAAACCTTCAACCAACTGGATGAGGCCCACCTACATTAGAGAAGAAAATTTACTTTTCTCATCTCTCTGATTCCAGTGATATCATTCTCATCCAGCTTATCCTCACAGAAGCAATACGAATGATTAAATTATTCTAAACCAAATATCGGGGCATAAAAAATCCCAGCAAGCTGGCTCATAAAAGTTAACCTTTGTTGCGTTCTTCATTCCTTTACTGACTCCATTGTACGGCGGCCCTGGTTGGATAGAGTGGCCTCCTGTTGGTGGATGTTTGACTCCTAACAACCTCCCATTATCACCAGCCGCTCTGTAATAAATAACAGTATGCATATTCCATCAGTTGTTCACTGTATGTGAGAGATGACTTCTAAGAGATGAGACTGTGCGGTAAAAGGGTACATATCTATGTAATTTCCTCTCCGTAGGGTCTGTGGAGTTAAAAAAAAAAAAACCTTAGATTTAGTTTTGTCTTTAATGTGCATGAGTGTTTTACATGTATATGTTATTTATGTATATGCATATACTTCGTGTGTGTCTGGTACCTTGGGGTCAGAAGAGGATGTTGGATTCCCTGGAACCAGAGTTACTGATGGTTGTGAGCCAGCATGTGGGTTCTTGGAACTGAACGTGAATCCTCTCACAAGAGCAACAAGTGCTCTTAACTGTTGATCTATCTCTCTAGCCCCAGGGCTATGCTGTCCTGTAGTTCCCCACAATTCCTGAAAGCGCCAGTTCCTTTGGGAAACAGGTATCCAGGGTAGGTCAAAGAAAACAGCACTACACTTGGCCATGGTGGCCGGTCTGACACCATGCTCCCATGGTGGCTGGTCTACCAAACACCATGCTCCCAGAGAGAGGAAGTGGGAAGTTTGTGAAATGTTGAACAGAAATCTGTCTTCTGGGATGGCTTAGCTGACTGCTGTAAGCCTTGAGTCTCTAGGAACTACCCCACAGAGAAAGACTAGAAGAAAGAGAAAAAAAGGAATGAAGAAACTCAGAGAAAAACCTGATGTAGAGCCCAGCTGGACCAGAATCAGGGGGCCAGTTCTGTGTTTTTCAGGAACAAAAGCAAAAAATAAGAATTTCTTAAATTTCTACTTTAATTTGTCTTTGCTGCAAGCAAGACAGTCTTCGCAATGCAACATCTGCTTAAAGTATGCTTAGTGCCTCATAAATGTGGGTTCAGGATCAATGTATGGGCAGGCAAATAGAGCGTAACACAGCACAGAACATTACCAATTGCTACATTCTATGTATCTATAGATTGAGTCTGATAAGTCTTTCAGAACTCAGTGAATAAATCAAGAAACAGAAGAAACATAAGGCGAGCCTTGAAGTGGTGGTATTGGGACTGGTTAAAAAAAAAAACAACAACATTCAGTGCCGCAATATACACCAACCCTGGGTTTTGGGCTGAAGCAAGAGCCCATGGCTTTGCCTGTTCCCACTCTCAGATGGGAGCAAACCTCCCTGAGATACCTCAAGAGCCAGGCAGGCTATTTTCACCTATGTTCTGGACAAAGGAATTTACCATCATAAGTTTTTGAAAGACTAGCTGATTCTACTTGAGTTTCCAAAGATAAACCAACTGCTGCTGTCCAGATGTCTGAAGGGACCTGGTCCTAAGGGAAGTTCATCTCCGGCTTTGTCCTGGTGCAGTGAGAAGCCTCTTTCAGCTTGGGATAGGCTCGATTCTCTAAGTAGACACCTATCAAACTTCCCATACAGATGGAGCTTCTGGCAGTCGTTCTCAACCTTTCTGATGCTGCGACCCTTTAATATAGTTCTTTATGTTGTGGTGACCCCCAACCATAAAATTATTTTCTTGCTACTTCATGACTGTAATTTTGGTACTGTTTTGAATCATAGTGTAAATATCTGATATGCAGGATAGTTGGTATGTAACCCGTATGAAAGGGTCATTTTACTTCCAACAGGGTTGCGATCATAGGTTGAGAAGCACTGACTTAGGGATAGTCATTTGGCTGGAAGGCGGATTAAGGGACTTCTACTGGAGTTTTCTTAGTATGTCAAGCCACCCAACATCACTTAAGTTCTATGTTACTTTGGGGTGGTTTTGTAGAGACACACGTGGATATTACAAGGAAACTAAAGAATGTCACACCTTGGGAGCATCCTTCCTTATGGCCCAGATATCCTATAGAAAAGAATCTAGGAAGAATGAGGATAGAACAAAGTCAGTGCAGGGAGCCTTGACTTCATCTAACTTGCTTTTAGCAGGACTCGCTTTTGTAGGTCAATCAGGCAGTCTCTGTTAGAAAGAATAACAGCGGCTGCTGAATTCAGAGGAAAGGCTGCTGTTTTTACTGTTGCCATTTCTACTAAAATCCCTGAAGCAGGCCCTGCTATCCATACCCTGACCTGCATCCCCAGATGGCCGTGGCTATAGAAATGCCTCCATCTGTCTCGCTGTGAAAATGTGTTTATCACATCATTGGCCCATCTGCAGAGATTTTGGAATTTATGACTCTCAATAGTTCACTGAATGGAAACAGATGTTTTATCAGAAATTCATTGTCAAAGAGAAACATTTAATACTGGCAATTAGCAAAGGAAAATGAGGTCAAAGTACCCAATTCAAACAGAGATTCTTCTCTGCAGGACCAGTGTGGCATGAAGTCGTGAACTGAAACCCTCTCTGCTTTGCTTTTCCATGTGGATCCAGGAAAGATTCTGGCTATGATTTGGACAATGGAGAAGACCTCTGTCGAGAACATTCACACACACACACACACACACACACACACACACACACACACCACTAAAGAGATGAGCCAAATGTCTGAGCTTCTACTTGGGGAATCAGCTGCTGATACTATGGGATATTACAGTTAATAAGCACTGGATTTCTCCTAAGCATTGGGCCACACATTTGCATGTACTTGAATGCCAGACAGAGTTATGGCGGCAGGAAATCCAGTAGTCTTTGGGTGGTAATTGCTTTTGAGATTATTTTATGTTATGTGTGTGGATGTTTTTGCTTGCAGGTATATCTGTGCGGTATGTGCAGCGCCACGGAGGATTTTTGATCACCCAGAACTGGAGTTACAGAGGAATTTGGCCCGATCCTCTGGAAGAGCAGTTAAGTGTTCTTAACTGCTGAGCCATCTCTGCAATCCATGAAAGGTAAATTCTTGATGGAGCAACAAAATCAGGGGAAATGAGGTTCTTCCTGCTTAGGTCAAGCTCATGCTGTGCACTGAGAAAGAAATAAACTTGCCATGTGATTCCTGAAGAAAGGGGAGTGTTTATGAGACCACTGATCCCTACTGTCAACTGGAGTCAAGTGGCTATGCGACAGTTTCCTTCCTCTGCAATAAATGCAGACTTTGGGATGTGGTGTTATCTTTAAAAACGGAACTGTTCTAAGAAGAGCTGTCCCTACTTTTGCCCTGGTGGCATCTGTGGTCAGTAGCTACTGTTTGGCAGTGGACTCCAGTTTTTAAATACGAGAACAAAGAATTTTATTTGTTTTTTTTTTTTTTTCCAGCAAGATTTTACCATATAACGCAGGTAAGCTCAAAATCACAATCTTTTTGTCTCGGTCCCCTAAGTTCTGGGATTGCATGTACCAATATATCTGTCTGAAGCTAGGAATTGTTTAGTTATTTTGTTTGTTTTTGCATGTATGTGTGGTGCACATGCATGTGTGTATATGTGAAACAGGGCCTCTTAATAGAACCCAGAACTTAACAAGCTGGCAAAGCTAGCCTGCGTGTCCTAGAGGTCTCCTGTCTCCGCTCCCTGGACACTGTGATTGTAGGCCACCATGCCCACCTAGTATTTATGTGGCTGCTGAGAACCTGCATTCCAGTCCTCATGTTTGCAGGCCAGGTGCTTTATTATTTATTTGTTTTTGAGGCATTTCCCTTGTCCTTGTCCACCAAGTTAGGCTTTAAGACCCCTAAACAGTTTATCTTCATGGGACTTAAGCAAGCAAGTCACACTAGAGTGAGGAGATAGGTCAGGGGAAAGGGTGAGGTGTTAAGTCATTTCCCTTCTCTAAGCGGTCAACAGAAGCCACCTGTTTCTGCACAGCCTTATCCCAGAAGTCCACAGAGGGTCGTGTAGCCTGTAAAGTGGTCGTTTCAAGTCATTCCCTTCTATAGTGCCAGTTCCCCCCTTCTTAATACTGATTACTCTAAACTAAAACTAAACTGTGCCACTTTTGTATCCCTTTATAAAGAGAAAATTCCTGCAGTCCAAACATAAACCCTAAAATTGTCAACATCTGTAGTGTAGACAGTCAAGCCAGGAAGTCAAAGCTGCTTACAGAATATTTCCAATTTCAAATACTCTATCCCTTTGTCTCTAGATATCATCAAAGTATCTAAAAATATCAATATTTTAAATCCAGCTACATAAGAGTTAAAAACCCAGTGAGTGTTACAATGACTCATTTTGGATCAACAACGTCTCCACTATAGTTTACTGTGATGTCTATGCACCTTGCTACATATGCTTGATGATGCTTGCTTCACAAGCATAAGGAATTAAATTTGGAACCTTAGCACCCTCTTTTTGTATAAATAAAAAAGGAAAGCTTTTAACTCTAAATAATAAAACTATAAAAAATAGGAAAATTAGTAGGTAAGAATTGCATTCATAATGTCTAGTCCATTTGTATTTGTCATATTCAGAGAAAAATAATCTATTATCTACCTTAACTTGATAAATTTAAAGTTTTATACCAAAACCATTTTGTATCATAACTTGTATTACCATCTTGAAACTCTTTTAAGACCTCAAACACTTTTAAAAAAACAATTTAAGCTTTTATGTCTCTCAAACTTATACATTTTATACCTCTTCTGTGAGTTTTCTTTTTGAAATTGGTAACAAGGAAAACTGTAATAATAACTATCTCATCTTCAACTCCATCAGAGACCCAAGAAGGATACAGCATTACCTGAGTAAACAGGAAGTTGAAAACCATCCAAAACTATAGAAATGTCAGAAACAGCTGGCTGCCTGGACAGCCAACAAAATTTTCTCTATAATATCGGGGCATCTTTCTTAGGCCTACAGGCCTAGAATGTCAGACAGACTTTTCTGTGAGGCAGAAATTTTGAAGGACTTTCATACTTTGTCTTGGCAAAGTTTGCCTTCTTTTGTGTCCTGTTTTTCCAATTTGGACAGCATATTGTCAGTAGTCAAGGCAAGGGCAGTTTCTTTGCTCAGTGGATAACTTTGCCACAAATGAAAGAAAACTTCATATGGAGGATTTTGATGTACATCATCCTCTTTTGGAGTAAACTGGTGCTACCAGGGGCAGATGTGTCTCACTGTCATGAAAAGTTCTATGCTTTTAAAACATTAAAATGCCATATTCTGTAGGTCTCTAAAGTGTTTGAAGACCATCTATCTATTTAAAATATGTCTCTGATTGACTTTGGAAATATTTCTAACATGACTATAAGTTTTACTCTTATAGATAATCTATAATGTGTATTTCTTTATTAACCTGAATAGTCTTCAAGGACTAGAACTTTATATTACATATTAAAATGAGCTGCATAGATACAATACCTTAAACAAGAAATAGAAACATATAATACAGTATAATAAAATAACCTTAAATTTATATAAAAAAACTTAAACAAGAGTAGAAATATATAGTGTGACAAAATAACTTTAAATTTGTATCAATATAAAAATAACTTAGAGTAGAAACACATATGAGTATGTTCTAACAAAAATAACTTTAAATTTGGGTGATCTGGTCCTTAGACTACATCTCTCAACTGCATCCATCTCCACCAAATCTCAGACTGCACTAAGCTCCTGTCTCCCCCTGCCTCATATTCCTCTCTCCACCCAGCCATATCACTCACTCCCATCTCCACCTTCACAGTGCTGGGATTAAAGGAGTGTGTTTCCAACTGTTGGGATCACCTTTGTGTGAGCTCTGTTTCTCTTTTAGACAGATTCAATCTTGTGTAGCCCAGGGTGGTCTTGAGCTAACAGAGATCCCTCTGCCTCTGTCTTCTGAGCCCTGGGATTAAAGGATTAAACCACTGTCTGGCCTCTAGTGGTTTAGCTCTGCACTCTGATCTTCAAGCAAGCTTTATTTGTTAAAATATATACTTTGGAGACTAGGCAATACTCTGAAGTTAGCAATCTAGACCAGGAATTTGATAACCCTATTTCCATTAAATATTTGTACTTCATCCAAAAAGTGTTTCAGGAGACTCACTTCATTTCTCTGCTTCCTACTTACAAAATGATGAGAAATAGTTCATTAAGATTTAAGAGCAGATGACTTTCTCACAACTATCTGTAACCCCAGTTCCAGGGGATCCAGTGCACTCTTCTGGCCTCTGTGGGCATCAGACACACATGTTATTTGCATACATTTATGCAACAAACATCCATACACAGAAAATAAAAGTAGTTTTTTTTAAAAAAAAGATTTGAGAATGGGGCTGGGAATATAGTTCAGAAGTAGAGTGTTTATATAGTATACACAAAACAAACAGTTCAATCCCCAGTATATGCACACACACACACACACACACACACACACACACACACACAGAGAGAGAAGGTGGGGGTATATTTGGGAATAATGATAGAAGGAAAAAAAAGCATTTTAATTTAGAAAATAGGCTAAATATTTTTAATGGTTTGTCCTAACAAAATAGATGGTTGTGAGTACCTTGGGCACCATCCAGAAACTGACAAGAGAACCTAAATTCACATGTTTTTATGAATTCTAGCCTATAATTTTCCTGTTAAAATGAAGAGTTCCTTCATTGTGTGTTAAGGGATAATAACTTCTACTTTTGTGTGCTGCCAGCGTTCAGCTAACGTATTGTATTTTTGTATGCCAAACTAATTTTCTCAATTTGCCTCACACAGGAGCAGACAGATAATCGAGGGGGCTGTAATACATTTGCATTGGCAGTTGCTGATGATCCTCAAAGCTGCCATCAGGAATGGAGAGAAATGTGGGGCCCCTATGCTGGGCAGAGGGAAGCAGCTCTGTTACCCATCACTTGAGTCACAGTGATTGACTACATTGATGAAAGAGGCTTGCCCAGTTTCTTCCAGCTATTGAGTTTTCCTTAAAAATCACGAAAACTTGAGGTGTTTCCCAGTTCCCCCAGAAGAGGAAGATCTTTCATGAACTTGGCATGATGGGAGTAAAGATCCAGGAGGCCTCCAGATGCAGAGCTGGTGTTGCCTGCCAATCTTTGATCTCCCATCCTGCAAAGAGAATCTCTCGTCTGGACAAACGTCACTTCTGTAAGAGCTATTAGTGAACCATACTCCAGTGGAGGGGCTGCTGTGACGGGTCTCTGTGTCAACCGAGCCACGGATGTCCTAGTAAATGTTACTTTTAGGTGTGTGTGAGGGTGTTTCTGGAGGAAGATTCGCATTTGAATCTGTGAACCAGGTCAAGCAATTGGCCCTTCCCAGTATGAGTGGGCTTCACTCAAACCACCAATGCCTTCAACAGAAGGAAAAACACAGGAAAGGAGAACTCGCCTCCTGTTGTGGTTTGAATAGGAACGCCCCCCCCCCCCCCCTAGGCTCGTAGATTTGAATGGTTCGTCACCAAGGAGTGGCACTATTAGAAAGTGTGGACTTGTTGGAGTAGGCGTGTCTTGTTGGAGGAAGTGTGTCACTGCGGGTGGGCTCTGAGGTTTCAGAAGCCTAAGCCTGGTATTGACTATCTCTTTCTCTTCCTGCTTCCCGAAGATTTGGGTGTAGACTTTCAGGTCCTTCTCCAGCACCATGTTTGCCTGCCTGCTGCCATGTTTCCCACCATATGATAATTGCTAAAAGTTACAACGTTATATAGTAATATAGTCATCCTTTTACAAGCGACTTATCAGAACCAAGGGATCTGGTAAAGGCTAAACCAAAGGCGATGCTTTTTGGTGCTATTGCTTTGTGAATAAAGCGGCTGTCCTTTGCTGCACATTTTTTCACTGTAGCTGACTCCCTTTCTGTTACATGTTTGGGAATTAATTCCCACAGTTCAGAACTGTTTCCTATGCCTTTGGGCTACGTGTGAGAACAGTTTCCCACTGCCAGGCCTTATTCCTCGCTCCTAGTTAAACACAGAGATCTGTCTTCCTGCAATTATCTTTATCAGCTGGCATTTGGTCAGTGCTTCGAGTCCAGGCCTAGAGTACTCTAAGATATTCACAGATATCCAAGGACACAGAATTACTACCTGCCCAAGCTGCTGCTCTGGTTTTACCCCATGGCCGGAACAGCTGATAACAGTGTAACCTGGAACTGATAATTTAGAGGCCTAGGTCCCTTCTTTGTTTCTGCTGCCCAGAGCAAAACTCCAGACCTAGGCCCATAGAAACTGCAGTGTCTGGTGTATGTGCTATCTGACCTAGGCCATCAGCTAGTCCCTGACTGCTTACGTAGGTTGCTTGGCACCTAATTCTATGCATGCTGGGAGAAAAGAAGTGGTGTGCTGATTTAAAATACAAATCATGCCCTATTCATAATTTTACTGAAAACAAACTTTTTAACTCTTCTACCACCTGAAGATGTAGCACAGTGCGCTAACCTTCCACTTTAGAATTCCCTGATGGTTTAATTCCTTTCTTAGCTAACTTGCTCCATTAAGGAGTTCACTGGACGTGCATGGATCTGTGTGTGCGAAAACAAAACAAAACAAAACAAAACAAAACCTTGTATTTGATTTTTATGGGGCAAAAGAATTCTGGCCCTTGAACCTGCTAGGGTGGGGGAATTGCTGGTTTTAAGGATATATATGACTGAGGACGTTTGTAAGGGGTAGGACAAGGAACAAGGTGGAATAAGAATGAAGAGAGGAAGAGGAGAGAAGAATAAAGAAACGTGGACAGACAATTCCTGTTGTAAGTAGATTTCTTACCCCTCAGATCTTAACACTCAGATTTTTAGCCTTCTTCAGCTCTTCCTGGCATCTTTAATTGAACCCTGAACAGAAGCCTTAGAGACTAGAACTTTAAGGCTCCTGTTAGATAATGGACTAAATTTCTGAATATAAGCAGGCCTCAATTAAGTGCTTTCTTTAGAAAGAGTTTCATGGGTCATGATGTCTCTTCACAGCAATAGAACACTGACTAAGACACCTCCCTTTTCTCTGCTTCAGCGTTGGAGCTGGGCACATTTCTTCCTGCCCAGAGATGGTACTTGTACTATCTGTCTCTGCTTCTGAGACCTTTATACTCAGAATGAAGCATACTTCTGGCTCTCCAGCCTAGAGGCAACAGACCATGGAACTTGGCCTCTGTGGCCTCATTAGGCAATTGATTACAGTAAATATCTCTTTATTCTGTGTGTTTTCTTCCTACTGGTTCTTTTACTTGTTCTGTTCCTCTGGTTAAGCCTTTAAAAAATGGTCCTGGGGCTGGAGAGGTGTCTCAGAGGTTAAGAGCACTGGCTGCTCTTTCAGAGGTCCTGGGTTCAATTCCCTGCAACCACATGGTGGCTCATAACCATCCATAATGAAATCTGGCGCCCTCTTCTGGTCTGAAGGTGTATATGCAGACAGAACACTGTATATCCAATAAACTTAAAAAAAAAGTCCTGATGCTCCATTTTCTAGGAAAACAGAAAGAAAACATGTAGTTAACACACCTTTAACTCAAAAATAAAGTTAAATTTTTAAACATAGGTTGAAGACAGAATTAACCAAGTTTTTTAATGAGATCTTCATAATATTATCTTAAATGTTTTTCTCACTTCCCCATTATTATTAGCTTTCATCATATTTACTAGCCAACTCATGTAACCTTAACTTACACAAAATAGGTATATTTTATATTACAGACAAGCACATTATAATCTTCCTCTTTCTCTATTTCAATCCCCACTTTTAATTTGTCATCTCTAAATGCTATGTACATAAACAATGCTTGGGAACAAGGGACTTGTTCCCTCTCTCTCCTGGATTAATATTGCCACACAGCAGTGATAAAGATGTGCTTGCCTCTCATGTCACTTTCCTACGTGCCCTCGGTCCACTCAGCAGACAGAATGTACATCTAGTTTAGTGAGTTGACTGTGTGTGTGCACTTGTCTCTAAGTTTACAGGACACCATCTGCTGAGAGAGAGCTGGGTGTACCATGGGGACTCTGAAGAGCACCATCCATTATTCTACTCACTTTTCCTCTATTATAAGTAAAGCTTTAAGTTACTTATATTCAGAAAATTCATTTTTGCGCTTCACTTAATCATATATAAGCCCTTTCTCGCTCAATAGCAAATGCTCTGCCATGTATGTGTGGCGATCTATGTATATATATAAAATGGATCTCTTAAAGTCCAACTCAAGAGGATTAATAGATCTAAAAGACACAAGTCCATGAAAGAAAAACAGACCTAAAGGTCTCTGGTGAGTAGATAAGAGAGCCCAGTACAGTTGTAGAAAATAGGAAGTATAGGAATGATGTTGGCTGATAGATTAGGAGGAAACCGTGGTCTTGATATTAGCACGGAGTGGGCTGTAAAAAGCAAGAGTGAAGGAATGTTGTGTAAGAACTGTCCTCTGGGTCCTAATCTTGCATGTGCAGAGCCTCAGTCAAATCTGGGAGAGTTCGTATAAAGAGGCTGCCTTTACAAAGAGAGATTTTGGCGTTGTAGAGCGTGTATGCCCATTGACCAGTATCTGCTTGTTTATATAATTTGCCATTCTTAACATTCAACTTAAAATAATATGAGAAGGGTTTATTTGCAAGGCACAACACTAGATTTATTCAAGTAATCATTGGGAAGAATAGGTCCAGTGACCATATCCCCAAGGCCATCTTCAGGGTATTGGCATAAGGTCAGGAGGTATGCATAACTCAGCAGTCTTTGTCATGGTATGGCCCCACCCTTCATTGTCCACATTGATTAAGCATTGAAAAAACCTCAGCAGGGATACCAAATGTGTCAGGGTTGCATTAAGAAATAATACTATTTTAAAAATAGAATTCCTCAGCCATTCTGTTGTAATAGGAGCGGCAGGGCTGCGTCCCCAGTACCCTGGCCGCCTGCTAGCTTATGCCTCGAAATAATTACACGGACACTGTATTCTTTTAAACACTGCTTGGCCCATTATATCTAGCCTCTTCTCAGCTAACTCTTGCACCTGGACTAGCCCATTTTCTAATAAAGTGTGTAGCACCGAGGTGCGCTTACCGGAAAGATTCTAGCCTATGTCCATCCTGGGCTGGAGCTTGATCGCGTCTGCCTCAGAGAGCAGAGCTATTGCGTCTGCCCGGGAGAGGGGAGCATGGCATCTCTGAGCTCACTTCCTCTTCCTCCCAGCATTCTGTTCTGTTTACTCCACCCACCTAGTAGTATACACCTTTAATCCCAGCACTCAGGAGGCAGAGGCAAGAGGATCTCTGAATTTGAGGCCAGCCTGGTCTACAAGAGCTAGTTCCAGGACAGGCTCCAAAGCTACAGAGAAACCCTGTCTCAAAAAACAAAACAAAACAAAACAAAAACCTTTCTTGGATTAATTTGGCCAATATTGAGCCAAAATTTGATTTCTCCAGTGTCTTCTATCTGTCTATAATTTGTATTCTGTGGCTTGTCATGTGTGTGTGAAAGAGAGAGAGAGAGAGAGAGAGAGAGAGAGAGAGAGAGAGAGAGAGCGATCTGTCTCTATTGCCTGTCTGCTGTGCCTCTGTGTTTTATCTGCCTGTTGTATGTGTGTCTGAATTGTGTCTTTCCTGCGTCTGTCACTAACCAAGGGCTTTGCTCTGTATTTATTGGATCCACAGATGGCATGGTATGGAGAGGAGATGAAGAACAGCTTTTTACCGACCTCCTTAACAGAATTTCACAAAGGAAGAAGTTACAGTACTGGACCCGCTGACCCAGAATAGCTCTCAAAACTCAGAATACCACTCAACCGCAAACAGAAGTTAGCAGTCTGTATCCACTTGCTGGTTCCATTTGTTTGGTTCAAGATTGCTTTCAGCCTGGTGGTGGCTTTCTGCAAATGACTGCCACAACACACATCAACCACAATACACATCACATATACGTACATGATTCTGGGTCAGGGGCATAGAAGAGCAAATAATTTAAGATTAAAGCTATGCAGTAGCTTAGGTTGTAAAGTTGATTACTTGAGAATCTCAGAACTTAAATTAGCCTGTGTCTATTCATCTATATTCTGCCACAGTCTCTCCTCCATTCTGTATGTCCGACTCCTTCCATGTCTGCTAGTGAATCTTTCCCCACAAGTCCTGCCTCTCCCCTCCTGCCTGGCTATGAGCCATTTAGCTCTTTATTAAGCCAATAAGGTGCCTTAGGCAGGTGAGGCAAAATATAGATGCATCTTCCTGCAGTGTAAACAAATCTCCCACGATGGTCAGCTTTAGCGTACACTACCATAGTCAGCAGTTGTAGTCACATCTGTGGTCATTTTGATGGTCAGTTGTAGCACCTACTCTGATGTTCATCCATAGTGATCGCTTATGTGGTCACTTGGGTGGTCAGTTGTAGTGTCCACTGTGATGATCTGCCATAATGATCACTATTGTGGTCAACTGTAGTTTCCACTCTGATGGTAAGCCATAGTGGTTGCTTTGTGGTCATTTCTGTGATCAGCGGTAGCATCCACTCTGATGGTCAATCACAGTGATCACTGTTCTGGTAATCTGTGTGGTGAGTCATAGTGGTCACTTTGGTGGTTAACTTTGATGGCCAGTTGTAGTGTCCACTCTGATAGTCAGTTTTAGTTGTCACCTTTGTAGCATCTACTCTGGTGGACAGTCACAGTGGTCACTGTTGCGGTAATTGTTGGGGTCAGCCAAAGTGGACACTTTTTAGTCAGTTTCATGGCCAATTAGTGGTCAGCTCTAGTGACCACGCTGTTGGTCAGTCATAGTGGTCTCTTTGTGGTTACCTATATGGTCAGCTATAGTGGTTACTTTTATGGCCAGCTGTAGTATCCACTGTGATAGTCAGCCATTGTGGTCACTGCTTCGTTCACATTACAGTCACTTCTAGCATCCACTCTGATGGACAATCATAGTGGTCACTGTTGTGGTCAGTTGTTGATGGTGGGGGTCAGCCAAAGTGGTCACTTTTGTGGTTATTGCGGTGGTCAGTCGTTAGTGTCCGTTCTTATGGGCAATCATATTTGTCACTTTTGTGGTCAATTGTAGCGTCCACTCTGATGATTAGCCATACTGGTCCCTTCTGTGGTCACTTATTGGTCAGCTGTAGCATCCATTCTGATGGACAGTCATGGTGGTCACTTTGGTGGTCAGTAATAGTGTCCACTGTGATGGTCAGTTGTAGTGGTTACCTTTACAGTCACTTTGATGACCAGTTATACTTTCTACTCTGTTGGTCAGATTTTTGTTTGTATTTGGTTTTGGTTTTTTGAGACAGGGTTTCTCTGTGTAACCTTGGCTGTCCTGGAACTCACTCTGTAGACCAGGCTGGCCTCAAACCAGAGAGATCTGCCTGCCACCACTGCCAGGCCTGATGGTCAGTTTTAATGGCCACCTTTGTTGTTACTTTTGTGGTCACTTTTAGCATCCACTCTGATGAACAATAATAGTGGTCACTGTTGTGGTCATTTATAACATCCACTTTGATGCTCAGCTGTAGTGGTCACTTTGGTGGTCAACTGTAGTGTTCACTCCGGTTGTCAATTATAATGACCACTATTCTGGCAATCTATAGGGTCAGCATAGTGTCCACTTTGGTGGTCAGCTGTAGTTTCCACGATGTTTGTCAACCACAGTGGCTGCTTCTGTGATTACTGTGTTTGTCAGCTGTCGTGTCCTCTCTGGTGGTCAATCATAGTGGTCACTGTGGTGGCCATGTTTGTGTTCAGCAGCAGAGTCAGCAGAGAGTGACTATGTTGCTCAGTCTTGGTGTTTGCTGTGACTGATGGTCAGATGTTGTGGTCACTGTGGTTTTCATTAACCTGGCCAGCCATAGTAAGCACTGGGGTGGTCAGTTGTAGTGTTCTCTGTGATGGGCAGTCATAGTGGTCACTGATGTTGTCAGCCATAGTAGTCAGTTGGAGCAGTTGCTGTGATGGTCAATCGTAGTGATCATTGTCACAATGTCCACTCTGAAGGCATAATGATCATTGTGGTGGTCTTCAATGTGGTCAGCTGTAGTGGTCAATGTTGAGGTCAGTTGTTGTAGCCTCCATTGTGATGGTCAGTCATACTGGTCACTGTGGTGGTCATGTAAGTGGCCATTTGATGGCTAATTACAGTAATCACTGTGGTTGTCACTGCTCTCATTAGTCAAAGTGGTCACTTTTGTGGTCATTGTGTTGTGGATCCAAAAATGTGAGCCTATTCCACCTAGTCTGAAGGTCAGAGAGTTTGAGTTTATGTTTGCTCTTTCAAAGTTGTTGGCAACAGGTGTGGTTAAAAACAAGATATCCTGACCTAGGATGTGGTTACTTGGTGTTCTGAGCATTGAGATGGCCCACAGAGGTGGATCAACTCTACCCTGACCAAACATCAGAGGATTCTAGCCTACTTCTGCTCTTTCATTTAAAATAGGAGGTTTGTCATAGGGAGTAGTTGCCTACATAATACTTGGTCTAGGGTGTGTTCACTGCCCCAAACATCAAATGCCTTTCTAAGGAATTAATGCTTTGATGTCTCAAGTACTGAAGAAGCAAGTAACTGTTCTGGTATCCTTTCTGTCATGGTAAAGTAGTCTTTTGCGCCCCCCCTTTTGTATTGAGGTATAAAAGTGTAAGGACAATAAATGCAGGAGAACTCAGAACTCAGAATTCAGCATTAGATATTTGCTGAGCTGCCCTTCTGGTACTACCCTATGTCTCTGTGATTCTCTCTTAATTTCTGTTCCTCTTACCTAACATTTCTATTCCTCATGGCCCTATCCTGGAACCTACAACCCCACGGCTATGACCATGGCAGAAGTCACTCCAAAAAGGTGACTTATGACAAATGTGGTGGTCAGTTGTAGTGTTCATTGTGATGGTCATTCATGGTGGTCACTGTGGCTAGGTTGTCTTATGGTTATCATTGCTGTGATGAAACAGCGTGACCAAAGCAACTTGTGGAAGAAAGGTTTATTTGTCTCATGTTACTACCAAATCATTGATGGAATTCAGAACAAGGACCCATCCAGAGTAGGAACCTGAAGTCAGGAGCTGATGAAGAAGCCATGGAGGGAGGCTGCTTAATGCTTTGTTCAGCCTCATTTCTTACAGAAGCCCAGACCACCAGCCCAAAGGTGGCACTATCCACAATGGCCCTCCCCCATCTATCCCTAATAAAGAAATGTGCTCAGGCTTGCTTGCAGTCTGATCTTACAGAGGCAGTTTTTAAATTGAGGGTCCCTCCTCTCAGATGACTTCAGCTTCTGTTAAGTCAACATAAAACTATGCAGCACAGAGGGTCATGTCTACATCCATACCTGAGTTTTATTTACAGTGGACATAGTACCAAGAACAGTCTTTGCAATTCTGGTCTTGTGTGTCAACTTGACGCAAGCTAAAGTCATTAGAGAAGAAGGAGCCTCAGGAGAGGTGATGCCTCCAAGAGAAGCAGCTGTAAGGCATTTTCTCAATTAGTGATCAATGGGGAAGGTCCAGCTCGTGGTGGGTGGTGCCATCCCTGGGCTGGTGGTCCTGGGTTCTATAAGAAAACGGGAAGCCATAAGCAGCTTGGTGTGGGAGGTCCTTCTGTCTATGTAAAAGCTAGCCAATAAGAAGTAGAGATAATAGGCCAAGCAGTGATTTGATTAATACAGTTTCTGTGTTGTTATTTTGGAACTGAACAGTTGGGAACTAACTAGGGAGTTCCTTACTATAGAAGCTCCCCTCCATGACCTCTGCTTTAGCTCCTGCCTCCAGGATCTTGCTCTACTTGAGTCCTGTCCTGACTTTCTTTTGGTGATGAACAGTAATGCAGAAGTATAAACTGAATAAGACCTTTTCCCCTCAACTCACTTTTTGGTCATGGTATTTTGTGTCATCAATGGAAACCCTAACGAAGATAGTCTTTGATTTCCAACACAAAATCAGACCAAGGGGGAATACATACTCAGATCACCACTGAAACTCAAAACTCAGGTGATATCAAACTTTCTATGTACTGCTATATTTCCTAAGTGTACATTACTTATTATCAATTTATAAATTAGGTAGGTACAGTAGAGATTAACCACAATGACTGATAATAAGATGGAAAAATTATTTTCACATTTTTACTTAAATGACATTACAGCTTTTCTTTGGTACTTCTAAATTGCTACCATTATTTTTGTGCCTTTGAGAGATTATTCAGTAAAAGATGGCGCAGAAGGTAAAGGCAGTTGCTTACCAAGCCCGAGGACCTGAATTCAGTCCCAAAAGTTATCTCTGGCCTCCATTTACATGCCATGACATATGTGTGCTTGCATATACCCTCTCACAACATGCACACACATACACACACACACTCATAATAAATAACTAAAGTAATAAAATAAGTTATAAGTTATCTTCACAGACACTGGTACTCTGACAGCCAATCTTATATTTAGGACAGCTCCTAGTACTAGACTTTCTTTTGTGGGTCACCAGCCAGCTCCCAACTCATGACTTGGAGACTTACTGGTTTTGAATGCTTGGCCTAGCTTAGGCTTGTTTCTGGCTAGCTCTTTTAACTTAAATTAACCTACAATTCTTTATCTACCTTTTGCCTCGGGGCCTTTTACTTTTCTTTCCTTCTGTATAACTTACTTTCACTGCTTCTTGTGTCTGGCTGGCTGCCAACTCCCTGGCTTCTTGCCCCAGGTGTGTCTTCTTTCCTTCTTTCTGAGCCTAGATTTCTCCTCTTATTTATTGGCTCTGCCTGCCAGCCTTGCCTGTCTTTCTTCTGCCCAGCTATTGGCTGTTCAGCTCTTTGTTAGACCAATCAGGTACCTTAGGCAGGCAAGGTGAAACAAACGCATCTTTACATAATTAAGCGGATGCAGCATAAACAATATTAACACAGCTTTACACAGTTAAAGGAAGATTCTACAGCATAAACAAATATCACACATCTTTCCCTAGTTAAAATAATATTCCACAGCGGCGACTAAGTGACAAATGTATGGGAAGTATATAGAGTGGGTTTGCTGGCGGCGGAGTATGATTCCCATCCTGGGCAGAAATCTAGAGAACTCTAGATTTCGTCATGATACTCACAATAGTGTGTAACTTACAATTTAGAACTTATTTCTAGAAATTTCTAGTTAATGCTTTTTTTGTGGTCATGGTTGACCACAGGTAACTGAAACTTTGGGGACCTGTCTTTTCCCCAGACATTCATGTTCCCAATCTTACTCCTTCTAAGTCCTTCACAAACCAATGTATATGCTGCAGTACAAAACCACCTCCCTTCACAAGGGCCTGAAGCCCTGTGAGTTAGACAACAGCCCCTTGTGACTGTGTTTTATGACCACACTGATGAGATTATCCTGGACTGCAACCCAAGCCCTTTGCCCATCATCTTCACGACTTTCCTCGTCAGTGTGGCAAAATGCTTGACAGAAACAAGGACTCGAAGTGGGCAAGACTTGTGATACTTCACGTTTGTAGAGACTTCAGTCCAAGGTGGTAGGGAAAACATGGTACTATGAGCAGCGTGGACCAGAGTTTTTCATATGGCTGTGGACCAGGAAGCAAAGATGGAGTACAAGACCCGGGGAAGGACATAGTCTGCAAAGCCTAGTGACCCAGGTCTGCCAGCACCTCCTAAAGACCCTGCAACCTTCAGATTAGCCCTACAAACTGGAGACCAAGCACTCAGATATGGGCCGATGGGGGTGTTTCAGATTTAAAAATAACACTCATGAACCAACCTCTGCCTTTCCCTCGTCTGTCAGCTGCTACCAAGAGGCTGTGCCCTGTGTGGCCCATTAGCACGAGTAGAGAAAGAGAGGTGCTGGTGCAATGGTCACAAGACTGGAGACCGTGTCACAGTCACCAAATTGTCCTTCTTGTGTAGCTTCTTCCAGAGGAGAATGTGACTTGGTCCTACATCCCCTAGAGTCCAGGAAGGAAGGTAGGAACGGTACCAGGGTGGGAGTACATGTCACCTGTCAAGGCAGCATCTCAGCCAGTCCCATAGGAGCTCTGGAATGAGGAGATGCATCTGGGATCACCCCAACTTGGGCAAGGGGCCTCTATTAGTCAGGGTTACCATGGCTGCGATGAACTGCCACAGCCAAGAGCAGCTTGTGGAGGCAAGGGTTTATTTCACCCACCCCTCCACACCACAGTTCATCGTCAAAGGAACTCAGACAGGGCAGGAGCCTCCAAGTAGGAGCTGATGCAGAGGTCATGGAGGAGTGCTGCTCACTGGCTTGCTCCCTATGCCTTACTCAGTGTGCTTTCTACTAGCACCCAGGACCACCAACCCAGAGGTGGCACTGCCTCCAGTGGCCTGAGCTTTCCCACATCAATCATCAACTAAGAAAATATGCCAACTCTCTTGCCCATAGGACAACTGGATGGTAACATATTCTCAATTGAGATTCCCTTTTCCAAAATGATTCAAGCTTGTGTCAAGTTGACATAAAATTATACAGGACAGGAGCTGAGCCCATTAGCCCCCATCCTGTCCAATTATTAGGTGAACTACACCTCAGAACGGCCACACCCTTGGGCCCGGAGAGATCTCTTGGGTGCTGAAAGTTCTTAACCTTGGGCTGTCAGCTGAAAGTAGCAATTCTCACAGCCACCAGGTGGCAGCATTCCCTCCAGCAATCTAGATCAGCGAGATTCCACTTGCCTCCAGAGAGAAAGTCAGACTGAGTAATTTAATTAGAAACAATTATTACTTTAAAATATTCCTTCCCTTTGCATATTTTTCTTAAAACCATTGATCATTTGGGGATATCTGGTGGGGTAATGAAAGGAATAATAATATCGCTTGACCTATGTATTCTTCCTGTTTGGTTATTTCCTATTTGTTTAGAGACAGGGTTTCTCTGTGCAACCTAGTGACACTGTCTGGTTGCATTCAAACAACCTGCTTTATTAAGTGGAGACTGAGGTGACCTTGCGGTAGTGTTTTAAAACATCCTGTGTAACTATTCCCCTTCCGGCGCTGCCCTCCCCCGCCCCCAGTTCTCAGTTTTCCCTCAGAGGGGGGTAGGGGCGTGAGGGAGAGCAAGGGAAACAAACTGCGTTGTAAGGAAGGGAGATTCACTTTGAGGTATGAAGAGAAACGTGGCCCATGAAAGGAGATCCCCGTGGGTTCCCCTAGTGCTGAACTCTGGTTGGTGTTTGACTCTCAACCGTTACCATCGTATACTTTTGATTAGGATAATGTTTCGGGGCCTGTTTCCTGTGTCATCAGCGATGGTCAGGACCTGGGCACTGTGCTCTGGGGTGGAGAGCCAGAGAGCAGCAGCCGCAGACTCACTGAGATCACCTGGCAGCAGCCGCAGACTCACTGAGAGCACCTGGTTACTGTTTTATTCAATAACTGGTTTCAAGGCGAATTTCAGCCAGCTCTTCTCGAGCGCCCTCTGCTGGGGAAGGTCTAGAATTGCCTAGGAAAGATAGGGACTGAGTCTTGCCATTGGGGAGTCTCAGAGAACTCAGGGTGCTCTTAAAACATAGCTCTCTCTTGGAAAGGGCAATTTCAGGCTGTCAGGCATAGGGAGGAGGACTCTGCCTTCAGTGTGGTCTCCCGAATGGCATCGTCCTATTCTAAGACGGGAGGATGCCACTGCGAACAAGTACAGTTCCTGGTGCCTCCTGTGCGTTCTGCTTCTCAGCTTTTACACTGCTTTGGGGCTGATAAAAAAAAAATCTTTCTTTGGATCTAGATCCAACCCAATTTCTGCACCCACAAGGTGAGTGTACCATCACTGGGGCACACCCCAGCCCAAGACATTCACTCTTGAACCTGAGCAGACAACGTATGTTATAGAAAACTAAGATTTTATTCAGTTCTGACTTCCTAAGCTGCAAGTGTATTCTGTACCATATACTCCTCCCTCAGTGTCATATACACAGAACTTTTTCTTAGAGCAAATCCTCCCACCACATTAAACTGGTACTCACACAGTGCTCAGTCTCCTGCCTTTGTTCCCATTAAACTTGGAGAGCCCTGAGATGAAAAGAGTTAGTTAGGGCTCAGTATTTGATGATTCTGTAAATGGTCAAAGAAAGAGTGCAGTCTTTTTTATTATTATTATAGTTTTTTTTCTTTTGAGACGGTCTGATTCTGTAGCTCAGGTTGGCCTTTAACTTGTGATCCTCCTGCCTCAAGTCTCCTAGAAAGCTGAGACTGCAGGTGTGCTTCATCTTGTATCTTAAAAAATACTTGAGATCTACCACAGAAGTGTGAATGGTCCACACTATAGGGCGCCATGAGTCTTCTTTGCTCACACCCACCTCGCTAAACAACATCTGGCACCAGAAAGAGGGCATTCCCAGATGGTGTTCTCCTGCCCTCGGTCACTACCCACCCCTTACAGGAACGTTCTCACCTCAGTCTTCTCAGGTGTGTGAGGTTTAGTCACTATCTGGGGCAGTTTTCCGTCTCCACAGCCTCTGCAGCCTAGTGTCTCTGTGTCATAGGTGCCAAACTTTGGTGCCCGTTCTCCAGAACAAACCCTAGCAAGAAACCAGAAGGAGTATTGAGAGGAGAGGGACAGTCTGGTGGGTGAAAAGGGAACTCTCGTGAGAAGAAAGGCAGCAATTCTTATAGGGAATCCTCAAGCCGAGGTTGTCTGGTGTGTTGGTTAGTTTCCGCCAATGTCACACAAGAAGCTGCAGTCATCTGGGAAGAGGGAACCTCAAAATATCTCCATCGGATTGTCCTGATCACAAAAGTGACCATGACAGTAGCCACTATGGTTGACGAGCAGAGTAGACACTACAATTGATCACAAAAGTGACCACTAATGGCTGACCACATAGATGAGACAAGGGTGATCCCTATGATTGACCATCACAGTGGACGCTACAACTGACTACCAAAGTGACCACTATGGCTGACCACATAGGTGACATCACAGTGACCACTATGGCTGACCACATAGGTCACTATGACTGACCATCAGAATAAACACCACAAATGTGATCGCTATGGCTGACCATCACAGTGGCTGATACAACTGACCATAATAGTAACCACGAAAAAGTGGCCACTATGGCAGCTCATCACGGTGGACACTACAACTGACCACTAAAGTGACCTCAAGAGTGACAACTACAACTGACCGCAAACGTGCACTGTGGCTGGCCACAAAAGTGACCACAGAATTGACCACTCTGGCTGACTGTCAGAGTGAACACTACAACTGATCACCAAAGTGGCCACTATGGCTGACCACTCCTTCTGACCATCAGAGTATTTATAATTAATCTCCAAAGTGACCACCAAAGTGACTAATATTGCTGAAGAGAGTGGCTCAATGACTGACCATTAGATTGGACACCATAACTGAATACCACTGTACCCACGATGACTACCCATCACAGTGACCATTATAACTGGCCACCTCACTGACCACCATAGTGACCACGATAGCTGACCACCACAGTGACCACCGTAGTCATCTTTATTGCTGACCATCACAGTGAACAGTACAACTGACCACCTCAATGAACACCTTGGTGACCACTATAACTGACCAAAAACAGTGATATATTTTTTCTGAAAACATCTCTCATCTTCAAAGATACTAAAACTGTGACAATTAATAAGACTATTACTTAACCTACTGTTCTGCTGTGTATTCACCCAGTTTAGCTCATTAAGAAAGCATTATAACTAACCCTGCTGTGCCTTGCATTTCTCAAGTAATCAACTTTACAACCTAAGCTACTGCACAGCTTTAATCTTAAATTATTTGCTCTTCTATGCCCCTGACCCAGAAGCATGTACGTATATGTGATGTGTATTGTGGTTGATGTGTGTTGTGGCAGTCATTTGCAGAACGCCACCACCAGGCTGAAAGCAACCTTGAACCAAACAAATGGAACCAGCAAGTGGATACAGACTGCTAACTTCTGTTTGCGGTTGAGTGGTATTCTGAGTTTTGAGAGCTATTCTGGGTCAGCGGGGCCAGTACTGTAACTTCTTCCTTTGTGAAATTCTGTTAAGGAGGTCGGTAAAAAGCTGTTCTTCATCTCCTCTCCATACCATACCACTGTGGATCCAATAAATACAGAGCAAAGCCCTTGGTTAGTGACAGACGCAGGAAAGACACAATTCAGACACACATACAACAGGCAGACACAACACACAGGCACAGCAGACAGGCAATAGGGACAGCTCTCACACACACATGTCTATAAGTGAAAATGTGGACATATGTATATTTATAAAGGCAAAATGTTATTCTCTGAATTGGGATGAATAGCATAACATCTACTACTTGTCTATGCTAAACGGATTAAATCCTGAGAGATTCATTTTGATCTCTAGGACTTCAGTCACATGTTCTGTTTCTCATGCGCAAATACTCCTTGTTGAACAGTTTGCGTTGGTAAGAGGACTCAACCCCTTTCCTTCTTGGGCAAATCTTGGACCCTCTTTGAATTGCACTTTTCTCATCTGTAGGATTTTCTTTGGGGGGTTTGTGGTAAGAATTGAGATATTGCTTATAACATTTTTAGTGGATAGTCTGTGGAATTCCAATTCTTTCCCACACTTTTATTTTCTTCTCATTTCTTCTTCCTGGCCCCTCCTCTGGTACCAGAATTGAGGTTTATTAAAGCTTGAGATTTTCATGGTGTAGAAAGGAAAGAAAGATGGAGAGGTTATTTCAGGAATGGAACCCTGACTCATTCAGAAGGCAGCCACAGAGGTCAGGGGCCTGCCAATCAACACCTTACGTGTTATTTCATTATGAATGAATGTTGACTATGGTGACTGGATAAATGAGTTTCCAGGCTGGGATAAGAGTCCCCAGAGACCCAGAAGCCAGTGCTGCTTTGGTCTGCAATTTTGTGTACATAATATAACATTGCATTCCAAAAAAGTGTTCCATTATATGTGTTCATCAACACACACACACACACACACACACACACACACACACACACGTAAGTTTGAGGAGACAGAAATGTTCACAACTATGGATGCATTGTTACATACTCTATATATGTATCCAGTTATCACACTATGCCCCATAATGCTGTATAATTTAATACAGGACCGAGAAGACGGCTCAGTCTGTGAAGTTTTTTGCCATGTAAGCACAAGAACCTGAGCTCAGACCCCCAGCACCCACACACACGGAGTTAGGCAGCAGGGACCTGCAGCTCCAACACTAGGGATGGTAGAGACAGACAGAGATCTAGAACTTGCTGGCCAGTCAGCCCAACAAATTGCTGAGCTCCAGGTTCAGGGAGAGGCCCTGTCTCAAAAAATAAGATGGAGAAGTGATTGAGGAAGACAGCCCAACATCAACCTCACCCCCTTCCCCACACACTCAATGAAAATAGTTGTACTGGAAATTTGGGCTGCAGTAAAGGGACCCCAGAGAAGGCTTTCTATGTGGGCTCTCAGTCGATATTTGGTACCTAAGAGGTACCAAATTCAGGGAGGGATGCCGGAAGGGGAGTCAGATCCCTGGGCCGGTGAACCACTTATTAAAGGCAGTGTGGTGGCAACTACCAGGCTTCCCAGGCTCCCCGACTCAGTACCTTTTCTCAATGACTAGTAAGTTTGTCTTTAGGGTAAAGAGAATTTTTGAATGACCCTTGGCAAATTCTATTAAGAACTTAATAAGTGGAAAAGCTACTTTGATGATTTGAGAACATAGGGCAGAGTCATAATCCCCACTGCCTGGCACACAAGACTGGCTTCAGGTCACACACTAATCAAGTCAGTCTTAATCAAGGAGTGAGGGACAGCCTCCTGAAGCCCTAAACCATCTCCTGCACCCTGCACACTGGTGCCTCGGGAGCTGTAAGCTTGGCCAATTAATCTACTTCTCAAGCCCATGGTGGCCTCCTGACCACTGACCGACAGCAAGTTGTAAGTTACAGGCTTCTCTGGTTGTAGGAGCAGCACCAGCTGCCAATGAGTTGTATCACTGCGCACGGGAAGCTGAGCAAGGACCACTCGTCCTCTTCTTGCTTGTGGTCCTGCAGGACTGATCCGACCCTCCATTCCTTTGCCCCGCCCACCCAGTTTCTACACGTGTTGGCTGTGCACACAAGCATCCTGAAAGCTCTCCGTTTGCTGAGAACATCCCTCACGTGTTTCCTTTTGGTGGAAGGACCCCATTTTATCTCAGCAGCTCAGGAGTTTCACCTTAAAGCACACAACTGTACCCGGGCTACTCTCGACTTCGGACAGGGTCTTCTCTTATTTACATAGTGATGACGGAGGAGAAGTAATATTGGGGCTGAAACGGGACGATGTGACTCTCCAGCCTGTCTGACAGACTTGGCGACTCTCCCTGTCTGACAACCTAAGGGCGTCCTTGCTCTGAAAGCCTCTGAAATGACTTTTCAGGTACACGTTGCCAGCTTCCTGGCCACCTGTACTAAATGATGTCTCTGAAGCAGTGCACATTAACGACACACTGTTTCTCATGGACCTATTGTCTGTCATCTGAAGACATTTCCCTGTTCCGTGTTGATTTGCATATGTAAAAACTCCCTAACAGCCCATTAATTACCACGGGGCCCCTGAAGACTGACGAGGGGATGCTTCATCGGCAGCGCTGTTAACCTTGTCCACAAACAAACACGCACCCATCAGATTTACCTGCTTAACTTCAACTGCAATTACCAAGCAATCAAACAACCAACAGGTGTAGGTGCTAATTATCCAAATGAGATCTGGAAGGTTCTGTTACCTTGTTATTTTTAGCTCCTCGGCCGTTATTCTGCTGCACACCCTCTGCCAACGTGCGTAACTTGTGTCCCATGAGTTGGTTTGGCAAGTGTGTATGGAAGGATTGCACGCGGGATGTAAAGGAACACCTCCAACAACGGAGCTTTAGAATAAAGCAATCTCCTAAAAGGGAGTTGCAGGCTCTTGACCCAGAGGTTCAGCCATCACCAGCAGGTGGCGGTGTGAGCCAGAAAATAAAAAATCTCTTTCCCGAGATAGACACAGGGTACTTGAGAAGAGCTTTTGAATCAAATGACCTTTAGTCGCCCCTGCAGAGGGCTGCTGGAAGGGGCTGCAGAGAGGCACACTGTGCACAAGGCCCTTGGGGTCTGACACAGCCGAGAGGACCTCCGCCACTCCGTGTTGCACAGGACAGAGACTGGAGTCAGTGTGGCCACCTCGTCCAGGTCTATGTTTTAGGACACAGATGACTCTGGGATTTAAACACATCATTCCGTTTTCAGTTCTACCACTTGGCTCCCTTTCTGAAAACCTCACTGGAACTCTTCGCTCTAACCTGAAGACTTACAACTACTTTGCTGCAGTCTTATGGAGGGAAAAGTTTTTACATCATTGTTTTCACAAACGTTTGTTTCTTGGCCTTGGATCCCAGGATGGTTTATATAAAAATGAGGTCATTTAAACACACACACACACACACACACACACACACACACACACACACACACACTGTCTTTGACTCTGTTCTTGGGAAGGAAGAATTTGTTTACAACTCAGATGTAAACAAGACTGTTGTGTTCTCTGGGAAATGCACTCAGGATTCCCATTAAATGACTACTGCGGTGTAAGATATAAACTTAAAATAAGCACTGTGCTAACTTATTTATTACTTATTTATTTGACAGGGTCTTCTTCTGTAGCCCAGGCTCACCTTGAATTCATGGTTCTCCTGCCTCAGCCAGCTGGATGCTGGGAATATAGGTGTGCATCCTCATGGTTGCTGGCATGTATTTGGGGTGCAGCTTTTTTCACCCCTGGGTTAGTCAGGACTCCTCAGAGAATCAGAGTCAACAGTGTGTACATAGAGATATTGACTGTAAGTAGTTGGTATCGAATGTGCCGAAAGGCTAATATGGGGCTCCGGGAAGAGGTAGGTCAGGGGCCGACTGATGCTAAGCTCCACCTGTCTAGGGGGACATCAGTTTTACTTTTAAGGCCATCAACGGAACTGATGAGACCTGTCCACATGAATCACAATCTATTTGACTCTTGGTCTACTGACTTAAAGATTAACCTTATCTAAAAAATACCTTCACGAGATCATCTCAGATGATGTTTGATTTGGGTGGTGTGGTCTAGGCTACTGACACATAAAATGAACCTCAAATGACCCTTATTGTCTCCTCTTGGAAAGACTTTTCAAGCACATGGAAAGCTTGAAAGTGGGTACACATTTCCCACACACCCCCACATTCAGATAAAGAGCAATGCCCAGATTGGACAAGGACACAGGGTCCTAGTACTGGTGCTCTCTGTTACTGACCCTTGTGCGGCACTGTGGGGCATGACACCCACCTCCCCGAGTCCATGGTTTCCTGCTCTAGTACAGTGAAATGCCCAGGAAAGCTGGAAACCTTCTAGATGGGCATGTGAGCTACTGAAAGGCACAGGTCAGAACTGTCACAAGAAGGCTAATTGGGTCAAAGTTGCTGCCAAGGTCTTAGAGGATTCAGGGGTTTCAGAAAGATGGTTCCTGGAGACTGAGATAAAACTTCTCATTATTGGTTGGAATCAAGGCCAGAGAGTCATAATACTACTTACTGGTTATTGTTGTGTTTTTAAAATTGTGTGTGTGTGTGTGTGTGTGTGTGTGTATGTGTGTGTGTAGATGTTCATAGAGGTTAGCAAGTGGAGTCAGACCCCTTGGATCTGGAGTTCCAGGCAGTTGTAAGTTCTCCTTTTTAAATGCTGGGATCCAAACTCAGGTTCTCTGATACAGTAGTAACTGCTAGTATCTACTGAGCATCTATCTGTCCAGCACCAATGGCTATTATTGAAAGCAGCAAAGTTAGATGCAACTTATTAAGGAACAGAAGTGTGAAGTGGCTGAACCCTCAGGTCTAGTGAGACTTCTTCAGGGAGGGGCTAACTGCACGGGGTACAGCCCCAATGGGTAGATGTTTATTCTGTTGCATGCCACCAGCTATAGACGAATTTTAATAGTCATAATCACATCCACATGCAAATGAGGCAGATAAAGACCACCTTTCTCACCTTTAATAACATCTTTTTTCCCCCATGTGTGGTGGTTTGAATGGGAATGGCCCCTGTAGACTCATTTGTTTGAGTGGTTGGCACATAGGGAATGGCAATATGAGGAGGGATGACTTGTTGGAATGTGTGTGGCCTCATTGGAGGAAGTGTATCACTGTAGAGGCAGGCTTTGAGGTCTCATTGTTTTGGTTGTGGGTTCTATTGCTGTAAAGAGACACCATGACCACGGCAACTTTTAACAAAAGAAAACATTTAATTTTGGTGGCTTATAGTTTCAGAGGTTCAGGCCATTATCACTGTGACAGGAAAATGATAATACATAAGCAGGCATGGTGCTGAGGAAGGAGTTGAGAGTATTACATAGGCTGAGAGTCTTACATCACAGTCACATTGAGGGAAGCTTAAGCAAAGGAGACCTCAAGGCCCACCACCACCGTGACACTCTTCCTCCAACAAGGCCATGCCTATTCCAAAGAAGCCACACCTCCTAATAGTGCCACCCCTATGAGCTTATGGGGGCCAATTACATTCAAATTACCCCTCAGATATGCTCAAGCCACACCCAGTGTGGCAGTTTCCTTCTGCAGCCTGTGGATCGAGATAGGACTCTCAGCTCCGTCTCCAGCATCATATCTGCTTGCATGCCTTCAGGCTTCTTGCCATGATGTTAATGACTAAATCTCGAAACCGTAAGCCAGCCTAGTTAAATGTGTTCCTTAAGATTTGCCACGGTCATGGTGTCTTTTACAGCAATAGGAGCCCTAACTAAGACACTATAGGAGCCCTAACTAAGACACTATGGTTCTGGGTACCAAAGCCCTAGTTCACGTGCATGTTAGACACACACTCTTCCACTTATCTACACTTCCTGCCTACAAGCACCTGTACTTTTCTTGGCATTCTCAAGATCAACATTTGTATAAGATAAGGCTGCAATTTCAGTTCTTTCTGGTCTGAGTGATCTTTAAGTCCTGCATCCACTGAGATGGCTACCTTGGAGATTTCTGGTAGACAATCTTTGTGAGTGTTCTTGGGGAAAAAAAATCCTGACTCCAGTTTCTAAATTGCATTTATGTCTCAATCTACCCCCCTTCCAAGCCATTTGGTAGGTAGATCCAGATTCTACGGGAGGCAGGTTTGGTCTCTCCCTTCCCTTTCAGACCCTGGCCCCTGTGTCGTTTCAGTACCTGTTGGAGTCAAGAATGCACTCTCTAGGTGACATATTCAGGGCACTTATCATGTTCCCTCACCAGTTCCTTCTTGCTGCCAGCCCTGGGACCGTCTGGCAGCTTCCTATTCAAGACTTGCCAGGGTTGGAATCCAGGCCTGCCTGCTTCTGCTCCGCCTGGATTCCTGGTGGTGAACTCTACCCTGCAGGTGGCACCCTGCTCTCCCCTCCTGATGGAGCACTACTAATGCTCAGGCTGTTAAACCACTTCACCACGTTGAGGGTCCACTTGACATACAAGGTGGAGAAGAGACTGTTCAAATCACTCAGCAGGCCTTGAAAAGCTCAGAGAACTTTCCTTCCTCTTGGTTAAAAACAATAAATAAATTAAGTGATGTTCAGGCCTATTCGCTGAGTGATCCAGGTCAATAGACTAATGCAAAGCATTTTTGCCAGTAGGACTTTGTATCACACAGTGGTTTTCACACCTAAGTATTTGAGTTCTGTGCAAGATATAGATAGGATAATTACCAACATTCCCATTTTGCAGATGGAGAGACTGAGGCTTGAGCTCACATGACTTTTGAGTAGTAGATCTGAAACTGAATTCAGCACCACTGATTGCTAACTCTGTCTTCCTTGGACTGAGGATTTAAATCTCTAACAGAGTGTAGGGTTTCTCTCTCTCTTTTTTCCCCAATATCTCTTTTTTTTTCTCCTTTGGAACGCATCTGCAAGGGTGAAATGGCATGGGATGAGCTGTGTTAGGGTTTATGCTTCACATAAATTCTTTTTGTGTTGGGCAAATAATTAAACACGTTCTTGTAGTTTCTACACTTAAAAGACCAAGGGAAGAAGGGGCAATTGAGCCAAAGAGTTTGAGGATGTTCTGGACAGCAGAGTGGAGTCCTGTCTATGAAAGAAAAAAAGGAAAAGATTTGGGAAACAACTAAGTCTGCTTTCTAATTCACTTTGCACAGTGACATGTCCCCTCCCCCTGTCACTTTCTGGACCGTGTTTTTGTGTGCTTTGTCTTCAGTGAGCACCCATAGGTTTAGACCCACGTGGAGCCACAGTAATCCAGGAGCTTTGCTGTTTATTCGTCTAACCCTAGACTCTCCAAGCACCGGGAGAAAAACATCAACTGTAAGACGTGCGGCTAGTTTTCAAAGGTCCCCAGAACACATGGAAATTAAGGACGAAGTCTGAAACAGGAGGAATCTTTGGGCCCCTGGTTCCTGGATGCAAAGCTTCTAGTAAGTTCCCCGGGTGAGGCTGAACTGAACGTCACAGCCTGCTCATAATCTGGCTGCCTTGAGAACGCCTGCTCTGTGAAGGGTCTGCTTCCCCAGACTCCATCTCTGGTGCACCAGGAGTGGAAACTAAAGGTGCAGAGCAACAATTGCCGAGAAGTTTGCAGAAAGGACCCAAGAACTCTTGACTCCCCAAAGAGTCCCCCCAAGGGACATATCCGGGTGCCACAGTCTAACGCGAGTTCACGTGTGTCTATAACACTTTCTGTCTTTGAACTAGGGTCACTTAGTAGTTACATGGAAAACAGTAATTCCCCTGCCTCAAATAGCCCAGTGAAATACAGCCAGGCATAAGCTGGCTCACAGACCCTGGAAACACTGGTGTTCACGGGAGAGTCTGGGAGCTTCGCCCTCTCTGCAGTTTCTTCTCACCGACCTCTGCCCCTAACCTTGTTAATAATGTCCCTCTGTCCAAGCCCTGCATTTGGTCTGAGGAGGTCTCATCATAACCAGGCAGGGCTGGCGCAGCAGATCACAGGGCTCCAGCTTCCCAGGCCCTTTTCCAGAGCGACTCCACTTTCCAATAGAATGACAAGAAGCAGGGGTCCCCCACTCGAGCCCTGTGTGCACCTCTGCAGCACCATAGCCATAGGGAGAAGGTGCTGACCTTCAGCAGACTATAGAAATGGACCCCAGACTTCATTGGCTATCCTTGACCAAAGGGAGACATTTGCTTCGGCTTATGGTTTCCAAGGGTCCAGCTCATGCTTGCTTAGCCACGTGCACTTGGATACTAGATCCAAGAGGGAGTGGGAGATTTTACAAAAAGTTGTTTATGTTATGGATTGTAGGAAGGAGAGAGAAAAAGAGGGGGGAGGGGGAGGACAAGTGGAGGAGCTGGGCAGGAGCAAGATAACCCCAAGGACCAAATTTCTCCCACCCCCTCCTAAAGTTTCCACATTCTCCCTTAAATAGTGCCTTAATTTGTGACTAAGAGTTCAATATGCCAGTCTGCAAGGGATGCTTCATAGTCAGGTCACAGCGGGACAAACAAAACCTATCAGAACCACTGTAGAGGAAAGGATGGTGAGGAGACGAACAGAGGAGAAGGGGAAAAGAAGGGAAAAGAGGAAAGAGAAGGGGTGGGGTGCAAAAGGAGGAGGAGGAGGGTGGGGAAGAGAGAAGAAAGGAAATCATTTTGACCCACGTAGCAAAGTCACCATCCAGATTAGGCAAGTTTTATCGATGGGGTTAAAGGAAAGCTTTATGTTTATGTTATGTTGACCTTGAACTGGTGGTATACTATATACCTATGGACTTAGCACTTGGGAGGCCGGAGGCAGGAAGATTTGGACTCTGAGGTTAGTCTGGGACCCACAGTAAGACCCCTTTTCAAAAACAAACGACCAAACAAAAACCCAAACAAATGAACAGGTTACTTCAAACACCCTTTACCCACACCGGCAGAGGCAGCTGCTATCTGGGAGGCTTCTGAATGGGTCAAGAGTGGGGGGCCTCTGTTTAATGACTTAGTGCTTTGAGGACATTTTCAGATCTGTGCGGAACTTCAAGGTCATCCCATTTTATTAAGAAGTGAAGAAATTGCTGCCCCGCTCCCAAGACATCTGTTTCATGAATCCATCCAAGGAAGCCACGGCTGACATAGGGTCTAGTCAGACTTAGTTATGGTATATGAGTTCTGGGGCAGCTTGGTAAATTCTGGCTAAGAGACAAATGGTGGAGTCTGCAGGTCACCAGGATTGGTGACCCACAAAGGAGCTATGTGGCCACTTGCCTGTGAACAGGGCCAGGGAATCAACTATTATTCCTTCTCAAAGGGAAATATTTCAAATAATTTTCAGAGTTTTAGTCTCTGACTATATGGAAATACTATATCACCTCACACCAGAATGTACATATGTTATATATAATGTACATGTAACATATATAGTAGTATATAAATACCATGCACAGAATATATATTAATATATATAAACTGTAAAATTCCTTGGAAGTTGGAGTCCCTTACCCCTTCTCAAGTGATATTATCTGATAGGTGGCAGCTGAGAGCTAAAGTCCTGACCTTCCTGATCTTCCCATCATTGAGAGGCAGAAATAGGATGGGACGGAAAAGTCCCCACCCTCCTTCACTGGGCACCCCTCTCCTTCTCCCCCCCCCACAGTTTTTCCTTCTCTCCTCCACACTGCTGCTGTCCAGGACTGTTGGCAGTCTCCCGGCTTCTCTCCCTCTCTCCAAGTAAGCTACAGGTGTTCCAATCCTCTGGCACCTTGCTGGAGACCAGAACCTGTCATTTCTGTGGAAAGGACAGAGTGCACACTGGAAAAGGTTCTGCCGAATATTCACATAACTGGCTGGAGACATATAGCTCAGATTCACAGAGAGGTCAGCAAATCAGATAGCTTCTAATGGGTGCTACTGGTGGCTTTTTATTTTCACTTGGAGCACACATGAGTGTGTGCTTTTCTTCAGGTAGAAGTTTAACTGCAGGCTGTATATGTAGCTCAATTGGTAGATCCTGTTCAGGTCCCTAACCTGGTAGAAACTGGGTAAGGTATAATGGCACATGCCTATAATCCCAGTACTTGGGGGGATGAAGGCAGGAGGATCAGAAATTCAAGGTCATATTTTTTGCTACTTAGCAAGTTCAAAGAGAGCCTAGAGAAACGATACCCGGCCTTAAATAGAACAAACAAACAAAATCAGCTTCTTTTTAGTAGTAGCCCCTGTTTTTGTATATGACATTTTTATTGTTATGTCTCTGAATTATTATTAGGTTAATTTTAACTGTTTTATTAATTTTCCTAAGACAAGAATTTAGAGGGATTTTTAAAAAAAAAAAAAACAATATTAGGAGTACCTAGTGTGTCTTTTGTGACATCCAGTTTATTCTGAGAGCACTGTGGTCTCTGTTATAGTGATATGTTGGGACAAGAAATGGAAATTTTCAAAGGGACAGCTATGGGTAGCTTTTGTGATTCATTTCTTGGTAGGTGCTCTGACTTGGTTAGAATAATACAGTGGTGTTATTAGCCTGCAGGTTGGCAGAATGGACAATCTTGTTACTCATCTAAGAATTTCCTCCCTTGACATAGATGGATGTGGAAACGTGGTTCAGGCAGCCTGGGAGATAGAACGTATTGCTCCAGGTGTGGCAGGTCAGAGATAGACCCACAATGGCCAAGGACAGGAAGCCCATCTGGCTGGTAAAAGATGGTGCTAGGCAACGGGTGGTCACCTAGGCAACCAGTAGGGTTGGTGGGGGGAGTCCAGCAAGAGGTAACAGGAAGTCCAGATGATGGGACAGACATGTACATAGAGGCAAGCTGTGGAGGTAGGGAATATACGGAAGCCCAGGCAGGTGGTCAGCCTTGATGACATCAGTCAGCTGCAGGCACAATACCACTGAGCCTGTGAAGAGCAAGGGTCGGACAGAATTTCAGGACTAGGAAGCTGGGAGACCCTGGAAGTCACCAAAAAAAGAAAAAGAAAAAAAAAAAAAACAAGCATCTGGGGAAATAGATGGGGCTGTAGGTGTGAGAACAGAGCACTTGATGCTGCCGGCTTCAGAGACAGCACCCAATACGGCTTATGAGTCAAAGAATTATGGCATTGCTAAGTGTTTGCATAGGACTTCTTAATTTCTTGTCCGTGCAAACCATGGAATTTGGGGAACCGGACAAGGCATTTCCAAATTGAGGGTAGCTGGTTAGACACTTTTGGGTTTAGAAGTATGGGAGAGATTTTTAGTCAGAGGACGGAACTGTCATTCCGTTGACTGTGTGCCCAGGGTTAAAATGGTAAATGATAAGTGTGTGTCTAAGAGCATTTGAGCGCAAATGAAGTGAGTCTGTGCAGGGCTGTCAATGTGTTCAAGTGTTCATGCGCATGAGGGGGCAGCAAGATGTCCCTGATTGGTGGCTAGAAGGTAGGAAACTATTTCACTGTAAACTCCAGCGTAACACCCTCCAGTGGACTGTGATTGTCAAGACTGGGACTAGAACTCACTTTTATTTCCTCAGAAGGAAACACCCTTCTGTGTTTAATCTCCACCTGTCAGATAGGCTGACTTATGGGAAGGCTATGACAAGACAGTACCCCTCACCTTGGACACAGAGCATCAGATGGAGCCCCTGCCTGGATCTCCTTGGCTTAAGGGAAGTGAGGTCTCACTCTTCAGAAGGTGTAGCCTTGTCTGGGGAGGTTAATAAGGCTGAAATCAAGCCAGAACTTCAAGCAACCCTGAACTCGATATTGTCTCTTCTGTGGCTTCTCTAGGGTAAGCCTCACTCCTTTTCAGATTTCTGGTGCTGGGACCCATGCAGCAAGAAGGAGGGGCATGGAACAGCCTTCAGTGGTCTGGGGGACTCTAGAATAAATAGCTTGGCTGGGTGTGGAAGTCAGCGGGGGGATCCCGATGAATGGAGCCCTCAGTGTCTCTGGTGCACAACTGTTCTTCTTTTGTTTATAAGTCTTTAGCTCTCTGTTGTGTAAACATCTGGAGGGCTGATTTCTGCACTAGTCAAGGAAGAATGCATCTTACATTCCCCACAAAGAGGCAAAATGGTGTGTGGGCTACATGGGCATAGGAACTGGAAAATCTGTGTGGAGTAGCCTTGAAGGGGTCACTCTTGGTCTATGAATTACTTTTCTTTCCTCCTCCAACATCTGTGAGGCAATGAAATAGTAAGTGTGAAGATGACTCAAGATTCCTTTCCGGGTAGAACTGAGTGTGTTTGTTTTATACCAGTGGCCATAAACAGGGCAGCATATCAAATGGGAACGAAACTGTAGTCATAGAATTTTGCAAACCCTATTCTTTCACTGATATATTAAGCAGTCTGTCATTAACCGAACTGCTAGTCTCCGTATCTGAAGTTTCTATTGTGGTTACTTGTGTGTATACTTTCTGGGAATTGAGTATTAATAAAAATACAAAAATCATTAACATTGCCATCTGACCAGTGTTCGGTTGTGAAGATGAAATGAAGGACATGGCCCTTTTGAGCACACTTTGGTCATGCATAGCTTCACTATTGAAAGTACGGCCCACAGATCAATGTCATGAACATGACATCACTTTCGACCTTTTTGGAAATGCAGACTTGGGGCACCCTAGCCCTATACTTCTTAAATTAGAATCTATCTATTAACAAGGTCCCCACGGGCTTCCCTTTTGTGTCGAAGCTTTGGACACCCTGTTGAAGGCTTTGTCTGGGTGGGTGAATTTTCTTGTCAGAGACTAGCTTTTCTCATGACTCACAGGTAGATATTTTAAATATCATCTCCTACTCTTCTGGCCCAGCCCATCTCTTTGTTGATAACCACAACTTTACTTAATTTGATCATTTTACCTATATTTATATCTTCTATAAAAGTGTCAAGAAAAGCTGATGTTTTGTTAAAATATCCTTATTTAGACCACAGTCCCTTGACAAGAACTTACTGAGACTCTACTGTATGCCAGGCATTGTTATAGTTATTGAGGACAGAAAGAAATCCTGTTTTCATGGATTCCAATGCTGAGAGGGAAGGACAGAGAGGGAGAACATAAGATAATTAAATAAATATGGTTTTATAAGATCTCTGGTAATTCTGTTTAAAAACAAAACAAAAATGAAGATGAAAACCCAAAACTCCAGAAACTGGGCTTGGTAGCTCATGGCTATAATCTCAACACTACAGGGGCTGAGACACAAAGACCTTGCTGCAAGTTTGAGGTCAGACAAAGTTACACAGTGAGTTCCAGGCTAACCTAGACTACAGCAAAGAATGACTGGGCTAAGAGACAAGTCATGAACCCAGAGATGCCTGTCTGAGTCTCCACCTCGCCTGGGGAGTGCTCCTATTGCAGGGAGAAAGAGAGAGATGAGAGAGAACACAATCAAATTCCTCTCATCTGATCTTTGTTCGTTAATGTTTAGATGGAAGGGGAAGGGCTGAAAAGGCAGGCAGAGGTGGTTCCCCCCACAAGAAAAGCTTCTGTGTCAACTTCAACCATTCAATAGTTCTTCACACCTCAGGCCAGGGTGGCTCCTTCCGCATGTGCATTCAGGACAGTATCAGACATTTCGGGATAATATTTGCCTCTGGAGAAAGAGATGGTCTTAGATTCCAGTACCGTATTTAAATAGTGCTCTGTCAAAATAAGCTTAATGTCTTCCAGTTGGTGACTGAATTCCTGGAAATCTGTTGCAGGATAATCTTTTTGTATACTGTGACGATATGTCTTTGCCAATGGACCTTCTGATTGGTTTAATAAAGGGTTAAATGTCCAAAGGCTAGGCAGGAGAGGATAGGAGGGATTTCCAGGGAGAGAGGGGAAGAGGAGAAGGAATTGAGGCTAGCAAATTTCACCAGCAGACTTGGAAGCAAGTTGGATGTGCCGTACTGAGGAGAGGTAACCAAGCCATGTGGCAGAACGTAGATTAAAAATATGGGTGAATTAAGTTATAAGAGATAGTTGAGAGCAAGCCTAAGCTAAAGGCCAAGCTTTTATAATTATTAATGAGTCTCCATACTGTTATTTGGGGGCTGGCAATGAAAAGATAGTCGGACAAGAAAACTTGCTATAGAAATCAGTGTTAGCAGCAATGGAAATGGGGCTTGGAGTCCAGTTAGAGAATCCTGTAGATATAGAGATTTTGCTCTGGCCACTGACAAGCAGCCAATGAACCTCTCTGTTGGGAATCGAGTCTCCTGTTGCCAGAGGATCTGCTCAGCCCTGTCATTTCTAGGCCATCTTCCTTTAAACCAAGGAGTGAATGAAAGACAAATAAAACTCAAGTATATTTATATAAAATCAGGGTAGTGTCCACCAGAGCCATATTGAATAAGAACTTTCTAAAGTAGAGGCAGCAGTTCTATGTAAGTAGCCAGCACCCCAGTGTCACCCAGACCCTCCTACTGTTTCTAAGCAGGACAATCAGAAACTCTTCTTTATTGTGAGCTTAGAAAACTACATTCTTATCCTTGGCCTCTGACACTTAGCTTCTCGGATCTGGGGGGAAATACAAGAAATGTGTCTTTTCAATTTTGCTGCAAGGTCGCTTTGGTTCGCTGCAGAAGGGTATTTGTAGATTCAGATGTTCATTCGCCTTTGGGTGGCTAGCACTGACAGTTAGAGGTGAGACCCTCTGCTGGCTCTTGGGATAAAATGAAGGTACTTAAACTAGACAGTCACCCACAACTATTCTTCCTCTTAGCAAACAATTACTAAGACAACGAGGACTTCCTTAGTTAGAGGCAACTGGGGTGTGGGTGGCACATGGCCAACCTAACCTTGAGAATGACCTCCCCTCAGAAGATAAGTCAGTGTACAGACATCAGAAGCAGCTGAGGCATTGGGAGGGAAACCAAAGAAAGCATTTTATGTTGGGACACCAGTTCAGTCACTTGCTAAAGACCCTTCTGGCCGGGAGGTATCTCTGAATGCTCAGTCATAAGTGCTGTTGGGTAAGTAGAAATAGCAGACGGAAAGCTTTGAAACGGGAAGCCATGGGATCCGTCTGCAGAGAGTCTTGTAAGGAGCTGGGGCTTAATGAGTGGACAATGAGGAACTGTTGAAAGCTCCTGAGTGAGGCCATGACTGAAGCAAGCTAATCCAGTGGGTTTGTACAATTAACTTGCAAAGGCTAAACTCATTACTAGGGAGTGGGTCACAATGGGTTGGGCTTTGGTATCTAGCTCCCGTTTTGTGATATCAAGAAAGAGAACAGGAGCAGAAAACCTCTCTTGGGAATTAGGGCTTTATGTCAGCCAATGAAGTGCATTCGACCCTTACAAAGAGTCTTAAATGGCTTATTTATGGGTGCTTCTATGATATATCTACATGAGCCTAACAAGTCTCCCAAATGAATGCAATCTTTGAATGAGAAAATATCTCCAAGAAAATCCAGTTAAAACACATTTAAGAGAACTCATAATCATGCAGAAGTTAGGTTTACAATTCTACTATGATTTGAAATTGTGGGTAGTTTTTTTATGTTTCTACTTACTGAAAAGAAATGAAAGCAAATGAGACAATATTTCAACCTCTTTACGAAAGCCTTTGTGCGAAGTTCCTGTGGGTTAACATTGGCTAAGACCCTTAAAACCCAATCTTCACCAATCATTCTTTGAGCTACCACACTCCTCTCCCAATGTCCTATGACCAGAAAGAGGCCCTCTGCTTGGCCATTTGATGTATCTCCTCCTAAAACCTTGGCAAATGATAACAGGTAAGAAAGCAAATGCCTCTGAGCTCAATCCTCCAGCAGAGAAATTGCTGGAATTTTGGTGCTCTTGGTAGTTTTCAATACTTAAGCAGGCTCTGCTCAGCAAGTTCTCCCAGTTAAAGCATGGAGCCCTTTTAATCTGGACCAAACTGATGATGTCTGTGGTTGATTATTTGTTGCCAATGAAGCTACATAGGCACTAGAGCTAGCTATTGCCACCCACCAAGGGCACATCTTGTTAGTCCTCCAAAGCCTGCAGTTAGCATCTGCTATTCCAGACAGCAGGCTAGGCACTAGACATCTTAAATACTGTTGTTAGATGCTACCTCATCCTCATGGAATTTAAGATTCAATGCTGGATGCACCTGTAAAATACACAGTGCAAGGCGGGAGGGCTTCAGATCTGAGGTTGGTTGGAAAGATAAACGTCCTCACTGGCTTTGGAAGCTATGTTGGGGTTTTAATCTTTGTAAAAAGTGATTGAAGGCTTTGATCCAAAGGATGAGATGGACTGGTTTGGAATTCCGAGGGGAAAAAAAATCTAACTTAGAATAGAAGAGCAGAGTGAAGAATGAGCAGATGGAAGTGAGGAGGGTAGCTGTGATTTGGGGGTGCAGGTGAGGCGGCGACATCAACGGTGGACAGCCGTGACGGAGATCAGGAGACTGCCACTTCCCAGCCCTGGCACCACGACAAGTCCTTCAAGCCATGCTTGCTCTGCACGGATGCAAAAAGACTGTTTTGTCCTTTGCCTCAGTGCTAAGGAAACACTGGTCCACATTTGATGTTTTACTCCAGTATATGCCAGGAGGTCAGTCCCATCTCTCTCTGTATCCAGGGATGCTAGGGTCCTAAAGTGACATTAGCTTGGGCTTCTGCTGGCCACCCAGAGTGGGATGTTCATACTTCTGGAAGTGGCCCGTTCCTGGAGTGGCGGCTATGGGAAGTACACTCTGTTCTGCAAGTACAAGTGCATTTCAGAGTCACCTCCTGGCATGTTTTCACTACGCGCATGTGCTAGGTAGGCATTTTAATACGCTCTGTGTGAGATGAGTGGCCCGGAGTGTCACCCCAGCATCGGCTATCTGACTGAGGCAGCAGTAGAGCTGTGCTGATGCAACGCCTCACAGAAAGAGGACGCAGTGTCAGCATCTTATTAGAAGGAAATGGGGTACCTTCATGAGAGGGAGAGTTACCTGTGCACACATCTCTCCATGCCTAGGTATGCGTCTTAGAGCCTCCATTTTGAAAGTGTGTGGTGAACAGGTATTATTTTTAAAGTGACATTAAGTTCTTAGGATGGTTATGGGAAAGGGATACAGAATCCAAATATTTTTGTCCATCTAGGTGAGGGTCTCTGTCTGTTAAAGCTTAGTAAAAAAAAAAAAATAACCATCTTTATTGTCTTGTTTCTTCCTGTGTCTGTTCTCAGCAGCTGTCAGCATACACTAGGACAGCAGGGGGCGCCCAAGCACAGAGTGACGGAGGAAGAGCCCCTCTGGGTGTGAGCGTACTCTTGGCCACAATTCATTTCCTGCCTCAGCGAGGTACAAATTAAGAAGTGAATGAATGAAAGGCTGTGGCCTTGGGCTGTCGTCGACTTAAAGAGGCGTGCAGAATCCTAAAAAGCAGCGAGAGTTCTTTTTTACCTTTAGAATCGAAGGCAATTACACAGCATCTCTTAATTGTATCATATAACATCTCTTCATTGAAATCAACTAGCGCTCCCACGGTTATTATTTTAAAAACCAACCGAAACCATTGTTTTAAAAAGAAGACAAAACATCTTTGTAGCTGTCAGCAGGCTCCAATAGCACACACTGGGAGAAAGGATAAAGTAGTTGGAAATACTGGGTTCCATCCACCCTGAGAGCGCGATCGGGCGATGAAAAGGAGGAAGGGAGAATCAGCACGCCAGCAGCAAACACATTTGAGTAAACATCAGTTTCTGTGCACACTCCATTTCCATTGGTATCTGAGCTAGATCTTAATTCAAGAGGTTTAACCTGCTCTACGGAAAATGAATGAAAGTGAATGCAGCACGGTGCCGGAAGAGCTTCGCGGCTATAGACTGGTGAACCCTTCTCCCGTGCTCTGTAATTCGGGTGAGTTTCCTTCAGAACTATTAAGGCATCTTCATTGGAGCCCGGGTGATTCTAAGCAACACTAATGGTGTGCTCGATGTTCCAATAAGTGAGATAAATGATAGCAAACTTGTCTGAGCAGATGCACCTAATGACAGAGGCGTAGAAGCGCGATACGGCGAGAATAGAAACGTTCAAAGGCAGGAAACAAGAGCCCCTGGAATCGCTATGAGCAGGTTAGTATCCAGGCACCGAGTGAATGAATACTTTGTCGCCTCCTCTAGTGCAGCCTACTTCTTTATAAGGCCAGGGTCACAGAGAGAGAAAGGAAACCCTCTTGGATTGCAGAGCTCCATTTCCAGAGAAACCCAAGAAATGTCTAGTGGAGGAATAAGGAGAAAGCTCTTGAATTACAGACTAATACTCAAAGGCAGGAGGAGATTGGGTCTATTCTCAACCTACCCCCAAAGAGAATGGCACATTCCGTCCATTTCAGGCTGAATTTGCATAAGTCAAAGAAAATCTTAACTAGTAGATGTGACAGACAGCATGGCCTCGGCTAATGACCTTGTTTTCTTCTACTTCCTCCCCATCCCTGCTCCCCTGCCCCATAAATTTTGGTTCTCTACCCCACAGGAGCAAGGAAAGTAACGCGAAAGGAAAGGAAAGAAAAGATGGAGGTAATATAATCTGGGTTCGTAGTTTTAGCCTTTGGTTTAAATATGTAGTAGCTGTGGGGGAAAGAGTCGCTGGGAAGAGGCAACCCCTTTTGGCTCCTGGGGATGAAAATTTCAAGACTGTGCTTTTAAATGGGCCAGTAGAAGTGGGTGTCGACAAGGCACTGTTCTGAATGGGAACTGCTCCTGGCTTGCTCAGAACTTAGAAGCATCACTGTAAAGATTAGGCATGATTCCTTTGACCTCAGGGGCCTCACACAGCATACTGCTGCAGGGCTTATTAATTGGAAGTTTGTAGGAAGACTGTGAAAGGATTTGTCAGTGGTTGAATCCATACCAGGCATCAAAATTGGTATGACATTTGCCAAATAGAAATTAAAACATACACAACATATCATGAGAGTTGTTTCATAGCACTTTTTCAGAGTGTCACAGGCATGTTTAACTTCAGTCAGGCTAGGCGTGTATAACTCTGTCACTAGCAAAGTGGCAGGCCATTGATATTCCCACCATCTCCTTCACTCCATTATTGTTATTACTGTGATTACTGTTTGTATTAGGAACACTTAACAGGCAATATGCCTTTTGACAAAGACTATGAGTTCCTACTCACAGAGCAACGGGTGTCAATACAGAGGAGTTGTGTATTGGATTCCTCTTCTCTTGATGTCTCCTGTGGCCTATGCTGTTCCAACTTGTGATGTCCCCAGTCCCTTCTGTGCAGTTGACTTCTGTGTCCACTTGAAATCCTAGCAGAGGTTGCCTTGTGTTTTTGTGCCTTCTAATCTTGACCCCAAGCATCTTCTTTTGTTCCCTGGTTTCTTTGCCGCATTTTCTATCTCACTTCTAGGGCATAGTTTAAACTTAAAATGTTTTTTCTTCTCTGAAACCCCAAAATTCCTTATTAAACTCTATTAACATTTCCTTCTGCTCAGTGCCCTACTGGATCAGATCTGGAGTTGGAGCTGACAGGTCAAGACGCCCCACAAATTGGCCTGAGTACTATTGTCAAACAGAAGAATCGGGAGATCGCTCTGTGTACATTAGACCCATCAGATCCGGGAGAAGCCATGGAAACTTATCAAAACTGTACTTATTTATTAGTGTGTGTGTGTGCGCGCGCGCTTGTGCGTGTGCATGGGCACATGTATGTATGTGGGAGAGAAAGAGAGAGAACATATGCTCGAGTATATGTGCACACTTGCCATGGGTGTGCATGTGGAGGTCAGAGACCTTTGTGAAGTTGTTGGTTCTCTTATGTAGGTACCTGAAATGGAGCTCAGGTTGCCTGATTTTATCTGAAAAGTCACCTCTCCAGCCCCAGACTTACTTTAAGGAGCTCTTGGATGGTCGGATGCCTGGCCGTCTAAGAAAATACAGAGGAATCCTTTGCCAATGTCTCCTAGAAAGGTAGACCAGTAAGCTGCACATTTCCTGTCAATTTTTTTACCTGAGGATTGAAGACCAAATGATGAGTAGAATTTCCCCCTGCTATATGAAAAAGGATTGGTCCCAGGACCCCACAGCAAAATCTTCAGGCACAAAACGTGAATATAACCTGGACATACCCTCTCATATACTTTATTCCTAGAGTCTTAATGACCCCTAATACCATGAAAATGTAAATGCTGTATAAATAGTTGCTATCCTGTTAGGGAGTAATAACAATAAAAAAGTGTGTACATGAATAGGCAGAGATGTAATTTTCCCCATTTGTTTCTATCTACGGCTAGTTGAATCCATGGACATAGAGCCTGGTTACTCAGCTCAAATGGAGTGTCACCCATGAAAACAAAATGCAGCAGACCAGGCTGGCCTCGAACTCACAGAGATGAGCCTGCCTCTGCCTCCCAAGTGCTGGGATTAAAGGCGTGCACCATCATCGCCTGGCTAAAAATCCTAATGTTGTAAGTCTCTCTAGGATGTTTGCTCACTTTTCCATTGTGATTGTGTTCTCTTGGGAAGGGCAATTTTTGAAGCATGGAGTTGTTGGAAAATAGAGGTGGGAAATGCCCAGGAAAAGAAGCAAAGGGGGTACCAGGTAGTGTAGCTCATGTCTTTAATCCCAGCACTTCGGAAGCAGAGGCAGGATCTCTGCCTGGTCTATAGAGTGAGTTCCAGGACAGCCAGAGCTGAACAGAGAAACTGTCTTAAAAAATAAAAAAAGAAAGAGGGAATGAATGAAGAAAGAAAGAAAGAAAGAAAGAAAGAAAGAAAGAAAGAAAAGAGAGGAAAGAGAGGAACCAAAGAAAAGCAGTTACATTGTAAATATGCCGAAGAAAGCCACCCTACACTGGACATGTGCAAATTCTCAACTCTAGTTGCAATGCAGCCGTCATAGACTATGGTGTCCCTGGTAGTGTCTGATAACTTCCTGAAGTTAGTTATTGCAGTTAAATTTAGATAATCAAACAAACAAAAACCCGAAACTTCATACTCAGTTTCCTTAGTCCAGTTAACTACATTTCAAATGCTCAGAGCACATGCTGCCAGCAGCTGCTGTACTGGTAAAGAGAAAGCAGAGGTGGAGATTAATTTTTAGAAAGTTCCACTGGACATGCCGGTCTAGAGAACTGGTAGGAAATAGGGGCTGGGACAAGGCATCTACCCATCATTGAGCTGAATCGATTTCTCTGATGTTGGTGAGTATCCAGGCAGAATTGCTTACCAGCTAAAGCTGGATCCAACAGATCTTCACAAAGGAACAGAAAATGTTCAGAAAATAGGAGCATTGTTGGAATACCTCAGCCCTTCTGAGATTGCTCGGTTGTTAACTTTAGACTCTCTCAAACCTTCACCAATACTTTCTCATCACCAGAAAAATGTGTGGAATCCTTGAGTCTTTATTTTTGTCCTTTTCCCTCTAGAACAGAAGCTGGGGAGGGGTGTCTCTGTGGTTGCATCCCTGCATCAACCTCTAACTGGGATCCCACAGAGGCCTGCTCTTCCAGGCTGAGAACGGTGGGTACTTCTTTCTTGCTCTCATCGTCTGAGCTGCGTCGGGTAGGAAGCAGATGGATAGAGACCAGGCATCTGGGTTAGAGGGCTTCTGTGGAATGAGAGTTGAGAGGATGAGGGAGAAAAGAGGAAAGGGGAATCCGAGGAGTAGTTTCAGGGTGTGCTCTGTGCTCCCACGACAAAAATGTCCTGGCCCTGAGGTGAGTTTTGCATGATTTCCTGAAGGTGGGGATGTTGGAGCTTGGATGGACTTTGTGGCTCACTAGGAGAGTCCTAGCCTTCTGTTACGTTCATTGCTAAGTGAGACAGAAGTAGTTTGTGTTGATGGCTGTATCCTGAGACAGCAGCCGGTCTGACTTTCTCCCTCTCTTTTAAAAAATGACAAGAAATAAACTTGTACAAATAATTAGAGAGGAAAAAATGTTTTCTGAAGTAATCAAGTCGGTTTCACCCCACAGGGAAGAGTTAAGAGGAAAAAAAAAAAGAACTTAGTAAAATGCATTTCATAAGTAGTTCAGATGTCTACTATGTTACGGTAGAACCATGAATAATCCAGGCTTGGTAGGGCATGCCTGTAATCTCAGTGCTTAGGACACCATGGCAGGAGGATCAGGAGTTTAAGGCCAGCCTGGGCTATATGGTGAGACTTTATCTCCAACCAAACAAAGCAAGCAAACACTTAAAAAAGAGGGGAAGAGGAGGTGTGAAGGGAAGTGGGGGGGGAGGCAAGTTGTGAGGGGAAATGGGGGTGGCAGGGGGGAGTAAAAAGGGAAAGAACAGTCAGAAGTAATTATGGCTAAACGCCCTGCTAGCTTTTCAACATGCCTGGGGAATTCTGCTTCACCCAGCCAACGAATCAACACCCATTTAGTAAATGCCTGACAGCTGAGTATGATGTACCTTAATGTAGAGTATCTGATACTTGAAATTTGATCCCTTCCCCCAGCAACGAGAAAGGTTTCTAGTCTCTGTGGCATATTAGTTGACACCGTATTTGTAGGCTCTTAGTTCAAGAGTATGACATCTGACCTGCAAGAGTTTGCTAAGTGAGCGAAAGAACCAGAAAAATTACACTTAAGGTAAGATGTCCTGAGCTGAAGTCAGGAAAATACTTGGGAGTGTGATGGTCAGAAAGTTATGGAGTGCCAGCGTTCTTCATAATCATGCCTTATATTTGGATAGCACTCTGTGCTTTGCAAAGCTATTTCACACCTATAATTTCATTTGATTTGCTGCTAAACCTCACATAACATTATTAGCCTTCATGTGCTTTCATTTTTCACCCATGGCAAGGAAAAGATACCCCATGGAAATGACGCTATCTTTTCATCGCGATGTGGCCGGAGTTATTATTGAGTAATTCCCTAGAATAGCGTTAGAAGTCAATCTGAACAGGAAGGGAGAGCCATCACTCTTGAGGTTTTTAAAGCCTATTTGTTATGGCCTAAATGGGAAAGGCTGCTGAATAAATTAATGCAATCCAAATACGAATTCAAGTTACCTTTGACTGAAACTTGGTGGAATGGGGGAAAGTTAAGCTTTAAAAATCTTGCTAAGATGATTCCCAAAGGCGTTACCGTGGAGCAAATTGGTATAGTCCGCAGTCAGTTTATTATCTCTTCCTTCAGAAAATCCGCTGCTTTTCCAGGTATGTAAGTTCAGTTCCTTAGGTTTTTCTGTGGTTCTTCAGAGCAGGAGCTATAGGGGAACCAGCAGAACGGGTTCAAATCCCAGCTTTTCCCACTTACCAACTGTGAGAAGCTGTAAACATCGCATGTCCTTTGAACCTGGTAAATTTGAGCCTCGCCTGGCAACTTAGGAAGGTCTTGTCACAAAATGTAATAAAATGGGCTGGAAATGCACTCACTGGTAGGACACTGACCTAGCATGTCTGAGGCTGCAGATCTAACCTCCGGCACACACACACACACACACACACACACACACACACACACACACACATGCGCACGGCGGTTTGTGGAAGTTCAGTGGAAAACAAAAACAAAGTTTTCTGGTTCTCTAGAAGATCGGTTAAATATTAAACCCGACTGTCACAGGCAATTGCCGGCTTCACAAATAAAAGCAATACGTATGGAATGCAGCTTTAATTTTTATCGGCTTATTGTACATATTAGAGCCTAGTTTGATCAATGGAAGGAGTAAAAGAGGCCCCAACTGCTCCTTCTCAGCAACAGAGTTACTGAGACAGGGCTCTTCTTGAGGAGTCTCCCAGAGATTCCATCACTAAATCGTCAAGGAAGTGAAGCTGAGGGAAGAATGTCGGCCTGAGGCAGCCTGCCGTGCTGCTTACCTTGAAGTGCTCTTTCTGCCGAGGGATAATGCTCTTGTACCCTGTAAAGGTTTGTCACTTGTATTGGTTCGGTGCATGATTAATAAAAACTCAGAGAGAGGAATTGGCGTTTAGTCTGAAGATTTGAAAAGCAAAGCAGCCAGCCACTGGCTCTTACCTCAACCTCAATCCAAAATGGCGACCAAGAATCTCAGAATGAGACTGAGACTGAGAGCTGTCTCCTCCTGTTTTATAATCCTCTCTAGCTCTGAGATTAAAGGAGTGCACCACTACCACCTGGTTTCTATGGCAAGATAGTGTGTGTTATCGCTGCTTGGTCTCTAAGAATGGCCAGCGTGGCTGTTTTACTTTTCTGATCCTCAGGCAAGCTTTATTTATTAAAATACAAGTGAAATGCCACTACATTGGTTTAATAAAATGATGATTGGCCAGTAGCCATGCAGGGAGTATAGGCAGGGTGACCAGATTATGAGAATTCTGGGAAGAGGAAAGGCTCAGTCTGCAGTCACCAGTCAGAGACAGAGGAAACAAAATGAGAATGCCTCTCTGAGTAAGGTGGAGCAGAAACTCCATTTACCCCTTCTTAATGACATGACAAAACTCCATTGTTCTTGTACAGTTGCTTTCACAGCACTGTCACCAAACACCTGACAGAAGAACCTAAGGAAGGAATCGATTTTAGCTCCCAGTTCAGGTACACAGTACATCGAGGCAGGGAAGACATGGGCAGGATGCTGCCCAAAGTGGTGGCTTGCAGCATGGCTTGCTGGCTTCTTGACCACTGGACCCAAAAAGTAGAAAACTCAGCCTGGAAGCGGGCTGGGCTATGGTCCTTAATGTTGGCTCCTAGTGGCCTGTGTTCTAAAGCTGCTCAAAATAGCTCTGCTGGCTGAGAGCCAAGTGTTAGGGCACACGAGTCTGTGGGGGACAGTTCACCTTCAGACCACAGCACCGTCTCACCAGACTCAGTATTTTATGATTATATTCCAGTCCATCATTAAGATATATGCCAGGAACTGGATTTAGTTTTAAATGGAGGCATCTTCAAGACAACAAATCCCACTGAAACACATTGCTTCTGTTGGCATGAAGCAACATTCAAACAACTAATTTTGCCAGGCCAAAAGCAAAAAAGGAGAAGGCAGGAATGTCTCCTTTATTATTTGATTCAATAGCACCACTGCCAAGAAGAGTCAAAAGGTACCCTCTGTGTGTGGTATTAGGAACTCTGATTTATCTCCTTATGATTTTGTTTCTTAGACCCTATATAGAATTTTTGTTTCTTAACCGTTTGTACCTCTGATTCCCATTCCTCATCTGTACTGAAAATTCTTTCTCTGTACAAAAATCTTAGTTTTTATTCCTGGTTGAGAAGTTGGCACATACTATAAAGAATGGGAGCTTTTCTTTTTAAATACATGTTTTTATTTACAAGTATGTGTGTGTGTGCATGTGTGTGTGTGTGTGTGTGTGTGTTACCTGTAGCGGCCAGAAGAGAGATTTGGATCTCCAGGAGCTGGAGTTTCAGTTATGAGTCACCTGACAGAGGTCCTGGCAGCCAGATTTAGGTCCTGTGGAAGAGTAGCAAACACTCTTAATCTCTGAGCCACCTCTCCAGTCCCCGAAACTATGTTTGCCAAATTAACATTCACAAGAAGCGTCAAGAGTAGGGCACAGTATTTTTCTGATGAGAGAATTGTCATGTGTACAAAGAACCCACCCAACAAAAGGAGATACAGGGGTGCTTGTGTTTGGAAGGAGTAAAAGTGCTAGGTACTTTAGGTACTTTACTGACCTCTGTGTAAGGCACTGCCCAAGGGTCTGCATGCTCTCAACCCTTCATTTATTCCTTCTGACTCAGCTCAGGGGTTTTATACCCTGGGAAAGTGAGACTCAAAGAAATTAGACACTTAACTGGGGCCATATTTAATGCATATCTAGCTGCTATTAGGACCAAAATCTGCTTGGTCCCAATGAACCAATGCAACACATGCCGCACTGAGTCATAGAATAGCTCAATTCTGTTTATTTCTCTAATGATATTCATTAAGTATTAATTGAAAGCAATTGAGGGATGGTAGAAATCGGCTTTTCCCCGGCCCCTGCCACCAGACACTGAATTGCTAAGACTTGCCTATCAAATTTTCCAACCTACAACTGAGAGTGTAAGAGTTCTATGTTCACCTTATTTCAGGAGGAATTACATATGTAGTGAGCAAAGCTCCTTTGCAGCCGGAGAGATGGGTGTGAAGTACAGAAGTGTGCTGAAGGAATGTGAATCTTGGCCATTGCCCCATTTGGGGATGAAGATTGGAAGGGCAGGGTTTCCAAAACAGTCTCTGTGATGGAGTTGGGCTTGTGCAGTCAACAGTGGGTAGTCTGTGCCTTCGTGTATTACCAGGCAGGCTGAGGTTGTGGTCTGCAGAAATGATGTGTGTTGTTGATCTGAGGTGCTAAGAAATCAATGATCGGAACTCAGGGGGCCTGTAACCTCTGATAGGAAGCAAATTATTTCATTATTTTAACAAGCCTCTGAGTGAACTTTGACATTTTCTTCCCTTATGCACACAGTCAATAAACCACAATAGTATCAACAGAACCTGTGACTGCCACCAATAGGAATCAGGTGTTTTCACATCATACTATGATTGCAGAGATGCCATTATCTAAATCACTAAATCCAGGTCTACTACTAGACTCCACCAGGCCCTGCATTTTAATGTGCTACTAAACTCACAGACATATTGCTTTGTCACCCTCTCTACTGTTTTGTATGTCAAGCCCCATTCCCTTTGGCAGTCTGTATGTTTCACCCTACCTCGAAAGCATCGTTCTGAGGCTGTCCTCCACAACAAAGGGCCACAACTCCCACAAATAACAAAATTACACATTCAGAATCACACAGACTTCATCCAGCACAGCTCAGCAGTTTAAATCCTCCCCTGCTGGCCCTATTCAGACTAAGAATCTAAATAAACTTCAAAATCTATGTACACTCCCATTTTTATTAAGCATTTTTTTTAATTGAGATGATGAAAGCACATTTCAAAATTTGCCTTTTTCCTTATGCAGAAGAGAAGGAGAACAAAAATGTCAGAATCAGGCTTCCAGACCCCCACGTATTTCTGAGGGTAGAGTGGGTGGGGGAGCAGATCTGCAATGCTGATGTCTCACCGAAGCAGAGACTTCTGTGCTTGTCTTCATGGATTGGCTACAAGAGCTGACCGAGGTCCATTCTTTAAAACTCCCACTAGCTTGCTTCCCCAGCAGCCTGGCAGTAGCTAAGATTTCCATTATCAGTCTGACTTTGGACTTGGGTGTGATACCAGTATCCCTGCTCTAGAAGATGATCCTGAAAAAAAACTCACCTCCCAGAATTTTAATGCCTTCTTCTTCACGTTGCTATAGATGTGGATGCTATGGATGTCGGTGGTTGAGGTCAACTGACTTCACTGTGAGAAGCAGCACAAAGGAAACAGAGATGCCATGTTTCCAGTCTTGTCGGCACGACGCCATGGTGATGGGTCTTTCTTCCCTGCTGAAGGCTTGAATATGGGGTCAGTCCGGGCTGGGGAGATGTTGGGGTGGTAGCAGGTGCTTTCAGGTCCAACCAGTGGTGGGTTTGGATTTCTTTGATTGTGTGAGAGTCAATGCCATTTCAATAATAAGTGGTGGGTGATGCTTTGCTTGCCACATTTCCCATCCCAGCAAAATCCCTGAGCTCAGGTGTGATTTCCAAGAAGCCCATATTAGAAGGAAAAATATTCCCAAGAGGGACAAAGACTTAACTATATAACTTTTCCTGGCAGAGTGAGCATACATCCCTGTGTCTAGGAGAACCCCAGACTAACATGTCCAATGTAATTCATACATCCCTTCTACTCTTGAGCATATCCTGCTTTGAAGGTAGACTGTATGATTATCCTGCTTATTGAGATTATGAATGGAAAAGAGGGAAGGCTGCACTGACTACAGGAAGGAATACTAGAGACGGTATTGTAGATGTAGCGTGCACTTGGGAAGGACAGTGGAGATGAGAGAGGATGGGGGTCAAAGATTAATGTTATCCCATTTCTGGTTCCCTGACTACTGCCTCCATCTTAATGATTGACATCTGCAGATTCTTCCATTCTGAAGCCTGATTCTAAACCCTTATGCCTGGGTAGCTTTGGAAATGCCTTTTTAATCATGACATTTTTTAACCGTGAGTGGGAGGCAGGTACCAGAATCTTCCATTGGAGATTTTTGTCCCTATTCCTCCCTTGTTTCAGATTCCAATCCCTAAATCTATATGCATATTTCAGAAAAGCTCAGGGGTTCCCTGGTAGAACTTGCTCATTCTAAAAAGAAACCCTGTGACCCAGGTTTCACCCAGGAGAAAGAGGAAGTGAGGCCATTGGTGGCTTGGTAATCCACACTTACTGTGACTTTGTGTTCTGAGCATCACCCTTTCCACTTACAAACAGTTATATTATTAAAAAGATATTTTCCAAAGATAGTAACCCTGGCAGTAGTTGTCAAGGCTAATAGTTTGACATTTCAGATCACCCACAACTAATCAACTGAACATGGCAACACATTTGAAAAACCCATTATAGACGGAAGGCCCTGAAGTAATATGTCAACGCTCGCACTAACAGCTGTTATGTAAACGGGCTGATTTTGCTCTGCTGAATGGTCACGTGACTGGAGGAAGAGTGCTTTGAAGGACACGTGCATGTAGCTGGGAAAGGAGATTGTGTTATTGAATGCCATGTATTTATGGGGGAAAGTCCCTATCACCACTGATAAAAAAAAAGAAAAAAAACCACTCACTCATCACTCACAAATGCTTTTAGGGAGGTTTTTCCCATCTAAACATTTTACTCCCTGAAGGGTGTGGAGAGCTGTTACACTATTATTGCCTTCTGATTAGGGAAGTGATCTGAGAGCCGAGCATCCTGGAACTGTGGTCCACGGTTTCTCCCAAAGAGAAGAGAAGAGCAATGCAGGAGCTCCAGACATCCACAACCCCCAAGTCTAGATGGGCAAACAAAGAAGGGATCTAATTAGTTTCTGCCATTCCTATAGCTTTTCAAAGTACTTGAAGTATTTGTGGATGTTGAAAAGGAAAAGAAATCAGTTTAATCCCAAAGTGGCACAGAAGGGTTGAAAAGAAAAGATTGAGAGTAAAAAGAAAACAATGAGGCAAAGAGAGATATGTCCAGACGGTTTAGCCGATGAGGGCTGATGGAGGAAGGTCACTGGCTAATAAAGAAACTGCCTTGGCCCATTTTATAGGTTAGAACATAGGTGGGTGGAGTAAACAGAACAGAATGCTGGGAGGAAGAGGAAGTAAGCTCAGACTCGATAACTCTGCTCTCTGGAGCAGACGCGATGAAGCTCTGACCCAGGATGGATGTAGGCTAGAATCTTCCTGGTAAGTGCACCTCGGTGCTGCACACATTAATAGAAATGGGCCAGGCAGTGTTTAAATGAATACAGTTTGTGTATTGTTATTTCGTGGTATAAGCTAGCCAGGCGGCCAGGAGCTAGGCTGTGGGAAGAGGCCTGCAGCTCCCTCAACAGAGGGCTCTTACTGCTCTTGCAGTAAGAATTCAGTTCCCAGCACCCACAGCAGGTGGCTTACAGCACCTGTAACCTCAGCTCCTGGGTATCAGGTTCCCTTTTCTGTCTCTGTGGACAACTGCACTCATGGGCCCTGCATGGTCCCTCATAGGCACCTACATACACATACTATTAAGATAATGAAAATAAATATTTTAAAAAGAGCTAAAGAAAGCTGGTAGTTTTCATAGTAGAAGAAAATAGAATTTAGAATGAAAATATCAACATAAAAAAGGCATATGTAACAGATTTTCTTAAAGGAAATCCTGCAAATACGATGAAAATGATCATATACTGAGGATAGAGAAGGAAGACAGGAAACAGTTGTTGGTAGATGTTAGGATAGCATTACAAAGAAAGACTAAACTCCAGAACTCCACAGAAAGGTGACTATTGGTAATGATAATGCATGGTGTGTGTGTGTGTGTGTGTGTGTGTGTGTTAAAGGTCAGGAGAAAGGATTTTGCATATTCTAATCACAGGAAAGGATCAATGTATCAACACATACAAGTGCTGGTCGGAGTATTAGTCATTGCCTTGTTGTTGAGACAACATCATACCTGAAAAACAATGTAGGAGGGAAAGGTTTTGTTGGCTTGCCGTTTGAGGGTATAGTCTGTCATGGCGGGGTAGGCTTGGTGGCAGGACTTTGAGGTGGCTGGTCACATTGCGTCCACAGTTAGGAAGGAGAGAGAGAGAGAGAGAGAGAGAGAGAGAGAGAGAGAGAGAGAGAGATTGATTGATTGATTCTTGGGAGCTGCTTGGCTCCCTTTCCTTTTTTTAATCCAGCCTGGGAACCCAGCCCATAGAATAGCATCTCCCATGTTTAGGATGGGTCTTCCCGCTTCAGTTAATGTAATTTGGGGGACTACTTCACAGGTTAGTCCAGATCTGTGTCTCTATGGTGGTTTAAAATCATGTCAGGTTGGTAAGCAAGACAAACCAGCATCCTCAACTTCCTGCTTGACAAGCACGGGAGATAATCAAGTCACTGAGAAGGAAGAGTTGCAAATGGTAGCCAGGATCAAGGCAAGCAGTCCTCCAGAGTCACCTAGCAGCCTTGGATGCTGCCCCCACAGTCCTGTTTCCTACCAGCTCATTACATCACTCTGGGTCTCACAAATTATGGTCCTTCAGTATTTACAGCAGTCCCTTCACACACAAACCTGCCCAGCTCTGTCCACCTGATTTGTGGCTGTGACTCTTTTGTCTGTCTGTCTGTTTGCTTGCTTGTTTATTTCTTTATTTTAAAGCAGGGTCTCACTATGTAGCCATTTGCTGTCCTAGAACTTACTATGTAGATAAGGCTGGCCTCAAACTCACAGACATCTTCCTGCTTCTGCTTCTTGAATGCTGGGGCTAAAGGTGTGCACCACTTTGCCTGGTTTATCTCTGTTTTATTATGGCTCCAAACCTGATGTCTTATGGTTTGTTTTGCCTTTTTACTGGATTTTGTTTACACTGGAAGGGGGGATGATGATGCTTAATTAAGTTGCTGCTGTCAGATAAAAAAAAATTAAAAGAAAAAGAGAGGAGTTGCTTTGGCTACTGGTTTAAGGATCTTTCAGCTCTGTTGCTTTGGTGCCTGCAGTGACGTAGTCACTCATGATGGGGAGACTGCGATGGAGCAAAGTTGCTCACCTTACAGCCGGGAAGAAGAGGGGGAGAAAAGAAAATGACTGACATATCACAGTATCTCCTCAGGACCAGAGGACCTCTGCCTAAGTTACAGCTCATACAAAATTTCTACCATCTCCTGATAGAACAATCTTTCAACATGTAGATATTTGGCAGACATTTTTAACAAGCCACTGTAACGGCGTAAGCGAATGCAGACAGATTGTTAAAATATAGACAGCTTTAATGGAGGAATAGACTTACAGAACCACCGTTCCAGCGGAGACCAGGAAAGCAGAAGCGAGCGCTGGGAGCACGCTCGCCAAATTTATAGGCAAACTTTAGCCTGAGGCGAACACGCCCCCAAGGGTGGGACTTATCCCTATAAGCCACAGCAACATCCTTAGCTGGACAGTGTATGTGTATTAGGGCATGGTTTGTTACTTACCCCATAAATACATTTTATAGTCCAAACCTTCTTGAAACCATGATCGGAACAATTTCACCTTGAAATATATAAAGACTGATGAAGATGGTTTGGGTCGATAAATTCCCAAGCACAATGTAGCCCAACTCTCTCAAAGCAGAGAGACCAGAGCAAAATTAGCACAGCAAAATTATTCATGGAAATCAACAAGCAGGCTTGCTTTAACATAGATACCTCCACCCTGTGAAAAATAAGCTTGCCTTTTTAAATGTATACGGAGTACTTCAACACAGTCTCAAATCTTAAATAATTAAGATTGGAGATCTGTTCTTTAACTAAAATTAACTCGAGCAGAAACCAATGATGCATGCAAAGACAACAGTTCTTCTAATGTTTTGGAGACTAGAAACACTCGTCTAAAAAGTCATAGGTTCAAGAAAAGAAGACAGTGAAAGTAACCCGAATCCTAATAAGTGTATACATTGTGTATATGTATATGTGCGTATATGCATCTATATACATATATTCCCTAGCAACAAAAACAGCTACAGAAAGAAGTGTGACTTGCAGAGCTAAGACAATACCAAAACCATTTCCTCTTCAGAGCAGACAGTGGGAAATGAGGATGATCTCCCAAGTCACCTTACCTAGTAGGGGAAAAATTCAGAAATAAAAGGCAAGGAAGGATCACAATGGGAAGAGAGATCATCAAGTCAGGAAAGTGGAGGTGTTGGTTATAACTTGTGGTAAATGACTTCTTAAAAATGATGGGACCAGTCACCACTGGTAACTCTACACGCTAATTTTATTTCTTTCAGGAAGACTTTGCACTGCACAAGAGAATTTTTAACAGGCTCTTTCAGGATGTTTGGAGCTACCAAAGGCCTCCCAGCTGATGGTAGAGGGAGGTGGGGGCCCAGACACTGTTCAGGTGGAGGAGGAAGGTCCCACCCACCAGTCTTCAGTGGCTTGGAAGGTGCAGCTTTCTCCACATTGGAGCCAGAAAACCTACATTAACTTTTTGTTTCTCTGACATTATTCTTTGACAACGAGGAACTTAGTCCAATCAAGACAATTTCTTATAATTTTCTGTTCATTAAGATGTGGTTTAAGCCAATAGACTTCAGTTGGGGGCTTCCTTGGAGCAGTCGAGTCAAAGTTGGACGCCCCGCTCCACTCCACTCCTCACACTGCTGGATTGATTATTCTGCCCAGCACCTCCACGAAATCTGAGAGCCTGAATTTTGTGCCCAATTAAACATGGAATTAAAAGCTCAGAGAGGCACATCCATTATCAAAATTGGGCCTTTTCACACTGTCTACGCTCACTCAGAAAACATTGCCTAGCGAGCTAATAAACCCAAGCCGGTTGTCATTCCGGCAGTAAGCGTCGCCTCCGTCTGCAGCAAAGGGCTTCCAAGTCTGAACAGAATCCAAATGAGCTCAGTGCCAGTGGATTAATTGACAAAACAGGTGAGTCGGGGCTAATTTACAGATTTAATAGCATTTCTCAAAGCCTTGGAAACCTGCTTAGCTTTAAGTCAGGTTAAAAATGACTCCCCGGTTGGAAGAAGGGAAGAGCCCAGAACTCTGCCCAGTGTCACCACCTTCTTCCTTGCAGTATTTTTGCTTAAACATGTGGTATTTATACAACATGTAGGAATCTTCTTGCTACTTGGAAGTGTATTGAGCTTTCCATGGTCCCCCTGATAAGGTAGAAAAACTTGAAGACAGGGCAAAAAAAAAAAATGGTAAGCAAATGAATTGTCATTTTTTACCAATGATAGAAAGTTGATCCGATTGCGTTAGAGGCAGATTGAGGTGTGGAAAGGGACATTTCACCCATAACAGAATAAGAAATGCAGAGACTCCTATTTATGTAGGTACTTCCGCTTTGCTCGAGGAAAATTCTCTCAAAATCACTTACATGCAGAACAATATCAAAAGGCAGTGACTTATATCCTGTGTTGTGTTGGAGGGCAGCATGATAGGAAATGGCACAAAAGGCACTGCCTTCCCGACAAAAACTGAAAGAATCTTAGGGAACCAAGACCCTTGTCCTTGGTTTGTTAGGACCCATCTAAACCCAAGTCCAAGCTCATTGCCTTGTTGAGAGTCAGAGTCTCCCCAAGACAGATTCATGACTGGCCAGTGAGCCTGGGAATCAGAGACTGTTTCTCACCATATATATATATATATTAAAGATTTCTGTCTCTTCCCCTCCGCCGCCTCCCATTTCCCTCCCCCTCCCCCAATCAAGTCCCCCTCCCTCGTCAGCCCGAAGAGCAATCAGGGTTCCCTGCCCTGTGGGAAGTCCAAGGACCACCCACCTCCATCCAGGTCTAGTAAGGTCTCACCATCTTCTTAAACATTCCAGAACCCACTACCACCCCTTATCTGTCTGTGTCTTCGAGACAGAGTCTCATTATATAGCTCAGGCTGGCTTTGAACTGGAGGTCATTCTCTAACTCAGTGCCCAACCTGGAGGCAGGACCTGAAGTAGAGGCCAGAAAGGAGCACCGCGTACTGGTTTGTTCCTCGTGGTTTGCTCAGCCTGCTAAGGGATGGCACTACTCGCAATGACCTGGGCCCTCTCACATCAAATACTAAGAAATTCCTCCACAGACTTTCCTGCTAGCCAGTCTTATGGAGGTGTTTTCACAATTAAGATTCCCCCTTCTTACATATCTCTGGATTTGTGTCAAGTTGACAAAAAACCAATCAGGACAAGTGTGGATAGATGTGCTTACCACTCTTAAAAATGGACTCTCGGCATAACTTCAAACAACACAATCATTGGTTGTCCCTACTGGTTCCACAGCTGCTTTGAACTTGGCACTGGGTTGGGAAAGCCCACACATCAGGGTGACCCTGCCAACTATGCACTGCCTCTCTTTTATAGACATCAGTTCTCTCTGCTGTAAAGGGAGGAGTTAGCTGAGTGTGCCACCAAAGTTCCTCCCCCTCTCACAGGTCACACATTGCTGCATTCCCAGCTTCACGGTGTTGTGTAGACACTGTTTGGAAGGTTAAGGTTTTAGGAAAGACGGCGTGACAGCTGAGACACAAATAGGAAATCCCACTCTCCTCTGTGACCTCACACAAATTGTTTCTCATTCTGAGCTTCCGGATTTTTAAAGTGGGAAAAAAAATAACCCAGATAATCTCTACATTGCAATTTATTTTTTAAAAATGAGGCAATGTATGCAGAAGCTAGTGCCTGGCGTGCAGCAAGCACTCAGGAAATCACGGTTATAATCATAGTTGTCTTTGATGGGACTTTCAATATTGCCTTCTGCTGTAAGCTTGCCAAGTCTTTTTTAATAAAAGTCACTGTAGAGGCTCACTCTGAGCTTACTCGGCTTTCTCTTCTTTCCTGGGTACAACTCAACACAATGACGTTGCAATTTCCCACCCATCCCTTACAAGTTATATGTCCTCATGTGATTGCTTTCTGACAGTGGGATGTGAATGGAAAGCCTCCCACCTGTGATAGCTCCTCTCCTTTGTGGGAATTAAATGCAGACAATTTTTGTTGTTTTTAGTTATAGATAAGCCCGTGTGTAGGTATGTGCACCCTTCCAAGTTGAGACTGCATTAGTTAGGGTTAATATTGCTATAATAAGACACCACAACCCAAAACAACTTTTGAGAGGAAAGTGTTTGGCTTACATATCCTGAATTGAAGTCCATTGAGGGAAACCAAGGCAGTGATTGAAGCCCGTGGAAACCTGGAGGCAGGGGTAGATGCAGAAGCCTTGGAGGGTGCTACTTAATGACTTTCTCCTAATGGCCTTTTCAGTCTGGTTTCTACTTTTTATTCTTTTTATTGATTTTATTGAGCTATACATTTTTTTCTCTGCTCCCTTCCCTGCTTCTACCCTCCCCTTCTACCCTCTCCTATGGTCCCCATTTTCCCAATTTACTCAGGAGATCTTGTCTTTTTCTATTTCCCATGTAGATTAGATCTGTGTATGTCTCTCTTAGGATCATCATTGTTGTCTAGATTCTCTGGGGTTGTGATTTGTAGGCTGATTTTCTTTTCTTTATGTTTAAAGATCACTTATGAGTGAGCATACATGATAATTGTCTTTCTGTGTCTGGGTTACCTCACTCAAAATGATGTTTTCTAGCTCCATCCATTTGCCTGCAAATTTCAAGATGTCATTATTTTTCTCTTTTGTGTAGTACTCCATTGTGTAAATGTACCACATTTTCCTTATCCATTTTTTGGTCAAGGGACATTTAGGCTGTTCAGTCTGGTTTCTTATAGAAACCAGAACCATTGCTTCAGAAGTATCCCCATGCACAATGAGCTAGGCCTTCCCTTATTAACCGTTAATTAAGAAAATACCCTACAGGCTTGCCTGCCTATAGCCCAGTCTTATGGAGGCATTTTCTCATTTGGGGTTCCCTCCTTTCAGGTGACTCTAGCTTGTTTCAAGTGAGCATAAAACTGTCCAGCATAGGAGCCTATGGGGCTATTTCTCATTCAAGCTACCACACCTTGTATTGGGTTTGCCTAAATCTTTTCAACATGGCGGCAATGCCCTGAAATGAAACAGCACTGATCTCCCAGAGTTCCTTGCGCCAAATAAAACCCAGCCATTACCAATGGTAACTGCATTAAGAGCCATCATAAGTATATTTAGCAAAAACCTCAGCAGAACACAAACAAAGAGAATGACTTAGTTCATGGGGATCTTAGAGGTCTGGACTTCCCAGATGAGGAAGCCCAGCCTCGCTGACCAAGAATGTCCATAAAGAAGTATAGGTGGAAGGTATGACATTGGCAAAGGAGACTTTGAATGCTTTGGAGTCAGAGAGTTATCTGATTAGATTTACGAAGGATCTAGTATTTACTCAGCAGAGTTAAGAATAAGAGGGGAGGGAAGGTATCTTCCACAGAGGGCCATTGAGGAATGATCAAGACAGCCTAGGACAAACGTTATCTTTTGATTCAAAAAAGTCACTGTGGCGTCTCAGTGGTTGCAGGAGAATTGGGACATCTAAGGCTTTCAAGTCATGGAGCCCAGTTGTCTTTGCACAGGTGGGGGAGGTACCTTGGATCACTCTGATATTCTAACTTTAATAGCTAAGCTGTTTCACAATCATTGAGATTGAGGTCTGTTCTGTATGCCTATGTCCTGACAAATAAAGGTAAACCTCAGACTTCTTCCATTCATTACAGTTCTGCTCAAACCTGGTCATTTGGTTTCTGAGACTTGTTTGGGCCTCTATATTCTACTAGAATAGGAGAAGCCTCTTCCCCATAAAGGAAACAGTTGGGTAGACTAAATCGCAGGCCAGTTGTATTTGGGCCGTGCGTGTGTGTGTGTGTGTGTGTGTGTGTGTGTGTGTGTGTGTATTCCTAGCAGGCTTAATTGCAATAACATTTATATCACATAATATAGTGCACTGAGATTGTAATTTTCCTATCATCTAAATTGCAGGCTGAAATTGTGTTAAGGAAAGACTGTAGAGAGTGAATTACTGCTTTCGAAATGACTACTTTTAAACGACAATGTGACTGGCAAATGAATACTAGACACGGGAGGACATTTTGTGTTTAACGGTAGTTGGCGGGACCCCAGTACTTTTTAAGTGTGGCCATCTAATCCTATTTGTATTTGAAATCTGTAACCAGAATCCATTCTACCTAGAAAATTACTTTCCTATTTTTAATACTGCATTACCTTTGAATAACCAACAGCAGTTATTGCTGGAATCATAATCTAGAAAGCTCAACCTGTCCTTATTTTTTAGTCTCTCCTGTTGGGTGGGTCTGAGTTGGGCTGTGGTGCAAATCAAATGGGTCCCCCCTAATATTTTTGCAAGTCATGTAATAAGCAAATGAAAGAAAACTCAATACCATAAGCTTCTTGGGTATTTCTTGCTCATCAAACAGTAACAATTAAGAACCAGTCTTACACCCTGGCAGTGGTGGCACGTGCCTTTAAACCCAGTGCTTGGGAGGCTGAAGTTGGCAGATTTCTGTAAGTTCGAAGCAAGCCTGATCTACACAGTGAGTTCCAAGACATCCAAGGCTATGCAGAGAAACCGTGTCTTAAAAAGACCAAGAAAACCCTGTCTCAGAAGAAAAAGGAGAAAAGAAAAGAAGAAAAGAAAGAACCCATTCTTCTGATAGTATTGGAAGGAAATTGACCCTGCCTTGTCAAGTGTCTCCATCACCTACCATATGGCTTTATCGTGCAGCATAGCCTAGCTAAGCTTCAGTTTCTGCTTCTGCAAAACAGATATACTAACGGAGCAAGGATAAAGGAAGTGTTGTCCACAAAACATATCTGGTGGCATGCTTAGGCACTCAAGGTCCTATTGTCATCATTATTCTTTTGGATGAATTTAGAGGGGATCATGGAGGAAGAATTTAGGTGGCAGAATAAGCCCAAACCACTACCTCTTTAAAAGCCTCCAGTGTCAGTGCTTTCAGAGATGCCCCTGCTGAAGTGGATGACCAAGAGGAAAAGATGATGTCAAAAAATAGAGAGATGCCCACACCCTGAACAAACGAAGGCTTCCTATTACAGAGCCCTTTAGGGGCAAACTAGTCATTGTCAAAGCAGCAAGATTTGTCTATTTGTCCTTCAAAGCCCGATGCTGCAGGCCCATGCTACTTCCTCTCCAGCTTTATTTGTAGAGTTGGGAATCAAACCCAGGACCTGGTACGTGCTAGGCATGTGTTCTTCATGGAGTTATATTCATAACCTTTGATGTTTTGAGACAAAATTTTTTTGACATTGCTCAAGCTGGTTTTGACCATACTACTATATAGCCCAGGAACATACTATATAGCCAAGGCTAGCCTTAGACTCATGATTTAGCCTTGGTCATCCTTTACCAGCTATATTATAACCCACCTTAGCTAGAAAGCCCATGATACAGAAACCTCCACGGAGTAAGCCATCCTCATCGTCTGCCTGTGCAGATTGTATTAATCAATACTGTTTAAGTATTACTATGGAACTTAACACAGTTATGAATAGACTTGGATGGTTTATGTTGGGAGCGGGCTCTGGAGTGAACATCATAGTAACAGAAATAAGACTTCCTCAGCAGGTGGGGTGAGGCCTGACTCCCCAAAACTAGCTTCACAGGTACATTGTGGGATGAGTTTCTCCTCTCTCCCTTCCTCCTTTTCCCTCCATCCCTCCTCCCCCTCACAACACACACTTGAATACAAAATAAATAAAAATAAGACCTTTAATAAATTACTGAGATAGCCAAATAATCTTGGGAAAATCATAAAATTAGAGCCATGCCTTACAAACTGCAGGGTTTGAATGAGAATGGGCCCCATAAACTCATATATTTGAATGCTAGGTTCCCAGTTAGTGGAACTGTTTGGGAAGAATTAGGAGGTGTGGCCCTGTTGGAGGAGGTATGGCTTTATTGGAGGAGGTTTGTTCTAGGGGGAGTGGAGTTGGAGGTTTCAAAAGGCCATGCCAGGCTCAGTCTCCTGCTCTCTCTCACCTGAAAATTGCTGATCAGATGTGAGCTCCCATCTATTGTTCCAATACCATGCCTACATATTATCATGCTTCTTACAATGATGATCTTGGACTTACCCTCTGAAACTGTAAGAAAGCCCCCAATCAAATGCTTTATTTTTATAACTTGCTTTGGCCATGGCATCTCCTCACAGCAACAGAACAGTAACTAAGACAAATCACACACAAGAAAAATTTCCAAATGAATTAATCTAAAATTTAGACTCAAGATGTAAAAGAATGAAGATATATTCTTAGCACTTGTGAGACTCAGGCAGAAGGATCACAGTCTGAGTTCAGTCTGGGTTGTACCCAGAGGTCCAGGCCAGTCTGAGCTACATGGCATGGCAGTATATCAAAGAGGGTGGGGATAGTGAAAGATACTCAAACATGTATAGAAAACACATTAAGTATCTTGTAATTTGATGTCAAGAAGAATTCTAAATGTGCCTCAAAATGTAGGAGCAGCAGAGAAAAAGACTGACAAATGTAAGTAGAATAAAAAGAAATTCACAACTTTATCTGATAGATAAAAATATTTTTAATATATATCACAAGGGCTCCTATTTCCCCCCAAAAGATATTTCTTCATAGCTGTAAAGGGGAAAAAAAGCATCATTGCTTAGAACATGAGAAAGACAAGAACAGGCAGTTCTCAACAAGAGGCTGTTACAACAGCTCTTGGATGCTTTAAAAACCTGCTCATCCTCATCGTTATTGAGACACATACTAATGGAAAGATGACACCGTTTGTCTATCTGATTAGAAAACATGGTAAGTCTGTTTGTGGTGGGGATAGCTTTCTATGCAACGAGGAGAATTCAGACAGCCATGATTCTTGGAAGTAGGGAACTTAGCTTAGTCGATGAGACTGCTTGTGCAAATGTTCTCCAGCCCAACAATACTAAATATAGGAACTGACTCTAAAGACATGCCTTTCATGATGTAAAAATACACAGATATAAGGCAGTTCATCACAGAACTGTTTATAATGGTAAAATATTGAAAACCATCTAAAAGAGAGTATTTTTTCTTACTGTATATTTTGAAAATTAAATTATGATCATGTCATTTTCCCTTTTGAGTTTGTGCCCTCTTTTGTTTTATATATATACATATATATATATATATGCATGCTGAGTCCATTTCATATTAACTGTATGGCTGACAACTTAGTATTGGATAACAAATTAGGGTGCTCACCCCTGGGGAAGACTTTCTCCAGCTTTTAACATTCCTTAGCTGCCTGGAGTTCTATGTTTAGGGCTTGGGCTCCATAAGACTTTCCCCTTCTGTGTTAGCATGTCTTTTAGTGTGCTTCTTCAGGTCTTATTTAAGAAACCATATTATTGAGGTATTACGGGTATAGCTGCCCTGTCATTTCTAGGAGGTGCAATCTCCTAAAAGAATTCCTGGTCCTTTGATTCTTACAATCTTCTCATCCCTCTCTTCTGTGATGTGTCCTGAGTATCGTGTTCCGGAGCTGTGCTGTAGAGGTGTAAACTGTGTCGGGGCACCTTGTGATCAGATGTTCTCTGTGATCGGTTGTTCTCTTGTGTTTGACTGCTTATAGATTTCTGTAGCAATCTCTGTCTGCTGCAAAGAGAAGGTTTTTTTTTTTTAATGAGAAATGAGATCTGCACTCATCTGTGGATATAAGGACAAATATTTAGAATGCAGTTGGTATCAGTAGTAGGTTCTCCTCTAAGACCCATGACCTCTCTAGCCACAGGTAGTTGGCTAGGTTTTCAGTATCAGACATGGATTCCCTCCTGTTCAGCAGGTCTTAAGTCTGATTAGAGAGATATTGGTTACTTCCAGGCTACGAGGGTCACTTTTGCACTCATAGGGTTGTTCTGCAACGCGGTTGTTGTGGTCCTTAAGCATCACAGATGGGTAGGGCTGTTGGCTGCTTCCCTCCGTTGGAAGCTTGCATAGCACCTTTTAGTACTAGGAGAGCTAGTAGAGAAAGATATTCCCATAAACCACTGTGCATCCACAACGGAGTACTAGGGGGCTGAGAAAGTGCTGAGGAGATGACTTGTGAACTGAGATGGAGTGTGTTTTTACTGTTCAGTGGGAAAGAAAAATGAAAGAGAAAATCTTTAGAGAGTGGAAAATTGGTGTCTATTTATAAAATTTTGTGTAACGGGAGAATAAATGAGAAAACATCAAGATTGACTGTCTCTAAGGAACAGCGTGGGACAGGATGGAAGAGATGATGGATATGAATGGGGTGGACTTCCGGACCATGTTAAATTTTAAGTTCTCAGAAAGACTTTCAATGAACTCCGTGGAAAAACCCTACACGGAAGGTAAACAGAAGTAAACTGCTCTTCAGATGAATAGAAGAACCACAGGATGGCTGGCCAATCCAAACCTGTCTCAGCCTGGAGTGCTTTATTTCCTCAGAGCCTCCTCAGCATGGGCAAGGGCACTTTTGTGCAAAAAGAACCCTGGAGAGACGAGGGGAAACCTGGTAGAATTGAGCTTTTTAAATGATCCTTCAAAGCTCTTACGGAAAATGTCTTTATGGGTTCTTAGCATAGGAGCAACTTGAAGAGGGTTTAGTGCCGTGGATAATAAACGGGAGGGCAAAGATCACAGCAGACATTTGGTTGCTAACTTAGAGTGGCACAGAGAGTACACAGACTTACACAGATAGGGCCGCATGTAGCCCAGGCTGGCTTCCAACTCCCTCCATAGTTGAGAATGACCTTGGATTTCTGGTCCTCCTGCTCCTCCTAAGTGCTGGAATTACAGGTCTGCACCGCCACAGTCCTCAGAACTGGAGATGAAAGCCCAAGGCTTTGTGCACGCTGAGGATGTACCCCTATTCCCAGACAGATGCCCCAAATCCATATAGAAATAATTGCGAAAGTTATAGCATTTCCATTTGTGTGTATGTGTGCGTGCGCACACACACGCACACACACACACACACATGCACCCACGCGTCCGTGCATACAGGTGCCCATGAAGGCCAGAAAAGGGTCTCAAGTTCCCCAGAACTGAAGTTGCAGACAGTTGAAAGCTGCCTCAAGTGAGTGGTGGGAGTTGAACTGGTCCTCTGAAAGAGCAAGTCCTCCTGACCACTGAGCCATCTCTCCAGCCCTACACAGTAGTGCACAAAGCCCTACTTTCTTTGCTGTGCAGAATCCATGGATGGAAACCTAGCAACTAAAAGCACGATTCCACCACCAAATAAAATCCTGAAAGGGAAGAACTGTCTACAGAGGCATCAAACAGGAGCATCAATGAGTTTTCCTTATCCTCTGATTGGAGATCTGCCAACGATATTTCCTGAGTGCCTATTTTGTGTCCAGCACAATTAATTGCTCCAGGAGAATGAGGGACAAGACTTTCCTGGGGAAAGAACATGAACAAGGAGAGGAGACAGATTTAAACACTGGCAAGTGTTCCCAGGTCAGAAGAGTAGGACAGGGGCTACTTCAGCAAGTCTGCTTCGCATAGGAGGCATTTGGGTTAAAGTGGGTGAAGAACCATGGGAAGATCTAGAGGAAAAGCTCAAATGCAAAAGCCCTGCGGTGGACCAACCTTGGGGCATTTGAGAACTAGGAAGAAGACCAGCTAATTAAGGAGGAATTTGGTATGAAGATAAGTAGAAGTGTATTATAAAGTAATAAGCCCACTTTGATAAAGCTATATTCTTTAAAAGACAGACCAAATTATGTTCAGTTTCTGTGAACCTGAAAATTGTGTTTTCTCATCATGAAAATCCTTACACCTAATGATAAAACTTCAAAAGAATATAATGAAAAAACCTTTACCTTCTACTTTATCTGTCCTGGTTTAGCTGTTTCCTCAGAGGCTGCCAGGCAAGGAGAGGAAGTAAGCCCAGTGTTTTAAAAACACCATCATTTGTTGGAGATGGCTTATGGGTTAAGGGCACTGGCTGCTCTTCCAGAGGACCAGGTTTGATTCCTAGTACCCACATGGGAGCTAGCAACTACTTGAAACTCTAGTTCCAGGGAATCCAAAGCCCTCTTCTGGCTTCTGTGGTGTCCACGATGCACAGACATGCATGCAGACAAAACCCAGTCCACATAAAATAAAAATAATTAATTAATCAAAAGCATATGCCATCACCCATGAAGAAAGACGCTGCTTTTTCAAGTCACTGGGAGAAGGCTACTCTATGTTGGTGGCTTTAAACATAGTACAAAAGGGTAAATGTATTTTTTTTTGTAATTTAAGACATTTCTCTGCTTTGAACATCATGAAAAAATGTAGCTAACAATAAGGAGTTGGTCACCAAGCTCCTTCTTCAGGGATCTGGGTCCCTGCCTGATACTTCACTGAGAGCCATGTCATCACCCAGAATGGTCCTGTGGGTCCCTTTTCACTGGACATCCCAGTAGCCCAATGACCTTTCCTGTTTCATATGAATACATAAACACATACATACACTCTGATAGATGCAAATATGTCCATACATATTCACACATATGCAGCCTTTCACACAAGTATATATGTACTTACACATGCTCACACATTCATATTTCATATACACAGTAAATACACTTATTCATATACATGGATGCTCCCCCACAGGCTTACACTCGTTTGCCCCACACTCATTCATACACACATGCTCACACACATACTAACACATTACTGTTTACATACATACTCTTCTATGCTCTCAAACACATTCACAGTCATACTTAGACAATTCACTCATACACATTTTCACAAATATCCCAATTGTGTGAGTACATACATACACACAATGATGCTTACCTCTCCTATAGTTGGTTGCATAAAGTTATGATATCCATACACACACACACATATTCACACACTCACATAAGCACTGATACATGCTAGCCATCACAGACAGCTCACATGCTGTCACGCCTTTTACGCGTTCACTTACCTTTTCTCATGCGTGTGAGTGAGTCCCAGCCTTTGCAGGTCCTCCAGGCTCAGACTTGGTGAGCACTGACGAAATTCCAGCCTAGGCCAGGGAGTCTGGGAGCTTTTCAGCACAGCACTAAAGTCCTCAGCCATGCTTGCCTCACTTGCCCAGTCTGGGCCAGTGCCTGGCCTGGTCTAAAGGCTAAGGGTCACCCATTTCACCTCTAGGCTCTGTTGGGAGTTGTGGAAAGGCTGGATAGACAGGGCAGGATCACCTCAAAGCCGGCTCCCAGGCAGTCCCAGAAAGGAGACCCAACAGAGTTATCTGAGGAGCTGGGCTGGGCAGGCAGAGGGCGACGCCCACCAGGGGGTGTTACCTAGATACCTGAGAGCTGGGCTGGGCAGACAGAGGGCAACGCCCACCAGGGGGTCTTGCCTGGATACCCGAGAGCTGGGAGTTGAGGAATCCCGAATAGAGCTAGGCACCTTTGGACCTCAGGTTTAACTTCTAGCCCTGGAAGGCAGCTGAGCAGGATTTTGAGACATAGAAGTCTTGCAGTCCCTCCTCCCCATCCTCAGAGGGTCACAGGCCAGGCTTGTATTTAGTTACTGGTAATGATCTTGTTAGGGCTGTGAATAGGCCACCTCCCTCCAAGACATTCAGCCCTGCCAGCGGGCCTCCCCACCCACCTCTGCCTCCCCTGTGTGGCCTTGCACGGGGCGTGAACTGTGCTTAGCAGGCTCCCCATGCTTAATAATGTGCAAAACAGCATTGAACAAGAAAAGTTGAGGACAATCAGACGGGGACATTGGCAGGGTAGGGGGTGGTTGTCAACAGAGTTGGGACAATCCTACAAGCAAGGGCTTAACAAAGCTGGCAGCTGTATAATGTCACAGCTGGCTGCCGGTGGGGTGCTGGGTGGACAGTGCCCCTACCCATCCAGGTGGTCAAGCTGAGCTGGCCTTTTCTTTAAAAGGAAGTGGGGGCGGGCTCCTGCTTCTTATAAGAAAGAAAATAAGAGGGGCCCACTGAACAAGAGAAAGAGATTAAGTAGCAAAGAAAGTGACCAGAGGATAAAAAAGATCCCAGTGGTGGTAATCCCTGTCATACAGGGGTAAATATGAATGATTTTGTTCTTGAGTTTAGATTAACCACGTCCGGAGAGATCCCCAAATGGAAGCCGGTTGGCTACTCTGCTTCTCTTGTGAAGTTCCATGAAGGCAGATTGACTGTGGATTGACAAAGAGCCCTTGGAAAACTACTGCCAATGAGCTATTTACGCCAACAGCTGGGGCTGGGTGGGCTGCCTGCGAGCAGACCACACTGGTTGCAGGCCGGACCGGCAAATTATTAAAGATAGCGACGTGAGGGCATTTACCCTGCTTTTCTTCTGCTCACGGAATCACACACCTCGGGGTCGCCTCAACCCTGGGGATGCTGTTTAACATTCAAAAATGATAAAAGTTTGGTATTTTTAATATCCATCACATGCAGAAATTCTGATTTTTATCAGCTTGCATTCAAATCTCCACATATCAGGGGCCATTCTCCACTATTCTCAGAGCAACAGGAAGTTGCTTTTATGGGAACATCATAATGAGGAGACTTGTTTGACTCTGAGGAAACTTAATGACTTATTAAGACCCAAGGAAAGGGCCAGATAAACCAAGAATTGCCTGGGCAGGGTTTATTTTTAGCTGCTTGTAGGCTCTAGATTTTGAGCCTGCGGGCAGGCCCAGACTTCTGCTCAGGTGAATCTGATTTATCTCTAGTGCATTCAGAAAAAAAAAAAAAGGCTGTCTCAGACACCCTTCTCCAGGTAATTCTTTTGCATCTTACTTCACTCTTGCCTCACTAGGTGATAGGCTGCTTCCAACCAAAATAGTGTTTTGTGTGTTCTCTGGCAAGTAGTTTTGCTAACTCCAAAAACAGAGCAGCAGCTCAGACTTGCTTGCCTACAGAACTCATCTTGGCGGTTTACAAAGCACACCCCTGGTTTCTGGACACTGTGAGAACTGGGGAGAGAAGAGAGATGCCAGGGTTAGCCCTCAACCCTGTGAAATGCTTTAGTGACGAGGCGTCTACAGAAAAGACTTTTGTAACCCCACATTACTGGTAAGGCTAAGGAGAGTGTCCTTTAAAAGAATGACAAGGAACACCTGGCCCCAATAATGGTAGTGCAGGTGTCAGAGGTATTAAAAGGTGGTGGGGATTCTGTAGGCGAGTGCAGGTGACTTTATCAGGCAGTGACACCACAAGGTTTTGTGCCCGTAGTACTTTTTGGACCATGTTTCATTCAGGCAGAATGATTGACAACCTTATTCTGTGTCTGACTTAGCAGCTGGGATTTGCTCTGACAGCTGTAGGCACTTGGGCCTTACCTGGATTGGCAGGCTGCAGAGAAAGAGCCTGGGGGTCCTCCCCACTTTACCCTGTGCAGCCCAGAATCAGGATCAGTGTCTGTGGTGGAGACCCACAGAGGCCACCATCCATCCCTTTTGTCCCTTCCCTGTGGAATCACCAAATACAGGCTTTGCTTGAGCTCCTCATCAACTCTACCCAAATTAAATCAGGAGCTCTGAGGCATGTCTCCCACTTTAAAAGCAGTGTGTTCCCCCAAAGGACTCCTAGAAAGAAGTTAAGTCTAAACAGAGCTCGCTGGCAGTTCTTGAAACAGGTTCTTTAATAAAAATGACTGACTCATTGATAGTTGCTGTTAAGCCATCTTCCTGAGCACGGTGGTGCACAGTTAAGATCCCAGCACTAGGGAAGCTGAAGGAGACAAGGGCAAGTTTGAAGCCAAGCTGTGCTACATAACGCATTGTCTAAAGAAAAAAAACCCTAAAACAAAACCCCAAAACAACCCCCAAACACAATAACACACACAATAAGTGTGTATGTGTGTGTGCATGTGTGCTCACGTGTGTGCCTGCACCCACATATACCCATGTATACCCATGTATATCCATGTATAGTAGCAAAAGGACAAAGGATGCCTTCTTCTGCAATTCACATTATTTTTTGAGGCAGGGTCTCTCACTGAACCTGGAGCTCACCAGTAGGCTAGCCAGGTGAATGAATCCCTGGGAATCTCCTGTCTCTTCCTCCCAATGCTGAGATTTCACCATGCCCAGATTTTAACAAGGCTACTGGGTTCTGAACTCAGGCCCTCATACTTGAACAACAGGCACTTTACTCACTGTTCTATCTCCTGAGTCATGAAAACTTTAAAAACATAGACTGTATACTTATAAACAAATCAAAGGCATTGATTAGGTTGCATTGTAGCAGAAGTGGAGAATGTTTCCAGTCTCTAGATATGGTATGTAGTGTTTGCTGTGACACACTTTGCTCCAATACACACTGACCACAAGCCTTGCCTATAAACACTAGTGTTATTTGCTGGGCCATTTTTCTGGCCCACCTTAGGGCAGTCAGAAGTTCTAGGAAGCTGACATGCTCCTTTTTAGGATCCATTTTCCCATCCAGACTGAGGATAGTGAGTGGTAAATCCCAGCACCCATGCTGCTGGGGTGGGAGTCAACTCTACACTGACTTTGAGTCCCATAGGGATGGGCATCAGTGTTCTTAACCACCGAGTCATCCTTTTGGCTCCTCTATCCTGCTCGTTTGACTCATAACTATCCCTAGACCTTGTCCCTGAGGAAGCGTATTTGAGATTTCTATCCCATCTCCACATAACTGGTGGTTGGTGATTAAACTCTCTTTTGCAATACTCACTAATTTAGTGATTGCCAGCCTGCAAGGCACGCAAGAGACTAGTATGTGAACCATCCTCCTGGCCTGCTCAAGGTTGATGATGCTCACTAGACTCAGGCAAACTCTTTTGGGGAGAGGCCAAACAAGGCTATGCTCCATCCTACAGTAGTAATAGCACTGGGCACAACTGTTGCATGTTGTGAGCTCTTTCCTTAGATCAGCTTGAAACCGCTATTCTAAATCCCGCTCATGATGTCATCTGAAATAAGTGGTATACTCATGTGCTAAGATGATCTAAACAGCAATAATTAAACCAAAGGTATAGCCATCCCTGTGTTTCTGTTCTGTCCCCAGCTTTGTTCTCCAGAAGCATACAGATGTCAGCTCCCGATGTACTTAAGAAGATGAATTTAGCCATCATCTTGATGGCTCAAAAACAAAACTGCTTTGTGTAAGCCAACTTCTTTAGCTTACTGTCACATCTTTTTTTAAAAACTGTTTTTTTTTAAGTTAGTATATACAGTAATAGGTTTTCTCAAGCATCTTCACACATACCTGCTACCATACTTCATTCAAGGCATCTTCACGCATACAAGCTACCACGCTTCATCCAAGGCATCTTTACACATACAAGCTACCACGCTTCATTCTCATTCGTTCTCCTGTAGTGTTTCTCTGTGCTCTAACTCTAATCCAGCTGTCCTCCCTCCAGTAAGACCCAGTAACTGCTTCCTTATGACCTTTACTCCATTACTGTGGTCGTTTGAATGTCATTTACCCCCATAAGCTCATAGGGAGAGTCGCTATTAGGAGGTGTAGCTTTGTTGGAGAGAGGATGGCCTTGTCAGAGGAAGTGTGTCTCTAAGGGAGGTGGACTTTGAGGTTCCTATACTCAGGATACTGCCCAGAGTCTCAGTTAACATCCTGATGTGTATAAGATGTAGGACACTCAGCTGCTTCTCCAGAACATGTCTTCCTGCACTCTGCCACGTTCTCTACTATGATGATAGTGGACTGAACTTCTGAAACTGTAAGCGAGACACCCCTATTAAATATTTTCCTTATAAGAGTTGCGACAGTCATGGTGTCTCTTCACAGAAATAGAAACCCTAACTAAGGCAATTACGCTCTTCATTTCTCATCTTGTTGGGACAACTTAAGTTTCTGAGGTTCCTTATTCTTTGAGAATGGGTTGGAATGCAGGTATGATGGATGAGCTGTCATTCCTTTACCTGGGTTTGGCTGTGCATGACTCTGTTATAGACACTGGCTTTCAATATGTAAGCTACTATGATATGAGAAAACACCATGCTGGGTCTGTAGGAGTGGATGGTGACTGCTGCTTACAACCAGCAAGCAGTAGATTCTAATGGTGACCTGAATGAGCTCAGAAGAAGACCCCAAACTTCAAATAAAACCTAGTGAATCCCAGTCAATGCCTTGTATGTTAGTCATTGTCTTAGGGTTTCTATGGCTGAGAAGAGGCACCATGACCATGACAATTCTTGTGCAGGAAAACATTTAATTAAAAGGAGGTGGCTTACAGTTCAAAGATTCCAACCATTATTATCTTAGTGAGGAGCATGGCAGCCTGCAGGCAGAAATGGTGCTGGCTACACATTGTTCCGAAAGCAATAAGAAGTGGGCTGTCACATTAAAAAAGCTTAAGCAAAAGAGACCTCAACGCCTGCCCCACAGTGTTTCACTTCCATCACCAAGGCCACATCTACTTCACCAAGGCCACACCTCCCTATGAGTTTATGGGGATCAATGACATTCAAACTACCGCAGTCTCTTTCCTCATCACTATGACAACCTAATGAAGGAAAGATTTATTTTGGCTCACAATGTCCGGGGTTTTTAATGCCACTGAGTCTGGGCCCATGGTGAGACTGAACATGGAGGGAAGTGCTTGCAGGAAAAGGCTGATGGCAGATAGGATGCAAAGAAAGGGACACAGGAAGGAGCCAGGGACAAGATACCTCTAAGTATCTGCTAACTAAGAACTGTTCGTTTCCAGTGCCTCTCAGGATGAGGCCATCGGGTGGAGGCCTAGGCTTTGCCATGTGAGCCTATGGGGGCTAGTTCCTATTCACATCACAGTACCTTGATACCAACATCACAAGATGCCAGGCTGATATCTTCCTGAGGAGACTCAGAAATAGGAAGTTTATGCTGTTTAAAGCTACCTCTATGGTAATGTTTTCACAGCCAAAGAAAACTGTTTCAAGTATAGTCATTTAGCACACAACGAAGGATTGATGGCAGCCTGTATGTGTGATACTAGTCTCCAGATTCTGTCATCTAGTGACATCATTGCCTCCCTAGTTTGTGTAAACATACCCTATGCTGTCTGCATGATGATAAACTTGCTTAATCACACATTTCTCAGAATGTCTCCCAGGGGGCAGTGATGCAGGGCTGTCATACTGGGGAAACGCTTATTTTTCGGTTTGTCTGTAGACCTGCCCCACTTAACAAACCTATTTGAAATAGTTCAAGCAAGTCCTCCTTTAACTCTCCTTTGAGCAGATACCTGCGTTATTTCACGAGTCTTTTCTAAAAATGGTCATGTTTTATGTTTGAAGTTCAGCAACCACGGTGCTTGGCAGCAGACATGGGTCACGCTCTCTCAGATGAGCGATGCCGTGACAGATGGGGGAGTCTAAAGGAATCTAGTAAAAAGGAGTTTCCTGTCTTTAATGGTTGGGTTGCTGTGTGAATATTAAGTCAATGAAGACTCTTAAAGATTAAGATAATTTCCAAGGCACTGCTTAATCAAATTCTTCCATGATATGGTTAGAATATGTAAATAACATTTTCTTCTCTATGAAAGCTATGTCAGAAACCTCAGGACTTTGATGAACCAGTTTTTCTCCAACTTATTCCCCTTTCCTCTGGTAGGAAGATAGGTCTTCTACCCCAGTTTTCCGGAGGTTCAGCAGGCTGTGGCTGCCGCTTCCCAGAGCCGTGGAGGCACAGTAACCTCCTACCAGGACTGCTATACTGTCTCTTGTCTAAGCTGGAAATGGAATATTTAAGTTCTAATGGATGTTAGAACCTCGGCCTGGAAGGATGCTGGTCTCAGAATCACCCATGGAATCCTGTATTCAATAAGGAGAAAGAGAAAGAAACTCTTGTATTAAGCTACTGAAATTCAAGGGTGCTTTCTTTCAGGTAAGAGCTGAAATATATATGCATGTGTATGTATATGTGTATATGTGTGTGTGTATATATATGTGTGTATATGTGTGTATATGTGTGTATGTATATATCTCTCAAGCTTGTCTCAAACTCACCATATAGTTGAGAATAACCATGAACTTTGATCTTCCTGCTTCCACTTTCCCAGCGCTATATTATAGGCATATATTGCCATAGGCAGCTTGTACGGTGCTGGGATCAAACCCAGGGCTTTGCACATTCTAGTCAAGCATTCTACCAACTTAGCTACATCTTCAAATCCCAGGGTCTCTTTGAAGTGCAAGATCACCTTACACCAGTGACACAATACAATATGTTGCAAACCCCTGCATGAGTTGTGAAACACACACAGGACCATGCTCAAAGTACATGCTCAGCAAAATCTATGTGTTGGGCTCCAGGATAAAAAAAAAATACGATGATGCTTAACTTAGTTCTGATTAAAGCCATGATCTCTTATGGTATGGTATAGTTACAAATAAATTATATAAACATTTTTCAATACTTTTTGTTCTCTTCTTGCATTTTACACTTACATTATACTTACTTATAAGAAATCTTGGAAATTCAATATAAAGAATAGGGACTCATTTCCAACTCTAAACTCTTTTATTTTTATTTTCAGAGTTGTTAACTTGCTTCAGCACCAACCAAGAATCTTTGATATCAGTTGATTCAGTGGGTGGACAGTTTCTACTCAGCAGGATTTGTGCATTTTCCTGCCAGTCAGTGAGTTCTAGGCAGTCAGGAGCCATAATCTTTTCTTCATATAAATTGATTGTGAATAGTTTTCCACTGAATACACAAATAATTCAATAAAAGGACCCATTTGCCTTTTATAGGCACATGTATGTGCATGTAACTTGCATGAAGAAATGTGTTTTAAATCCAGTTAACTAGTGATAATAAAAATCCAGCTAAACATCATTCTTGATTCTAAGTTCAAATGTGGAGATACAAGCCTGAAATCCCAGATCTGGGGAAACTAAAGCAGAGGGTGAAGCGTTTAAGGTCAGCCTAGTGTTGTACAGCTATCTCTACTGAGTTGAAATATCCTCTCCTGGGGTGGGTGTGGATATTTTTCAGTGAAGAAGGATGCTAAAAAAAATCCCACACTAGCTCAGAGTTGAGTGTAATAAAAGATTATTTATTTAGGGGTAGACTCACAAATCACAATCCTCTGCTAAAACGGGGAACAGCAACCAAATTCTGCAGCTGGAAAAGAGGCCGGAAGCGTGCTTTACATCAGCATATATAGTATAAGAGGCCATGCCCATGTGGGTGGGTAACTTAAAGGCTACTGATGGTAGAGATTCCTACAGCACTTCAGTCCCAAGGAATAACCAAAATTTGTAGAGTTGGGAAACATTAGAAACATAAACATTTCATAAAATCCTTTTCTAAGGTTATAAAAGAAGGGAGAAGAGAAGAGACTCTACCCCCTGAGCTGCCTGCTGGTTACCATGGTGCTCTAGGGATGCAGTTTTTCTGAGTCATCATCCACACTGGAATGGGCTTTTCTATGATGCGGCTGCCTTTGAGTCATCCATGGTCTATGGAGCCATGAAGCCTCACCAAGGCTTCAGCAAGTAGCCCCAATAAAACTCACTGGCTCACCAAATTGGACTCCAGTGGTATCCTTTCTTTTCTGCTGGTCTGTTGTGACCACCTGGGTTTATGGGTGTTCGTTAACATCTGCCTAGGAAAAATCTTACAGCTTTTTGGCTGCATAGAGAGATCTGATCTAAGAAAACATTACAAATCTGGTTCAAGATTCATTCCTAGGTCTCAGGGGATAGAATGGCAACTGGGCAGACAGAACTTTCTTTGCCTGAGAGTTCTTAGAAATTTCTAAGTTGCCCATATCAGAAGAAAATTAGAAACTTTTGGGGAAATGAGAAATGTCTACTGAGGAACAACAGGTATACACCTTGAAAAGAGTTGGAGTCTGTGTTAGCCAAGAGCTTCCACCTGTAGAGCCTTGTGGGAAACTCTGCTGGGATAGGCTGTTGGCTTCGTAAAGTTAGATGGGGTTAGGAAGGCTTTGCAGACTTCTCGAGAAAGTTAGAGGGCTGGGTAATTTTGTCCACATAAAGAGTGTGCTTCAGAGCAGAGCACTAACTGAGGACATTTGTACTGCTGGCTGAGTTTCCCTTGACCGAGCCAAGCTTTCTGTAGAAAACTGCCAAATGCTCCCATTCCACTTAGCTTTCTTTTATCCCAGTAAATCTGAAGGAATTATTTAGTCAATAAAAAAAATCATCAGTGTTTCAAAAAACAGAATCCAATCTTCATGTGGCTGTTTTATTTGTTTTGTATTGAGAAGGTCTCATGCAGCTGTTCCTTTTAAAAATATAATAATAATTCTTTAAGATTTCAAACATACATGCATACAATGTATCTTGATTATATTTATCCTTCCCACCTCTCCCCCTAACTCCTTCCAGATCCACCCCTACTCCTTTCTGATTGTGTGTCCCCTTTAAAAACAAAACCAAAAACACCCAGTCTATTTTGTACTGTAAAGCTGGTTTCGAATGTCCTATGTAGCTTAGTCTGGTTTCAAATAGTTCTGTCTCCACCTCCAGGTGTTGGGATTACAGTTTTACTCCACCAAATGTGGCACGAAGGCTTTTGAAAAATCTATTATAAGTAAAGAAGTAAAGTACTGGTCTCCTACTCTTCTCCTGCAAGAACTACACACACACACACACACACACACACACACACACACACACACACGTACACACTCCATCACACACCCACTCTAGAACTGAACCAAAGAGACATAGTAACCACTACCACACTATGGAACTGCATCCAACTTTGTTTTGTAAATTTGGCAGTGGCCTTGGCTCTGAATTAATTTCTCTTGAAAAGAATATCCTCTTGCTGTGTTTGAAGATACTAATGAGTAACAGGGATTCCTTGTGGAGACAATGGTGACCCACAGACAAGTCAATGAAACACGCCAATCACAATGAAATGATCTTGCTTTCTCTGAAGAACGGAAAGGACATGGGAGTGGAGAAGTGAATTGTTCAGACAGAAATAGAAAAATCTGGCAAGGTTATGATGATCTGTTTCTATTTTGAACAATTGTCATTGGCTGTCATTTTGCAGGGCTCCCCCCCTGCTTTCCTCTATATTTGAATGAATCATAATGATATATGATGTTTTCAAGTCAAAAACCATGATGGAAAGGGGTCAAGTCAGACAGAAAAGCATGATGGGAGGGGGTCAAGTGATTGTCAAAGGGAACTGAGCAAAAGAAATAAAAATTCAGAGTTGAAAGTCCTTTTCTTAGAAGAACTATTAATGTGCACGACTAATACCCGCCTCCCTTCTGGAAGAATAGGTGTTCATTACATGCTTGCAGACACCATTTTAACAAGCCTGCTTAGTGTTTATTGTATTTAAATGTTCTCAAATGACTGAGCCAGAAAAAAGCATTTTGTTTTGATAAAATTTAAATAAATGATTTTAATGTTTCTCCCTCTTAGATTTCATAAGTTATAAAAATGCTGAACAGCAGATAACACAGCTCTGAATTTCAATGGCTTTCGGGCCATGAATACAACTACAATAGCAAATAAATTCATCACTAGCTCTCAATTTATTTACAAAAGATCCCAGCTGTTGCCCAATGCTCCAAATGGGTAGAGAGAGTTTTGCTCACAGGAGTGGGTGTCTGGCTATTGAAAAGGCATTTTCAGGCTTTATTGGTAAGAAGAATCAGCCTCAGGAATAATGCAATTATGAACAACTGCTTGGATATGTGAGTTGAAAGTATTCAGAAGGGGATGGAATAGCTAATAATCTGTGAGGGTAGTTTTGAAAATAATGACATTTAGTCTATTGTAGGATTGTTCTCAGAAAAGGTACTAACTCCCATAGTGACTAATGACATGTAGCACAAAAATCATGAAATCATGAAAGTGAACACTCTAGAAGCCTTACTGTACCAAGCCGCCTATACAAACTAATAAGCATTACACAGACAAATGCTCAAGAAACTTGTTATACTTGCCAAGTTGACAAAAGAGAGTCTGAATGATTATTCGGAGCAGAAAGCGAAGGGCAGCTGTTAATCTGATTATAGTGATGGCATTTCTGATGTGTTTATTTTGGAGTAGTAATGGCTGAATCGCACCGTTATTAGCAATCTTGCCTTGCTTACTGGAATGATGATACATATTTAAAACTCTGTCTTTGAATATGGAAGGCTGAGCACATGGACAATAGAAGAGGGTTCTTTGCTTTCCTGTTTTCCCTTATGTGTCATCTGATCTGCCTGCCCTGTTGGAATGGGTCCCGAGGTTTTGTTATTGGCCTTCTTTGGTGTTGATGTCTGATACACTCATGGCATCTTAGAGGAAAGCAACTGAGAATCCATTTTCTCTGAGCTATTGAAGTATCTCTATGGATTCTCCTCTTTGTGTCCAGTTAGAAATAAATTCTACTGCTTTCTTAGATGGCTCACCAGCCTTAAAACAATGTATCTGCTTTTGTAAGTAGGACCAATTACTAAAATAGTCACAGCACCATAGTCTTCACGGGGACAGACCAGATCTGAAAACTCCCTGTCCTCAGGATTTTCCCCAATTTGTACTCTGATAAAGAAAAAGGGGCAAGAAATATGTGCATGAAATTCTTCTTTGGCAAGAAATATGTGTATGAAATTCTTCTTTGCTCAGCCCCAAAATAATCACACAGAAACCATATTCTTTGCAATACTGTTTGGCCAACAGCTTAAGTGTATGGTTAACTCATATACTAATGTAACCAATTTCTATTAATCTGTGTATCACCATGTGGCTGTGATTTATCAGCTAAAGTTCTGGCATCTGTCTCCAGCGGGGCGACATGGCTTCTCTTTAACTCTGCCTCCTTTCTCCCAGCATTCAGTTTAGTTTTCCCTGCCTGCCTAAATTCTGCCCTATCAACATGCCAAGGTATTCACAGCATACAGAGGGGAGTCCCACATCACCTCCCCTTTTCTGTTTAAATGAAAAGGAAGGTTTTAATTTTAACATACTAAAAATTACATATAACAAAATAGGTCTCAAGCAATAAATACAGTTACAATATTTATATTTATTTTATCTTTTATCATGACTAAGGAAAACTGTATCTATTCTTCAACACCATCAAAGACTCCAGAAGGATATACTATTGCCTAAGCAATCAGGAAGTGCATTGTAACAATTTTCAAAACTCTAGAAATAACAGAGACATCTCACGGCCTAGACAGTCACCCAAAGTTCTTTTGTACTGTTGGGACATCCATCTTCAGCCTACAGGCCCAGAGTATCCAACAGACTTTTCTACAAAGCAGGAAATTTCAAAGACAGTTCTGACTATATTGACAGTTTGTCAGTCACTTGCTTCTGTGTCCTGAATGTATCTGGCTGACTCTTTCATGAAGCAGGAACCCTGAAAGATTGTCTCACTTTTAGGTAAGTTCAGCAGTCATTTATCTGTGGATCCTGCATACAGTTCATCAAGGCAAGAGCAGTTTTCTTGCCCAAATGACTAACCAACTCTATAAGGAGCCTCTTTATTGCTCATCTTCCTCTTGAAGTAATTTGTGCTGCCAGGAGTAGATGTGTCTCACTGTCATGAAAAATCCTAAATTCTTAAAACATTTTAAATGCCATATTCTGTAGTCTTTGAAAGGTTTGAAGAATGTGTTTCCAGGTGAAATACATCTCTGTACATCTAGAAAATCTAACAAACATGACTATAAGTTTGACTGTTATAGGTGATTATCTATTAATCTATATTTCTTAATTATACATTAAATTTTTAAATCAACTGCACAAACACAATACCTTAATCAAGAGCAGAAATATACATATAACAAAATTGATCTTAAATTTGTATCAATAAACCAAGATCCATACCAGTTCAAATCTCTATAGCATATACGCCTTTAAATGTAAAGAAACAATATTTGGGAATTTGGGTGTAGTTCTCTGGACTACTTCCTGCTGATTGGGAGCACTGTTAATCAGGTCTTTCATGGTATATCCGTGTGCTAGGTTCATCTCAGTCAGCAGTTGTGCAAAGTAATTTTTGTGGGTGTTCACGGCAACTTTTCAGAAGGTCTTGGACCATCAAACCACATTAGCCTGGAATGAATCCACAGGTTCTCATCCTCTGTGGAAACAAAAGAAGAACCTCTTTTCCAAAGTAACATATCCTTAGACCCAAATTCTGAAGTCAAGATACCTTTATAATGTACATGCTGGCTTAGTTTAGCAGCCCAATGCAATGAAATGTCTCTCTGTACTTAGCTCCCTCGCAGTCGAAAAATTCAAAGCAAACACAATAATATACATAATCCAGACTCTCTGTGTATTCTCCACCTTTACATGGCTTATTTGTTTTAAATCTATTACTTTTTACTCTGTCTCTTTGAAGGCTTTACCTTTTTTAAAGACCATTTACTTTGTTTTATAACTGTCTGTATTCTTTTTCTTTTCTTTCCCAAGCCTACGTACATTTATCCAACACTGTGGCCCATTTAGAGGTCTTTTTTTTTATCTGAATCTGTCTTTATTGTATATTTATAATTATCTTTTTTTCTGACCAGAATTGCTTCTTAAAATGCTAAGCCCTTTTTATGAGCTTAAGTGGTGCCATTCCTAGAAATATGGCATTACCTGCTTACCCTGCTCAGTCCAGCATGGCAGAGCTGTTCGCTACCTATGAGAGCCATGCTCAGAGCCTTATTTTTAGGCACAGAGCCATCAAGCAAGTTGTAGTACTCAGTTCACAAACACATTGAAATGCTCAGCCTCCTGAAGGAGTAAGAGGTTGTGCTGGTAGCATGGCCCAGAAAGCTGGCATTTTAAAATGGCGCGGCTTTTTTTCTGCTACCGCTGAATCAGGAAAACCTCTTGTAAAGGGGCCGCAGCATGCCGCCAGCAAGCAAAGCCCATTTGGGAAAAATCAATGTGGCTAAACTTTGTTTTTTTAGTGTCTAGAATTCCTTTCCAAGCCCTCTCAGGTTTTATGTGGATTTAGATAGCACACATTGGTGTGCCAATTTGTTGGAGGGAGTCTGCTCATTATTCATGCGCTTTGCTTTATTTTGAGACAAGGTCTTGCTGTGTAGTCCCAATGAGCTGGATTCTTCATCCCAGGCTCCTGAATGACAGGATCGTATGCAGCTCCCCATACCCAGCCTCATATATTTTCTTGCTACTTTATTTCTGGCTTTTCTTCCAAACTGTAAGCCCACAGTATTGGAATCGTCAGCATTTGAGCCTCCAAATCATGCATAAGGCTAGGCATGCAGTCAGCACTCACTGAACACCTAGTGGAACAACCTCGAGTGAACAGAATGAATGCAGGTGTGCAGTTAGCTCATGTGCTGGCTTGTGTTGCTTATCAACGTTACACAACCCAGAGTCACGTGGGACACTGAACATCAGCTGACAATTGCCATAATCAGGTTGTTGTGTGGTTATGTTGTAAGTGATTTTCTTGATTGATGGTTGATGTGGGAAGGCCCACTGTGAGATGCATCACAGGTGTGTCTGGGTTGTATAAGACATTTACCTAAGCATGAGCTGGACAGTGACCCAGCAAGCAGCCTTTCCTCATGGTTGCTGCCACAGGTTCCTGCCTTGAGTTCTTGCCCTGACTTTCCCTCAGTGATGGATTGTGACCTGGAAGTATAAGCTGAAACAAACTCTTCCCTGCTTCAACTTGCTTTTGATCAGAGTGTCTTATGACAGCAACAGAAAAGCAAGGTAGAGCAGCCTGATTTCTAGTTTTGGTCTCAAACCCCCGCCAATCAGTTTTATCTTTGAGGTCCAACCCAAGCAATCCTTGTTTAGATATATCAGCACCATTCAACATCAAGGTGACATTATAAATACACAAGCTTCTCTCTCGTGGTTTAATAAAGAGGCTGGATGAACCCTTCACTACACTTAATTCTCCATTACTTAGCTGTTCTTTATTCCTTCCATATGTATTGTGGGGACCTGTTATGTATATTTATATAATTTCCTATTATTCAGGTTCATAAAATACCCTTTATGAGAGCAACTCCCCACAGCTGACCTAAATGCACATAAGGAAGTGTTTGTTTCTCAAGGAGCCTTCTGTGCACTCTGTCTCCTCCCCGCTGTGTGCTTCACTCATGGGGCCTAATGGTTCTAGACACTGGAGCAGCTGTGGGCCTCATGATTTATTGACCTACTGTGTGTAGAACAATCAGGCTTTAAATAGTAACATCTGGGGCTATTATTGTCAAAACTGGATTTTCAATCTTGTGCTAAGAAAAGCTTCTGGGGAGCCTCTCCGCACTCAGGGTGGCATTTATCTATGCGCCTGGCAATCTGTGTGTGAAAAGAGAGCAACAGAAAAGAATGGGGCGTCCATGGGACCCCATTCTGTCCCACTTCATAGGTGTCATAAATTCTGCTTCCGGTTGCACACACACTCCTCAGCATCGCATGACCTGCATTAGGACAAAGCAGGCCTGCTTTTGCATCTCATCTACAAAGCTCGTTATCGTGAGAGGTTCAAATCCTCTCTACTAAACACGGCAGCCTAGCTGCATTGCAGGAGAGAAGTGTACACCTGCACTCATTGGTTTTTAACAGTCTATGCGAAGCCAACACACATAATTTTTTTCCTTTTTAATTGTGGAACAAAATCCCAAAGGTTGAAGCTGCAATATTAGTGTCCCAGCTTTGGGTTCAGAAACTTCCAGGAAAAAAAAATCAATAACCCTGAAGAAATATGGGCAAGAGAAATGAAGACAATGAAGTGATCAGGAGCTAATGTCCAAATGCTCCTCGGCTCACAATGATGTAGACAATAAAGTACCATCCTTTCTTCAAAAAATCTTAGAAAAAAAAATGTCTCGAGGAGCTAGGGAGATGGATCTGGTGTTAAAGTATTTGCCTTGCAAACGTGAGAACCTAAGTAATCTATGTAAAAAATCATACATTATGACTTGTGCTTTTATTCCCGCTGATGGCATGATGGGAGATGAAGACAGATGCACACAGATCTCCTGGGCTTGTTAACACACACACACACACACACACACACACACACACACACACACTTATTGACCTTGTTGCTTAGCAATACAACCTTTCCCCCCTTTGGGGTTGCACGGTCATCTGTGAGCTGAGACTGGCTGCCACGCACCCACATCAGAGGATTATACCACATATTACTAACCTGGAAAGATGCCACACTCCAGGTGCAAAACCCAGTTTCAACTGAGTACTCATTGTTTTCACATCGTTGGAAGCAGAAAATCAAGCATTGAGCCACTTTAACCAGAGGCCATCTAGACTGATGGGCCATAACCAGGCTGTATAAATGCAGCACTCTAATCCACAGGCTGTGGCAAAAACACCCAGGAAACAAAACGATAATCTCTGCAGCAACTGGCCTACACATCTAGAACTTAGTCAGTGAGGGACAAAGCCTCCCTAGTTTTTGCCAACATTCTACCTAGGACCAACCAAGAAAAGCCAAATTGGCTGTGCAAACCAACTACGAGGATACTGGGCTGCTAGTCAGCCTTTCTGCAGCTTCTCTGGGCCAACAACCTCCAACCAGGGTTCACCAGATTGAAGCTTCCCTATCTTCTGCTAGAGTATGTCCCAAGTCCTCTGCCTGCCTCTAAGTGTCTCCCTATTGCAAGTAATGTGGCCGAGCCCTGCCTTGCAAGCTCTGAATGAGAAGCTCCTCCTTGGTCTACTTCGGGCAGTTGATTCCACAGAGTTCATAGAAGAAAAAAAAAAAATGAAGAGGCCAATAAATGAGGCTCTGCCTGCTTTACAGCTGGGTACCTTTTATCCTGCTCGAAACTAATGGATTTGTGGGCATGCTTCCTTCCCTTTCCTCAGCCTAAGTTCAACCCTGCCCTTCCCAGCACTTACAATACCAGCTTCTGAAATAGTGGCTCTCAGCCTTCCTAATGCTATGACCCTTTAATACAGGTCCTCATGTTGTGACAAACACAAACCTTACAATTATTTCCTTGATAGCTTCATAACTATAATTTTGCTGTTATGAATTGTAATGTAAATATCTGATAAGCAGAATATCTGATATTTGGCCCCTGTGGGAGTCACAATTTTTCTGGACCAATATTCTGGCTGTAACTGGTATCTAATCATTCCAAAACTCAGTGTCATGAAGTAATAATTTTCTTATACTCACACGTCACTGTGGGTATGTCTTACGTCTCTCTCCTCTTATCTCTGAGGGCCTCTACTACAAAGCTCTGACGACTGAGGTCTCTTGTGGACTGAGAGTAGAATACTTTAGAATGATCTTTCCTTGTGGGTTTGGCGATGAATGCGGTCAGGGCTGTTGCCAATGATCTCACACAGCTTGGGTTTCTTTACAGCAGGACCACCCCAGAGTCTTGGCATCTCAAGACTCTCCCAGAGGATTTCCCAAGACCAACAGGTGAAACTGACCTTCCCTGACCTTGGGATCGTGCAACACCACCTGGACTCTATTCTACCAGGGGAGCAGGTTCAAGAAGAAGGGATACAGTTGCATGGCTAGCTGGCTGGGGGACTGAGGGACTGATGGATATGATTAGGCGCTCCTTACCTCTCTTTTCACAGTTATCTCAGCAACGGAGTAACAGACATGTCCATTTTATTCAGAGAGTGACACCCTTGGCCCTCCCTCGACTTCATACTCAGACCGAGTTTCAAGTTAGAAAAGAAAAATAAGCATTTAACAAAAATAGAGACAATAAAAATAAAACCTACCTCCCAAACGCTTTGAGGAGAATGGGGAGAGGGGCTGGGACTGAGCTCAGTTGGCATAGCATTGGCTAGCAGGCCTCATTGCTCTGGGTTCAACTCCTAGCACTGGAAAAAAAAAGTTTTTCTAACAAAAAAAAAAAAAAAAAAGAAACGGCTTTAATATATCTTCCCAAACAATATTTTAATAATAAGGAATCAATATAGGGACATAAGCACATTTCGTGCCCAGACTTGGCTTCCCCGTGGGTCAGGTTCAGTGGCACAATATGAACACTATGCGTGGCTGTCACGGCACGTACCGCAGTGTATAATGAAATATTTGTGTAATACTTTCTACCAAATTCATTGTATAAATTTTCAATCATGGAAAAGTAGAGCGCAGAGTATCACGATCTGCCAATCCCACCAACATCAGCCTCGGTATTTTATTAACTCCTGGACAATCTTATTTAATCCTAGCCCCCATCTGCTTCCTCCCTTTTGTGTGTTCTTTTGAAGAAAATTCAAGACATCATATCATCTTATCTATAAATATTTTAGGGTGTATCTGTTAATAATAAAGTCTCTTCCTGAAACATAACCACAATACCACCATAACACCTAAAGTAAGAACAATTCTTCAAAAGTCAATATCTAGGCAGTTCCAAATTTGTTACCACACAAGCCCTATCTTTATTTCAGTTTGAATCAGGATCTATGTAATAGTCGCATGCTGTAATTACTTCATTATCTTTGAAACTTTTTGATATATAGTTTTCACTGTCCATCTCCTTTTATCTTATAGCTCACGGGGTCATGAGAAGGTATAGTCCACGATTCTGGTTCTGTTTCTTCTATTCCTTCTTGTTCCTGTGTATGTCTGAGAATGTCATATCATCCAGCTAAGGTGAAGGATATAAAATGCTAAAGATCTAATCCCCTGCTTTGTCCCTCTATAACCTTTAGGTGGTGGTGGTGGGCATATATAAGAGGAATGGGCATTGTGAACACATCCTCCAGTTTCCTTTCTTGAAGGTGATATAATAAATAAACAAGTCCCACTATCTTTCAGAGGGTACCCAGGAGATGGTGAGTTTATGTCCTTCCCTGTACACTTGGCTACTCATCAACATGTCTTTATCTGGGCTCCTTTTCCTGTCCTTCTCCTTCCTCTTTCCAAGCACCCATCCTTGTGTTTTCTGGGGTTACCAAGGGAAATGTGTTTACCCTAATCTTTGCACTGGGTCTCCCTTTGGGGACACAAAGTAAGATGAAGCAATGAACCATTAAGTTACAAGCAATAGGTAGTAGTTTCCTCTGAGTGGGTAAGACCCAATAGGTGCATTATCTTCAAAGGATGCGTACAGGTGAGAAAGTCAGTGGATATCCTACTACACGTAAATTCAAAATCGCAGCAATTGGTTGCATTTCAAAGTAGAGTCAAGCATCCCCATCCACTGTAGTGTCTCCCATAGGGACAGATAGACAGACATAAAGCACAGCTGGAGCTCGCCAGTCCATGGTCTAATCTAAGTCACTGGGGATGGGTTCTGTCTTTGAGAAAACAGAGCTGTGCAATTCCTTTAGGGAAGATCTGCCTCAAACCCAGTTAAACTGAAAGAAGAAGAAGAAGAAGAAGAAGAAGAAGAAGAAGAAGAAGAAGAAGAAGAAGAAGAAGAAGAAGAAGAAGAAGAAGAAGAAGAAGAAGAAGAAGAAAAAGAAGAAGAAAGACATACAGACAAATCTAGCCGTTAAAAGGGATCATGAGCTTCTATTGCTCTGGAAGACTCACTTGTGAGATCAGCTCGCTCCTGGACAATAGCAGATAATTGAGACTGGAATGTGCAGACACCTGCACCAGTGTTCTTTTTGCCTCTGGCAAGGTGTGGCTGAGCATTGCCAATAAAATGGGTTCCTCATTATCCCTGCTATTGTTCCAAGAATCAAAGCTATTGTCAAAACCCGGTCCATAGTCTGCATATCTCAGTCCCAATAGGAGGAGAAGTGAGAACATAGGTGATGGACTGAATCCATTTCCAGAACAGCATCCCCCACCTAATTCCTTTTTCAATTTGATTTTTTTCATTACCAAGGTTGTACATGATCATAATAAAAACACAAACAATGAAGATACATATAAAGCAAAAGACTCCCCTCCCCTTCTCAGACTCTACTTCTGGGACCAAACTCTATGGCCTTGTGTCCATTCGCTAGAGAGATGCCAAGAGCATGCACAAGCTTACAGACAGCCCTGTGGCCACTGCTGCGTCTTCTCCACTGCCTTTTACCCCAGCCTTCTCTCTATCACCAGCACTGTGCTGTATTAGAGATCGCAGGAAACGCCACAGCTTGGCCAGTCCATAGTTTCTTCATTCTGCTTATGACATTTAGTCTGTACAAACAATTAGTGAGCATCTTTGTACTTTTTCCATGAGAAAATTTCTGTAAAATGAGTTGCTCAAATTGGAGTTACTAGGCTTAAGAACTGGCACCTTTTTTAAAAAAAAAATCTTGTTTAATACTATGAAATGTCCTCCAAATCAGGAAAACAAAAAGGTTGTCACTGTCTTAATTAGGTTTCTGTTGCTATGATAAAACACCATGACCAAAAGCAGCTTGGGAAGGAAATGATTTATTTCAGTTTATAGTCCAGCATGAAGGGAAGTCAAGGCAGGAACTTGAAGCAGAAGCTGATGCAGAGGCCATTAAGGGGCATTGCATACTGGCTTGCTTGCCCAGCCTGCCTTCTTATAGAACCCAGGACCAACCATCTGGGGTAGCACCACCTCCAAAGGCTTGGCCCCTACCACATCAATCATTAATCAAGAAAATGCTCTCCACACTTATCTACAGACAATCAGTGGAGACATTTTCCCAGCTGAAGTTTCTCTTCCTAAAGAACTCTAGCTTTTGTCAAGTTAAAAAAATTGCATTTTTTCTAGATTAGCTTCATTTGGGTTTTTTCTCTCATGTTTATTGGCCTCTTACATTTTTATTCTTCTGTGAACTCTATGGAATCAACTGCCCAAATGAGACCAAAGAGGAGCTTCTCATTTAGAGCTTGTAAGACAGGGCTTGGCCACAGTACTTACAATAGGGAGACACTTAGAGGCAGGCAGAGGACTTGGGACATACTCTAGCAGAAGATAGGGAAGCTTCAATCTGGTGAACCCTGGTTGGAGGTTGTTGGCCCAGAGAAACTGCAGAAAGGCTGACTAGCAGCCCAGTATCCTCATAGTTGGTTTGCACAGCCAATTTGGCTTTTCTTGGTTGGTCCTAGGTAGAATGTTGGCAAAAACTAGGGAGGCTTTGTCCCTCACTGACTAAGTTCTAGATGTGTAGGCCAGTTGCTGCAGAGATTATCGTTTTGTTTCCTGGGCGTTTTTGCCACAGCCTGTGGATTAGAGTGCTGCATTTATACAGCCTGGTTATGGCCCATCAGTCTAGATGGCCTCTGGTTAAAGTGGCTCAATGCTTGATTTTCTGCTTCCAACGATGTGAAAACAATGAGTACTCAGTAGAAACTGGGTTTTGCACCTGGAGTGTGGCATCTTTCCAGGTTAGTAATATGTGGTATAATCCTCTGATGTGGGTGCGTGGCAGCCAGTCTCAGCTCACAGATGACCGTGCAACCCCAAAGGGGGGAAAGGTTGTATTGCTAAGCAACAAGGTCAATAATTATGTGTGTGCAATGCGTGTGTATGTGTGTGTGCATGTGAACCTGTTTTTGCATGTGTACAGAGGGTCAGGAGAACACCCAGTGTCTTGCCTTCCTTCCTTCCTTCCTTCCTTCCTTCCTTCCTTCCTTCCTTCCTTCCTTCCTTCCTTCCTTTCTCCCTCCTCTCCTCCCTCCCTCTATCCCTGTTTTCCTTCCTCTTTCTCTTCCTCGCTCTCTCTCTTTTTCTTTTTGAGACAAGGTTTCTGTAGTCCTGGCTATCTTGGAACTTGTTATGTATACCAGGCTTTCGTCAAACTCACAGACATCTTCCTGCCCCTACCTCCCAAGTGAAAGGATTAAGTGTGTGAGCCACCACACCCTACCTAAACAGGTATGGACCCCAAAAGTTTTTAATACAGGGTATTAGAACTTACAGAATCAATAAAAGAGCTGGAGGTCTGGAGGCATGGACCCCCCCACTAACGAGATTTCAGCTATACACTAGCATGCCATTTACTGAAGCAGACTCTGGAGGTCTGGAGGCATGGACCTCCCACCAACGAGATCACAGCTATACATACACTAGCATGTCATTTATTGCAGCAGACTCTACACTCACTGGAACCGTCGACACAGACGTCTAACACAAAAGCAGAGACCAGAAGCTGCCACTAGACACGGTCTCTGCTTCCTTACCCCATTCGAACTGTGTATGCCTAAACCTCACTGGCAAATCCAACCAAGAATCTACAGGGGAGTCCATGAAGCCTAGAGAATTTGGGTTTTTAGATTTCCAGTTTATACAGCACAGAGGAGGTGGGACATGGAATGACAGTTAAAAGCCCTGAACCTTGAGGGGGTCTTTTTTCTCCTAGAGGTGGGAGGAAGACCAAGATAAACTAGGTTTGTTTTTAAATTCTGATATTTATGAACTTAAATAATTTATTTTCTAAATATACTTTAAAGCCTCAAACTTTTATTTAGAGAAAGAATAAATAAGATGGAACACAAATTAAAAACAAAGTGTCTTTTTAGAACATTTGGTGAGGAGCAGGAAATAGCCATAATTAGGAGGCCAATGGCGCTCAGGCCCTGGAAATATCAGAGGTGAAGAGAAACACAGTCAGAGGCCTCCATCACCATCATTGCACACATCCCTTCAACCAGGAGGATGCTCATAACCTCATATCAATAACTCCCTATTAGCTTCACCAGGAGTTCATGTGGGGGTCCAGATACATTGCTCCTGTTTCTCAGCAGCTGTTTTAGTTTGTGTTTCTGGTGATGTGACAAACACCAAGCCCAAAAGTAACTTGAGAAAAAAGGGTTTGCTTCAACTTACAGGTTCTAGTCTATCACTGAGAGGAGCTGAGGTAGGAATTCAAAAAGTAGGAACTCGGAGCAGAAAACATGGAGGACTATGACTAGCTTGCTCTGAGGCTCAGGCTCAGCTCCCTTTCTCTTACTGCCCAGGCCCTCCTGTCTCAGGATGATGCTGTCCTCAGTGAGGTAGCCCCTCCCACATCAGTTAGTAATCAAGAAGATGCCTGTAGGCCAATCGAGTGACTGAAGGTCTGTGAAAGGCTCCTCTCCAACTTTGACTACTCAGTGAGGTTTGGCGATATTGAGAATGCCCTCTGCTGGCCTCACAACTCACCGCTGCAGTAAGTGACATTTAGTATAGTTGTTCTGGCCATCACCTTCCAAAGTTCACGCTCTTAGAAAAACATAGGAGGGCTCTTAAGTGACTGTTGACTCGGATGGGATAATAGCGTGGCTCTTGGTGAGACCATGCCAGGGCCTCTTCTACTTCACTGGAAGGAAATAGAGATTTTTCTGCTGGAGAAGCAAGGCCCTTGATACAAGAACAATATACTGCCATGTCTGCCTTATTTAAACCGCATGCAAGCTCTGGTGACATTTGACCCTCCCCTGTCAGATCCCAGGGTACTCAGGAGACATTGGAACTGTCTTGGTTCCTTGAGATCCCTCCCAACTTGAAGACAATGTTTCCTCAACTCAGTCTCACACAGGAAGATGGACAGAATTCTCCGGTTGGGTATATCTTGGTAAAGAGATCAAAACCACAGAGAAAAAAAGCTTCCTTTTCCACCAGGGATTTCTTACCAAGCATTATGGTCTCTGGTAACTTGGACGGTGTAGTGACAAGGCGAGCAGGCCTGCTTTTCGTCCTGCACGGCTCCCACAAAGCTAGCTTTACACCCGAAATAACAACACACAAACTGTATTCATTTAAACACTGCCTGTCCCATTAGCTCTAGCCTCTTACTGGCTAACTCTCACATCTGGATTAACCCATTTCTATTAATGTGTGAAAGCAACAGATAGATACAAGACCCACCAACATCAGGACGGAAGCTGCTTCTTCAAATGTCTGAGTTTGGGTTTGTATAGAAGTAGGCCACAGGGCAAGAACATGAATGCAATTAACTTATCCATTAGCTGAGTCCATAACATACGACAAGGAAGCGAGGGCGTGAAGAAGGGAAAAGAGCAAAAATAAGCACGCTCACAAGGAGGTGCATGCTCTAAGTGACCAGAGTCTAACTAATCCCAGCAGGAAAAGTGGGAGATTGTCTCAGTGACACACCAGCCTTATCTTACCTGTGCAAGCGGGGCACTTACTCATCAAGCCCCACCTGTTATTAGTTGAGGACTGAACCCAAGGGTGCTCACCTTCTAGAACACCTAGGCTGGTTCTTCACAAGTGAAGACTATCTAGTGATCAGAGCTTTCTACTTCTATGAGAAAACCATCCATATGGACAAAGCAGAGTTTATTCAAGGTTCGCGTGACATCTGGGGTGAGCCAATGAGAAAAAGCTGGAGCCTTAACATCTATAAACCACCAGGCCAGGTCAAGAAAACCCCATTCACTCTTGTCAGGGTCCAGCCATGATGGGGTTGACATGCTCCAAGATAGGGTTGTGAGGATTAGAAATATCAGATAGGAGGAAGAGAGATGTGCAAGAAATGGAACAGAGATGCAGAAGAGAACTGGGAGAGCAATCCAGTGAATACTGAATTCACCCGTGTTTATTTTCTTTTCTTAATACAAAAACAATCAACATCTACTGAGTCAACTGAGCACACTAAAAAAAAAAAAATTGGCCTGCAGTTTTGAATTTTAAGTCAGTACTTTTTCCTTGAAAGGAGTAAAAATCCTTGCAAAGGAAGTAGAGTGTGTCTGCCTGCTTCAGGAATAACACCAGAGAGACTCAGTCAATAGGCAGAGATGGTCCATCCGATTTTCTTTCACAGGAATATCAATTAAAAGACTCAGCTACTCCAGCTAGGGGAAGGCTAGCAAAGAATTGCAGTCATGTATCCATAATAGCTCTAACACAAGAAACGAGTGCCCAGAATCCCAAGCAGTAGAAACAAAGGCGACATCAAAGAAGACAACCAGGGGAAGACTCTGAAAGTTTGGTCTTCCATAAAAGATGAAAGTAGTAGTCAGAATCGACATGTTTAGAACTCCGGGAATTAGCCCCAAGCTTCTAGAATCCTTGAAATATTTAATCAAGAATTATGGCTTAATCTTGGTAAGAACAGCAAGCATGTGGCACTGAGCTTACTGGAACCCTGTCCCTTCCCAGCAGTTCAGTGATAGCCTTGAAAAATACGAGTCTGTGCTCCTGATACCAGAGGGAGCACAATAAACTTCATCACTCAATATTATGCAACTTGGAAGTTCTTTTGAAACCCCAAGCCAAAGGACTTGTTCTATCTGAACTCACTTGGTTATGGCCTTAAGAAGGAAAAAGGTAAGGCTGGCTTTTTCTTTTAAGGTTTTCACATCACCATTGACTGAGGTTATGGGTAACAGTTGAGGGCAACATTAGACTAACCAAGAAGCAAAAACACAAAGGCTGAATGGGGTGGGGGCTGTCTATAGAAGCTTTGAATTTTTCATCATATTCCTGACCATCTAAAAGGTCACATGCTTGCCAAAGACCAAATATGCAGCAGTGAGAATTCTCAGGAGAGACCCGAGAAGCCACTAAGAGGTCACCTCAGACTGATCTTGAGGTTCTACACAGGCCAGAAGCAAAGACGAGAGCAGAGTTTCTGAGCTATGATGACATATAGCCACACACACCAGAGACCCCAGGCAGATGTCTGCCTCAGGCGCTTGCTTCAGGAACTCTCTGGTACCTAGTCTACAACCAGACTGAGCAGAGCCTATGGTAATCACACACAGGGATGATACAGCCTTTCAGAATCCCTTCAGAAGTCACTTGTCAAAGACTGACTAATACTGAACAGCAAAAGCAGACCCAGAGAATGTTAGGAATCTGGCTCCCACACTTTCCGTATTATATCATTTTTAGACAACGGTCTGAAACACAATATTAAATGTCACACAAAGGAATAAGAAAGCAAATATGACCCCCCCACCCAGGAAAAACTACCACAGAGGAAGCAGACACTGGATCTACTAGACATGGGCCTAAAGAAACTACTGTAAATAGATCCAAAGAACTAATGGGAAGTCTGAAAATGATATCTAAACAGAATAGAGACTATTAATTAAGATAAAGAAACTATAAAGAGAACCAAATGGAAATTTTGTAGTTGAAAAGTTCAGTGCCATACATTTTGCCAAAAGCTCGTAATTCCAGCACTTAAGAGGCTAAGGACCACCTGCCCAGAGATGGTACCATCCACCATGGCCTGGGTCCTCCTACATCAATCATTTATCAAGAAAATGCCCTTCAGACTTGCCTACTAGTCAATGTTATGGAGGCAATATTCAATTATATATATTAAATATATAATGTATATGTTTATCATATATGAATATATAATATAGTCACTTGGTATATAAGGTATACGTTTTGTACAGTATATGTCATATAATATATAGTATACATTTAGTATATAGTATATACATTTAGTCATACATCTATATGGTTAAGATAATGAGCATTTTCAAAATAAGACATGATAAACTAACTTAGTTCTATTGGTTTACTAAATTTATTTAAGTTTAGTATTTTTGAATTAAAGTAAAAAGTTAAATACTTTTTTTTAATAGAGAGATATAAAATATCTCCACGCCTCCAGACTTCAGTAAAGACTTTGTTGACCCTTATCAAACAGTATGTTATTGGCACTCCAGGGAGATGGGAGGGAAACTGATCAATGGTCGTGAGTCAAGCACTGACCGTAAGCCGTGGAGTGAGCAGGAACAGCTGAGGAGCAGGCTACAGTTTGTAACAAGCACATATGGGACACCCCTTGGGAGCCTCCAGAAATAACTAGCCTTGGCACGGATTACAGCCATTAAAGGGACGGGGGCTAATGAGCTGGCTTAATTGGTTACTAATTGTCAATATGACCTCATTTGTACCTACAGCCCAGTGAGACCTAGGGACATTCAGGTTACAATTAATAATGGATTGAGTGACATTTCACATCATAAATATCAAAATAGCCCAGCAATGTATACAACTAAAAGGGCAAGGCCATCTGTTCAGAGTGAATGAAACCAGCAAGCCTACCCCAGCCCAACGCTGTCAGGCGGTGTCACGGGGAAAGCAACATGCTGCTGTATGACCCGATTCAGAAGCATAAGCTCTTCCTCACCCTGCATGCTGCTGGGTGCTCTATTTGGGGCAATCATGGGGCTTTGGAGTTGTTCTTTAGCAAAGCAAGTGCATGTGGCAGGACACAGTACCAGGCCAGCCCCTGCTTTCTGTGCTTTTAGCATTATAGACTGCCCATTGCTCACAACTACTCTGGTAGCAGGTCCTCAGCTGACTGATCTGTTGCTACCAGGAAGTCACAAGTCCCTCTTCCCACCCCAGGCAACTTCCAGCTAGCAACTGACTACTTACTTCTCAGGGACAGCCAGGAGTCATTGCTAAAGTCAGGATGCTAAGGGAGGTCAATCAAAAGCAACTCCACAACTGGGTGTGGTGGATCATGCCTATAATCCCAGTGCTCAGGAGGTAGAGGGAGGAGAATCAGGAATTCAGGGCCAGCCTGGGCTATATGAGATCCTGCGTCAAAACCAATAAAAATTTTAAAAAAATAATCATTGTCACCATAGGGATAAAGACCAACATGGGTCACCTTCAGATGAGGAAAGTGCGTAACAAGCCAAGGTGATCCAGTCTGTTACAGATCAGCAGGAAAAGAAATATTTCAAGAACAACAGCACAGACTGAGGTGTGAATCAGGCAGAACTGGCCAGTGGTCAGGCTGAGCCAGGTCATTGAAAAAGAGTAAGGAAAATGGAAACAAATGAACCCGTGAGGAAATACCCGAATGCAGAGCTCTGCACAAAGGAACGTCGGCATCATCACCTCCGCCAAGGCGATGCTGGGGAGAAGGTGTGTTGTCCACACCCCCCCCCACCACACAACTGAACACAGGGGCAGTGAAACCTCCATGAAACAACAACACCCTATCTGAGCCACAGGGGTTCATGTGGGAACAATTGCATCATGGGAAACTGCTTGGGGCAGTCAGTAGCCTCTTATGGTGTTTAAGACAAACCAAGATGTAGCTAACACGGGATTAAAACTTAAACCTGAAGTTCATGTGGTAGGAAACAGGGTGGCTGATATGCTACATTTTAGGTGACTAATTCCAAAAGCCAGAAAAAAAATAGAATAAAAATTAATGAAGAGGAAAATAAATGTACAGTAGAGAAAATCCAAAGTGTTGAAACTGGCTGTTTGGGGAATAATGAAATTATCAGAACTTTCGGGGAGACATCATGAATGAGAAGAAAAGGTAAATTCCAAATATTGGTTAGGCTACTAGACTCTTAGGATGGATTACAGCCTCGTGGTGATACATAGATTAAAAGAAATGGATTAATTTAAGATGTAAGAGCTAGCTAGAAACTTAGCCACCAACCAAACAGTGTTGTAATTAAAATAGTTTCTGTATGATTATTGGGGCTGGGAAACTAACACACAGTCTCTTGTTACATAATGGCGTCAGTTTTTAGAAGGAGACTGCTCATTTCAGGGCAGCCAGGAAACCAACACACAGTCTCCTTTTACAATGTTGTAACAGAATACATAAAGTGAATAATTTAAAAATGTATTTATATATGTGTGTATATCCATGTGTTGTGCACATATGTGTGCACCATGTGCCTGAAGATCAGAAGGGACACTCAATTATCATTCACAAGGTGCTGTCTGCACTTCTCAAGGGTTTGAATTACAGGTGTACACACCAAGCTTCTTGTGCGAGATCTAGGAACTAAACTCCGATCCCTATGCTTGCATGGAACTTTACCAAGTGACATCTCCCTCCAGGCCCGAGACCGTGTAATTTATAATGAAGAGAAGTATATTGGCTCCTGGTTTTGGAGCCTTGGAATTCTAAGATCATGGCACTGACAACTTCAGAAAGTCTTCTGGCTGTGCCATCATATCGTGGAGGGTGAGCGGGTGAGAGAGAGCAAGGTAGGGAGGAAGACTAATTTTATCCTTTTTGATGGTATCAGTCCCATCCACGAGCACGGGGCCCTCGTGCCTCAATTACGTTTTAAAGACTCCACTTCTCAGTACTGATATAATGCTATTAAACTTCAACTTGGGTTGTAGAGGTGACAAATATTCCAACTATTAGCAGCATGCTCTAACTAATGGGGCTTACTGGTCACTCCAAACATTTAAACTGTGATATGTTGGGTTTCTCATAAGCAGACTCTGATATCTGGATTTTCCTTGGTTTGGAAAAGAACAGATTGGGATGGGGAGGAATGAGGACTTTGTCCACTCTGCACGAATGGTGACTACAACCTCTTTCTTCCAGGTCAAACATGCTGGGCCTGTAGCTGGCATTTATGCCCTTATTAAGGGTCTGGCCAAGGCCCTGTAACTGTTCTAATAGCATGGGACTGAAGATTTTGACTTCTGAGCTCAGGACAGAGGGATGGTATCTTATGCTTTCCTGCTGCTGAGGATCTGTTTCGTTGCCAAGCTATAAAAACATCATAGGCTAGACCAATTACAAGGAAGCATTAAGAGGAAGGCAAAATGGAGATACTTGGCATAGTGGAATCTTTTTGGACCTTTCAGTCCCAGCCCCCTGAATCCAGCTTTATTTATCACTATGGAGTGAATTCATTCCAGCTACCACTGCCCCAACTTACCATCTTCTCAATTTCCAGGAAGGAGAGAGACAGATTTTCCCTATGATAATACAGTTTAGGATCCATGCTTACATTTGAAATAATATAGCCAGAGAGAAGTGTTTGCAGGCTGATTCTGCCCAGTGTCATATTCTCTGCCAGGGGCTTGGGCATCACTAGACCAGTGGATGATAAAACAATTCCTACATAAAATTCTGGGTCTGACGGCTACATAGGGTAAAGGGTTGTTGAGGGAGCTTAGCAACATCTATCCTGGGCCCCTACCCGGAGCCTCTCGTCTTCCTGCTTTGTTGTCCTATTGCCCTTCAACAATGCCCTGCACAAACCTTGAGTATTGTTTCAGGATTCATGTGCTTATGTGTATTTATTCATACTTACCTCCATGGGCATGCAAATTAATCAGGTACTCAAGAACTGCCTGTGTGACGAATGGATGGGTTTAAATTATCGTGTAGACATTCAACATTGGAATAAGCACACACACACAGGAAAAAAAAGTTAGACTGTAGCAGACAGACAGAATTATTTTGCATACAGAAAACTGTGAAATTTATATAGCATGAATAAAAAAATACATGAATCATAACCAAGGAGTGAATGTTCACAAACTGAACACTTACGTAAACAGAACCCAAACCAAGAGACACTATCCGAACCCAAGAAGTCTCCATTTCCTATGAAACTCCAAGAAACTTCTAGCACCACAAGTTTCATTTGTCTCTGAACTTTGCAGTTACCCTCTCTCACTGCTGTGTACTATTCCACTACGGAAATGTAGCACACTTTTTCTATCTTGTTGTTAATGAGAATTTAGTTAGCTTCCATTTGTGGGTTATTACAATAATGCTGTGGTGGACATTCTAATATGTGTTCTGTTAGTGCACATGTGGACACAGTTCTCTTGAATATATATGCGCCTAGGAGGGAAATTGCTAAGGTAGGCATAATTATGAGGTGTTTGTAGAGGGAGAGCAAGGAGATGCTTCCAGTTTCATAATTAACGTCATCAACCACCCGCATAAAGGTTTAGTTGATGGAATTTGCAGGTTTGATCTATGGAACCTTTGGACATGTTGGGGCACCCTCCTGAAGCCCTGAACACAGTCGCTTCCTGACAACACCAAGTGGGGGAAGGAAGGAAGGAAGGAAGGAAGGAAGGAAGGAAGGAAGGAAGGAAGGAAGGAAGGAAGGAAGGAAGTGCCGCACAAAAGAAGCCTGAAGAGTCACAGAAGTGATGAAAGTAAACTTTCTCCTGCCTTGACTACAACGTGAATTAAATGAGGGACTTTGCGAAGGATTTCCTTTATAATCCCTTCAAAATGAGTTAGTCCTGCTCTGTACTAAATGGATTATGGAGGAATCCCAAAGCAAATCCAACTGCAATTAATGTTTTAATAAACCGCTTGCTAGTGTATGCAATACCCACAACACGTCAGGGGGGATTTTGTCATATTTATAAACATTAATTAGTTGTTTGTTATTGTTGAGCTAAATTTAAAATAAATCCACAGTACTGCCAGCCACTTGGGTGAGAATATCTCAGTGGTAACTGTAATTAGAAAATAGATGTGAGCGAATAGCCTTAATTAGTCAGCTAATGGTGAGCTCACTGCTAATTGAAATGAGGGGCCACTATATTATAGCACGATAAAATATCTTATGTGTAGGAGTAATACATAAACTCCTTTGAGTATTAACAGTAAATCAAAATATTGTTTAACCCTTTCCCTACTGCCTTTTCATATAGTTCATAATGTTCCTTGTCAAGTAAAATATAAAATACTAAGTAAAAAAACAATAAGGAAGAAACAAATTCTGCTTTTGCCAAAATGCTAGATAGATACCTATTGCTGAATTTAGCTCTGCTCTGGCTTCCCAGATTCCTCTAAAGTGGATGACCTCCTGCTTTCCAAGCTCTTCAGTTACCCTAGACACTCTGCTCAGCTTTCATTCCTCCCCACCCTCCAGCATTGCTGTTTGTCAACTGTAAAAACTAAAGACTTATTTCATATTTATTTATCTGTTAGTGTGTCTGCCCCATGTGTGAAGGTGCCCTTGGAAGCCAGAAGAGGGCAGATCCCTATAGTGGAAGACTGCTTGTTCATTTCCCAGCCATCCAGACCCAAATAATCACATAGAAACTGTATTAATTACAACACTATTTGTCTAATGACTCAAGCATTTTCCTAGATAGCTTATACATCTTAAATTAACCCATTTCTATCAATCTGTGTATTGCCACAAGGCTGTGGACTACCAGAAAGGTTCCTAATGTTCCAGCATGTCCTTCCCCTTAGGCAGCTACATGGTGTCTAGCTGACTCTGCCAACTCTCTCTCTCTTTCTCTTTATCTCTGTTAAGACTTCCCCTTTGGCTTCACTCTGTTAATCCATTGGCCAAAACAACTTTATCAACCAATAAAGTAACACATATACAGAAGGATATCCCACATCATCTCCCCTTTTCTGTCTAATTAAAAAGGAAGGTTTTAACTTTAACATAGCAAAATTACATATAACAAAACAAGTATCAAGCAAGAATTACACTTACAATATTTAGTCTATTTGTATCTGGAATGTTTCATATCTAATTTGTCTTTTACTATAACTAAAGAAAACTATAACTATCTATTCTTCAACACCATCAAAGACCCCAGAAGGATATAATATTACCTAAGTAAACAGGAAGAGCATTATAATCAACTTCTAAAACTCTAGAATTGACAGAGACATATTGCTGCCTGGACAGTCACCCAAAGTTCTTCTGTAATATTGGGCCGTTAATCTTCAGTCTACAGGTTCCTAGCATCCAGTAGACTTTCATGAATCAGGAAATTTGAAGATCTGTTCTGCCTTGTAATGACAAAGTTCATTAGTTGCTTTCTTTGGTATCTTGCAGAATGTCTGGAAGTTTCTTCCATGAAAGAACCATCCCATCTTTTGGGAAGTTTAACAGTCACTTTTCTGTGGTCCTTCTTGTCCATTTCATATAGCATACCATTAAGCAGGCCAGGCAAGAGCAGTTTCTTTCCCAAATGGCTTGCCTTCTTACATTGAAGGCAAATTCTGTAATGAGTTTCTTTGATGCCCATCAACTTCTCTGAAGTAATTGGTGCTGTCAGAAGCAGACATGTCTCCCTGTCAAGAAAAGTCTAAGTTCTTAAAACATTTTAAATGCCATATTCTGTATATCATTGAAATGTTGAAGGCTATCTATCTAACTGTAATATATCTCTGTATATCTAGAAAACCTAACTAACATAATGACAGTTTGACTATTATAGATGACTATCTATTAATCTATATTTCTTAATTATACATTACATTTTTAAATGAACTGTATAAAGATAATACTTTAAACAAGAGCAGAAATGCATATACACAGTGTAACCAAATCAACCTTAAATTTGTATCAATAGACCAAGATCCATACCAATGCAAAGTATTCATTTTTATACCATACTCCCCTTTAAATGAAAACAAACATTTATAAACAACCATTTTTGTGAATTTGGGTATAGTTTTCTCCAAACTGCTTTCTAATTTTTGTTGGGTGAAGTATTTTTAGGGCTCACAGAGAACTTTTGGGGGGGTATTGTTCCATTAAACTACATTAGCCTGGAAGAAATCCATAAGATCTCATCTTCTACGAAAACTAAAGTAGAACCTTTTTTCCAAAATAACATATCCTTATACCCAAATTTTAAAGTCAAGATACCTTTATGTTGGTTTAGCTTAGCAGCCTGCAGAATCAAATATTTCTTTGCATTCAAAAATTCAAAGAAAACACATAATCCAGGCTTTCTGTGTATTTTCCATCTTTACATGGCTTTTTTTATATTACTCTATTACTTTTTAATATTTATTTTATTATCTTTACTCCTTTAATCTATGATGTTTGTACTTTTACTGTCTCTTTATAGACTGTTTTATTTTTAAAACTACTTCTTTTTATAACTGTTTATATTTTTTTCTTCTTTCTCCCAAGTCTACGTACATTTATTGAATATTGTGACCTATTCAGAGGTCTTTATCTGAATTTATCTTTATTGCATATCTGTAATCATTTTCTGACCAGGAGCACTTTTTTAAAAAAAAAAATACTAAGCTGGTGTGGCTAGAACCAACTCCGCAGCCTGGCCTGTTTGCTCCACCCAGTCCAACATGGCAGAGGCATGTTCACTGCCTCTGCAAGCCATGCTCACCACCCCAGCCCCAAAGACACGTGTCTATGTAGCCATTACGCAATTTGTAACATGTTGCTCACAGATCCCATTTAAGGTGCTCCATAACAGGACCAGCATGAACCAGGAAGCCTTCCCTTAAAGGAGCTGCACAGCTTCTGCTGGTAATACTGAGTCAAAAGGCCTTTTCTTAAAGGAATCACACCTTTGCCTGCCTCTAGCAAACAAGGGCAACCTGGGAAAATGTTGCTACCAAGAAGCTGTGAAGCCACGCATAACTCTGTTCTTTTGTGTCTAGGATTCCAGTGACACAAGCCTTTGTGTTCCTGAGTTGAAAATTTGGGATTTGCTTATCCCTGCTTCTAGTGTCCCCTGATGACTGCCACTCCTATGCCACGACTCAGGTCTAGATATCATGTCATCTTTACCAAGTTATCAAATTAGTTACTGAAAGAGTCTCCCTTCTCTTCACCTTTCAAAAAGCTGCTCTTGGTCACCTGAGTAGTATAACAGACCCCTGGACCTTAGTAGGCACCTAGACCTCAGCACAAGTGACATCATAACAAATGTGACTCAAAATGCAGCATGTAGACAGCACCACCCACCAAAACAAGAGCAAACACCTAATCCATAATCCATCCAAGTCCATAATTCTGGGAAGTCTCTTTTTTTGTTTGTTTGTTTTTTGCTTTTTGGTTTTTTTTTTTTTTTTTTT
>NW_026067989.1:3800933-3811963 GCF_014885135.2 Alexandromys fortis
TTTTTTTGTTTGTTTGTTTTTTGCTTTTTGGTTTTTTTTTTTTTTTTTTCTCCTTTAGTTCTGCTTCTGGCTAACTGTTCTTGCTAACTAAGTCATGTCAACTAAGGATGTGGTTTTGGTACTTAAAAACTCACCTTGAAAAAAGCTTGTGACTGTGCTCAGGTCCTGAACACCCAGTGTAGTTGCCAGCTGGCTGCTATAGACGTCTATTGACTCAAACCTGTGTCTAAGTAGTCTTCTGGTGGGTACCTCGTAGCAGTAGAACGACCTAATGGAAATGAAATGCCGTCCTGAACTTCTGTTGTGGAAAACTCTAAACCAAGCCTCAACGACAAAGCCAAGAGTCTCAGTCTTTTAATCCAAAGACATCAGGGTTGGCAGTTCCTCCCCTTGTCACTTATCCCCCACACTGTAAATAGCCCGGCTGCTGGCTTCTTCTCACAAGTGCCTGCCGCTTTGTTCACGTCTGCATGGTTCTTCTTTCCACTTGCCACCTTTGAGACAGAGCTTGAGCAAGAAGCCACCATTGAGCTCCCTGGGGCTGCATAAGAACCTTTGTCAAGAGCTTCTCTGGAAGACCTTGACTGGGCTTCTCTGGGAGCAAGGATTCACTCACCCTGGGCTTCCTCCCAACTACATCTGCCTATATGCTTGCTGAAAGTCACCTGGCTGGATTTGGCCTCCCAGAACATCCCGTTGGTAGTACTAATTGAAAATTTATTGAACCCACTTTCCTAAACTGTTCCCCCAAATTCTTAGACAATGTCTTATTTCAACCAATATGGAAGGAACATGTACAAAGGGGAAAAACCCCATTTCCATGTTTTCTTGGCATGGCAGGGGTGGACTGAGTAATAACTTGGCAGCAACAATGTAACCATCTCTAGAGTAGCCACAGAGCACACATTTATTGGAAGGGAATGAGAGAGAGTGGTCACAGCTACAGAAAGATGCCAGTCAGCCTCAGGTCCCAAAGCCTTAGTAGTTGCAGAAGGAAATGTGGTCAAGTTGGTCCAAGTGTTCGTTGCGTGTTGGGGATGTGCTGGATTGGTAGGTACTTGTCAAAGCATGTGATGCCCATCAGTGCTGGTCCTAGATTGCACCTCTGGTCACAACATTTGGCCTTTCAGCCTTCACTCTGCTGTACTGGAGAGCTCATGAGTGGTCACTTTCTTCTCCCACAGAACTCCGGGGACACTAGGGCAGCAGCCACTGAGGCACAGCTTCTGCAGGAGCTCTTCTCTGTTTCCAGCCCCACATCACACATCTGAAACTGTATCCACATCTCTCATTCTGGCTCTGACAGACTTCAGGAGAAATCTTTCTATCTATGGGTCTTACATTAGGGAGGGAAAAAAAGCATTTAAAGTAATATGTATCCTTTGGAATGAGCAAATAATGAATGTTTCCATTTTAGTTGGTTGCTGTCTCCAGCTTTAGTGAGGTGTTGCAGACAAGGGAATTTCTGGGGGGAACTCTAAATCACTTAATGGTGAAAGGGGTTCCCAGATGGCCTTATCAGTGTCCATGTAAAACTATGAGATATCTGCACCAACTAATAAATTTTCCTCGAGGCTTGCTTTGCTGACATTTGCTCAAATCCTCAGAGAACCTTGGTTACTGTATATCCTTGTACAGTATTTGAATTCTGAATCGTTATGCCTAGTTGGCTGCCTGCCGGGACAGGAAATAAAACTCCATAATAGAATGTCATTTAAAAAAAAAAAACTTTGAGCATTATTAGTTGCAGTGGTGTTATATGACAAACTCGGGTCTCTCTCTCTCTCTCTCTCTCTCTCTCTCTCTCTCTCTCTCTCTTTTCCTCCCCCCCCCATGTGTGTGTCCCTCCTTCCCTCCCAAATGTTTTATTCTCCAGTAAAACTCATTTGCATTTCTGTCCCTTGTGGGATTTGTGCATCCTGGTACACGATAAAGATGCAGAAGGGAATTAGGTCACTAGGCATGCTCTTTTTTTTTCTTTTAATAACTGCGTCCAACCTCCTCCTTCTTAATCCCATGCAGACAAAAACAACAGAAACTAAACCTTCCAGCCCCATGATAGGAAAGGCGGGTGAGCAAAGCCAATAGCACACCTCCTTCTGCTCATCATGGATGTGTCTAATTAATCCCATGTGGACCGGTCTTATTCAGATACAACTATGTTTCATAAACCGCTGCCTTGTTTTCTGGTTCATGCGGTGACCCCTGACTGAGGCAGCTGCGCTGTCTTAAAAAGTCAGTTATTATGGGAACAAGTTTCTTTCTGCTAACGGCACCATGCAGGAAAGAATCTGTATTCCATGCAGGGAGAAAACACCCCCAGTGGGCAAGGAATTAAGAGACCATTAGAAGGGGACAAAGTAGTGGCAGCAGGCAGAGGAGGGGATGATGAGCAGGTGAGGGGGAGATAGAAGTGAAGTTCCAGATGCAACCCTGGACAGGTGGCAAACATAGGATTGGATGTCTTCCACAGGCTGGCACCCACGTGGGCAAGTTCTCGGGGTGTCAGACAGGACTCTTTGAGGCAGTATGTCACTCAGGTTCTTTGAAATCCTCTTACAACATGGCATTTTCTACCCAGGACAAACCCATATGCATGAAAACAGGTCAAGTTGCCAGCATGCCTATATTAGAGAACGCAGTTGTATAGAGTAGGCATGACAAGAATACTCTCCTGGCATCTCATGCTGTTCAAGCTAAAACTCCATGATGTAGCTGTTACTATTATCTATTACAGACAGGAAACTGGAAGCATGAAACAATACAGCAACATATCCAGTATCATCCACTAGTCATTATGATCCAGAGGTGATGTGATTAAGCATTGCCATGGTCTCGGAAACCTGAAGTTACACTCCGAAGAAACTTACCAGTGGTGTTGCCACTTCCGCCACCACCCTCTATGACAGTGCAGCAAGCTACGGTGGACCTCCTACTTCTACCTCATATGCGCTTAGCCAGGGCCCCCACAGGCACAGCGAGAAGACCCGCATTGCCACCTCCACCTTTGTGTGCTAGCCTTCAGGTGCTGGCTCACTTCAAGCAATTAAAACAGTCAGGAGACCGCAAATCTGGCCACTTAGGCAGATAGGCGATTTTACACAGCAAAGATATTGCTGAAACTATTTTAAATGCACCAGTATTGTTCTTTTTTGAATAGTTGTTACCCGGGGTCATCTTGCCCACCTGGAAGAATTACATTTTTTTCCTGATAAGAGCACAGGAGACTTAATGGAAGACCTGGATTTAGTGATGGTTGTGACCCTGAACTGCCCACCTTGAGTTGCCCTTAAAAATATGTCTTTGGTACTGGAATCAGAGCCTAATGACTGGACGGCTGTTCTGAGTGCTGCCTCCTTTGTCCATGGGAATGGGGTCTAATGGCTAGTCAGTCCTGGTGAGGAAACATTTGCATCCTAGCATCCTAAATTTCTCTTATCTCCAACAGGCCTGGTTAGCATACTTATCTTTGGGGTACTTTGGGGAGCAGTGCTCCTTCAGCTAAATTCCACTTGTGTGATTTAACATTTCCTAAGCAAATTATCAGGAAATCATTTACAGTACCAGTTCTATCATTCTGAGTTTCTCCTACATCAGAATCAAATGGCTCTCCAGCGTTGTTGGTGGGAGGGTCTCAGCACCTTTCAGATTTCCTTACGATTCCTGATGAGGTTATAGAACCCCATCTAAGGCATCCCTTGTGTGGGAGGGTACACCTTCAGGCAAGTGGCATTAAGATCTATCGTCTCCGCTCCTATTCAATACTGAAGCAGTGCTCCCAGGCACTGAATGAAGAAGAACCTGATGAGTAGAGGGAAAAAGTGGAGAAAACTTGTCACCTCCATGTGTCAAGAAGGAGTAAGACCCCAAGAAACGGAAAGATGCCTATGTAGCACATGATTGTTTGGGGGAGGACCACTTAGAATTCCCTTAACTAGCCCAAACATGTATCTTCCTGATCTGTTGACCCTATTTCCCATTGAACTGAAGAATGGGCAAAGTATGATTTCAGGACTGGCTGTCTATGCTCATGTTAAAGTAGAAACTGAAAGCTCACCAAGTGTCGGGGTTCAACTGAAGTCCCCAGAACAAAGCCACACCTGCATTAAAGAACCTGCAAGGCTGACAGCCTGAACCTCATGACTGTGAAGCGTTGGGATATTGCAGCTCTAGAACTAAAGCATCTTGGGTATCTTTAGTATCCTTCATAGCCCACCAATAGCCTGACTTGACATTGTTTCACCTATCATGTGAAGCCTAACTTAGCAGACTGCTGGATTCCAGCATCCCAAAGACCGAGAACATCATCAGCTGGCATCCAAGACCAATAGCAGACATTTCTACACTTTGCACATGACCTGCCTACCTGATGTTTCCACGCATGCACTTAAAGACCACCTTGATTTATGCTGAGGCTGTGTTCCCTGGAAGCAGGAGGGGCGAGAGAAGGAGCTAAGGAAGACTGTGGTCTCAAAAGACTTGTGTAATCTAGGTTTCACACAAGGCTCTGGAGTGGCCATGAGGTCACTCTCATACTGGCCCCACTTCTGAGAAAATTTCTAAGGAGCATCTGCATGGGGCACAAACATTAGACAGGACACTTTAAGCATAAATGATTCTTATCTGGAGCGCTGGGTTTCAATGACTTGCTATACAAATACTACTGTAGTAGTGACTGATTACCACTATGGAGGCCGTTGTCCTTGTCAGGCTTGTGAAACTGTCTGGTACAACTGCCCCACTCCCAGCACCACTGGCTGTGAAAGTCTCTGCTTAGTCAGTTCAGTGAATGACCACATTCTAACAAGCCTGGGCAACCTTGAACTCCGTCCCACTCTATGTGTATCAAAGGCTTCATTGAAAGAAACAATATTTACCAAGAGCTGCCAGAAATTCTGCCATGAAGTCATTGCCTAAGTTGTCTAAAATGTCTCAGTATTAATCCCAGGTAGCTGTGACTCAGGACTGAATTGTTCTTTGTCCACCAGGGCAATTTCTAGCAGGGAGTGCTCTGACAAGACCTTATCAAGATGTGTGTGTGTGTGTGTGTGTGTGTGTGTGTGTGTGTGTGTGTGTATGTGTGTGTATCTGCTGCAAGGACATGGTCAGGAATGTTCTGAGACATGGGGAAAGGGTGTAGGATGAGGGAATGTTTCAAATTTTAATGTCAGGGCAGTGATGAATCTCCTAAGTGACTCTTGAGTTCTTGTGACATTGAAGTCCACATGGCTGGATTCTTTTATTGAGCCACCTCACTGTCATGAAAGTCGGGCCAAATTCATCTTTACTTTTGGATGTTCCCTTATTTTCTCACGCAAGTCACTGAAATTCTTTCGTCTTCTCTTTGTGTGGTGTGAGTTTTGGTAAGGGCATTGTGAGAGCCATTAGTGGGGAGATTCACAACAAAGGGCTTATCCATCTGTTCTAGGGCAGAGCTGACCACTGGGATCACCAAGCATTTACTGAGCTCCCCAAAAGTTTAAAAAGGAAAGGGACAAATGGAGAATATACAAATGTAAAGTTTCGTGTGTATGTGTAAAGGTTGTGTGTAGGTGTGTGTGTCTGTGTGTGTGTGCGTGTGTGTGTGTGTGTGTGTGTGTGTGTGTGTGTGTGTGTAGGCCATAGGCCAACATCTTCTTCAATGGTCTCTCCACCTTATTTTTTGAGTCAGGGTCTCTTACAGAGCATGGAGCTCACTGATAAGGCTAGACTGGCTGGCCACTGAGCCTCAGGGATCTTTGTGTCTTCACCTTCCCAGTGCAGGTGGCTTACAGGTGCATCCTATTGTGCTTAGCTGTTTGGGATGAGTGTTAGAAATCCTAAGGAAGGCTCTCTTGATTGCAGCAGGCCCTTTACCTTCAGAGCCATCTGGAGATTTCAAATCTTTAAAAATTTCCCTTTTAATAAGCTGAAACCATGTTTTAAAGGTTTTTATTTGTCTTTGATTTTTTCTAAAAAAAATTACTCTTCATCAGAGAAGCATTTAGAATTTTCTTTATACCAATCCAGATGGTAGCAATGTCTGGGACTGCCTACATTGGTCTCTAGGGAATGACAGCAAGCATGTAAATGCTCTCTGATAAGGAGTTAAGGGTGCACCTGAACTAAGAGAGGTGAGGTTATAAATTTTAGAGCAAAATTCTCTTTCATTTGAATTGGAACTAATTCTTAAATCCCATTATGATTAAACTGAATGAGCATGGTCTTAAGGCCGCAGGTTTCGCAGAAGAATCCTTTTCTTGGTGAGATTGCTCTGTAGATAGAGGAGTCAGCCCCCTCCCCCGTTTAGAACCATAAGTCTTTTCCTAGTTCCTTGTCTTTTTGTTATCAAGCACAGACATCTAGCTGGCACCTGCCTTGTGAGTTTCATTGAATCAGGGGCTGGCCATGTTTTTAATGTCTATTTACGGAAGATTTATCTTTAAGTGGTTTTCAAGGCCATTGAAAGAAAGGCAGTTTGGTGGCACAGGAGGTTCAAAGATGGAGGACAAAGAGACACAAACCGAACCACATATGCGACCATCAATTTGCACTGTTTGAGGATGTGCCTCTAATCCAGTCAGGTCTAAGGGTTGTGGAGGTAGCAGTGGCAGCAGTAGCAACAGTTCTTGAGGGGCTCTCGTGACACTGGTCCCCAGGTGAGTAGTTGCCTATGTTTAGGGAATTACTTTAGAAAGTTCATGCCAAATAAACCCACACACATCTGACCAGGGGCGCCAACTGGACCTTCTGGGGGTCACTTTGAATCTAACAGTTACTATCTCTCCAAGATCTCAGATCTTGGCCCCCAAACTTCATCCTCTTCTTCTCTGGATGAACAGAATCTGGTGGGCTTCTGTTATGCTTTCTGGCACAGCCCCCTGCTGTTCTGCTAATAAAAAGCCTTTGGACTTACCTTGGGAAATTGTGATGTTGAGTGGCATCTTATCTACAAGGATTAAGAAGCTAACAGCATAGAAGTTCGAAGTCTAGGGTCCCAGGCTTCTAGGCTTGAGCCTCCCTAAAAGAGTAAATGACCTTGGGCAAGAGATGAGTGACATTCGGTTAGTTACTTACCCTCTCTACGCTTTCTTTTCCTCATCAGCAAAATGAGAATAGTGGCAGCAGAATGGGCATTACGTGACTGAGCCTACACATCTGCCCCATGTGAAGAACTCAATCCAAGTAACATTTCTCCATCACTCTTGCCAGTATGTGCAACCTTGACAGGAATGTCAGTCAACATACCCTGACTATTCCCCTGGGTGGGTATATGATCACTTCTCCTAGGCATTGATTAACCAATAGGAGCAGCAGATTCTGTAGGATAAGCCTCAGGTGCATTATACACACAACCCTAGGGGTTCTCAGCAGGACTAAACACCCCTTTCCCCTGTGTCACCTCCACATTTTCCTCTTAGAGCTAACTAGCATTATTACTAACTAAACATCTTGCAGAGTACCCACCAGCCTGCAAGCAGGTACGGTACCTGTCTCCAGGCTGCATCCCCACACCGCCACCCACTGGATGCTGTCCCACCAAGACCCACTCCATCACACAACCCCACAAACCTGGACATTCTCTCTGTGGCCAGCCCTCCCCTGCAATACCAGCAGACTACATAGGAACAGGTGCAAACCACACCAGTTAGAAAAACAGCGGCTACATAGGCACAAATGCAAACCACACCAGTTGGAAGAAAAGATGAGTAAACACCCGTGTAAGAATACATTATACAACCAAAAGAACAATATGGCACCCTCAGAACCCAGTGATCCTACAACAGCAAAGCCTGGACATCCCAATGCAGCTGAAACACAAGAAAACAAACTTAAAAATTAATTTATGAAGATGATAGAAACTCTTAAGGATAAAACGAAAAATTCCCTTAAAGAAGTCAAGGAAAAGACAAACAAAAATGGGAAGAAATTAATAAATTCCTTAAAGAAAGCAAAGAAAGCAGGGTGTTGGTGGCACATGCCTTTAATCCCAGCACTTGGGAGGCAGAGGCAGGTAGATTTCTGTGAGTTCAAGGCCAGTCTGGTCTACAAGAACTAGTTCCAGGGTAGGCACCAAAGCTATACAAAGAAATCCTGTCATAGAGAAAGAAAGAAAGAAAGAAAGAAAGAAAGAAAGAAAGAAAGACAAACAATTAAATTTGTGAAGGAAATGGTTCAAGACTTGAAAACTGAAATAGAAACAATAAAGAAAATACAAACCAAGGGAACTCTGGAAATGGAAAATCTGGGGAAGCAAGCAGGAACTATAGATGCAAGCATACTAACAGAATACAAGAGATGGAAGAGAAAATCTCAAATGTTGAAGATACAATAGAGGAAATAGATTCATCAGTCAAAAAATGTTAAATCCAAAAAATCCTTAATATAAAACATGAAGGGAATTTGGGACACCATGAAAAGATCAAACCCAAGAAAAATAGGGATAGAAGAAGAAGAATCCCAGCTCAGAGGCATAGGAAACATATTCAACAAAATCATAGAAGAAAACTTTCCCAAACTAAAGAAGGGCATGTCTGAAAAGGTACAAGAAGCTTACAGAACACCAAGTAGACTGGACAAAAAAAAAGTGCCCACACCACATAATAATCAAAACACTAAACATTCAGAATAAAGAAAGAATTCTAAGAGCTGCAAAGGAAAAAGCCAAGTAATGTATAAAGGAAGACCTATCAGAATTATACCTGACCTCTCAATGGAGACTCTGAAAGTCAGAAGATCCTAGACAGATATTTTACAGACACTAAAGGACCATGGATGCCAGCCCAGACTACTATACCCAGCAAAACTTTCAATCAGCATAGACTGAGAAAACAAGATATTTGATGACAAAACCAGATTTAAAAAATACCTATCCACAAATCCAGCACTACAGAAAGTACTAGAAGGAAAACTCTAAACCAAAGAACTCAATTAAAGTAAAATAACACAGGCAATAGGTAATTTCACAACAGCAAAACCCAAAGAAGGGAAACACACAAACACTACCACCACCAAAACCAAAAATAACAGGAATTAACAATCACTGGTCAATAACATCTCTTAATATCAACGGACTCAGTTCGCCAATAAAAAGACACAGGCTAACATAATGAATATCCAAAGAGAATCCATCCTTCTGCTGCATACAAGAAACATAGCTCAACTTCAAAGACAGACATTACCTCAGAGTAAAGGGTTGGAGGGAAAATCCATCAAATGGACCTAAGAAACAATGTAGTGTAGCTATCTAATATCTAACAAAATAGATTCAAACTAAAATTAATCAAAAGAGATGGAGAAAGACATTTCATTTTCATCACAGGAAAAATCCATGAAGATAAAGTCTCAATTCTGAAAATTTATGCCCCAAATATAAGGGTACCCACATTTGTAAAAGAAACGTTACTAAAGCTTAAATCACACATCAAACCTCACACATTAATAGTGGGAGACTTCAATACCCCACTATTACCAATGGACAGATCTGCCAGACAAAACCTAACAGAGAAACAAGGCAACAAACAGTTGTTATGACTCAAATGGATTTTAAAAAATCAAACACATACTCTGTCATAAAGCAAATCTCAACAGACACAAGGAAATGGAATAACCCCTTATATCTTATCAGACCACCATGGGCTAAAGTTAGAGTTCAACAACACAAACTACAGAAAACCTACAAACTCATGGAAACTGATCAACTCTCAATTGAACCACTACTTGGTCAAGGAAGAAATAAAGAAAGAAATGAAAGACGTCCTAGAATTCAATAAAATCAAAAACAAAACATACCTAAACTTATGGAACACAATGAAAGATGTTCTAAGAGGAAAGTTCATAGCACTAAGTGCCCACATAAAGATTTGGAGAAATCTCACACAAGCGACTTAGCAGCATGTTTGAAAACTTTATAACAAAAAGAAGCAAACTGACCAAGGAGAAGTAGATGGCAGGAAATAATCAAACTGAGGGCTGAAATCAATAAAAATGCAGCAAAGAGAACAAAACAAAGAATCAATAAAATACAAAGAGTTGATTCTTTGAGAAAATCAACAAGATAGACAAACTTATCCATTAACCAAAATGCAGACAGAGAATATGCAAATTAACAAAATCAGAATAGAAAACATGGACATAACTGTGGAGGCCCAAAAATGTGAGCCTATTTCCACCTTATCTGAAGGCCAGAGAGTTGGAGGTTGCTCAAAATGATCGACAACAGCCAGGGTTACACATCCTGACCTAGGGTGTGGTTACTTGGTTCTTTTGGCACTAAATTGGCCCAACAGATGGATCCACTCTACCATGACCAATGGTCAGAATATTCAAGCATACTTTCGCTCCTTCTTTTGAAATAGGAGGTTTGATCTTGGGAGTGTGGCTGCCTTCAGGATAATTGGTCTAGGGTGGGTTCACTGCCTAAACAACAGAATGCTAATAACTTGATATCTCAAAGTATTGAAGCAAGTAACTTCTATTTGCCCTTTGGTTTTTGTTGTTGTTGTTATTTTTAATGTTTTATATTGATTTTTATTGAGCTATATATTTTTCTCTCCTCCCCTCCCTGCCTCTTCCTTCCCCTTCAACTCTCCCCCAAGGTCCACTGCTTCCAATTTACTCAGAAGATCTTGTCTTTTTCTACTTCCCATGTAGATTAGATCTATGTATGTCTCTCTTAGGGTCCTCATTGTTGTCTAAGTTTTCTGGGATTGTGATTTGTGGGCTGGTTTTCTTTGTTTTATTTTTAAAAAACACTTATGAGTGAGTACATGTGATAATTGTCTTTCTGTGTCTAGGTTACCTCACTCAAAATGATGTTTTCTAGCTCCATCTGAAAGACCTCTGGAGTGGGGAGACTCTCACTCAAGTCTCAGGATAACACAGCCCCCCAGGAACTCACGAGAGACCATCCTCACTGCAATCACATGAGGTTTATTGACGGAACAGGAGCCAGTGCTCTGGGGTCGAAACTCATTTCCCACGCAGGGGTTGAGAGTTTGATCTCGAGTAGCTGGGAGAAGGGGTATTTAAGGGAAGAAACCACAACCCAG
>NW_026067989.1:3812401-3839771 GCF_014885135.2 Alexandromys fortis
GTATAAAAATAGACTCGTGGATAACAGAATCAAATCAAATACCCTGATATAAATCCACATACTTATGAAACCTGAATTTTGACCCCCCCCAAAAGCCAAAAATAAACAATGGAAAAAAGAAAGCATCTTCAACAAATGGTACTGGCATAGCTGGATGCCATCATGTAGAAGAATGCAAATAGATCCATATTTGTCTCTCTGCCTAAAACTCAATCCTAAGTAGTTCAAAGACCTCAACATAAATCCAGGTACATTGAAGCTGATAGGAGAGAAAGTGAAGTAGTCTTGAAGGCATGACACAAGACACTACTTCTTGAATATAATAACAGTAGCACAGACACTGAGATCAGTAATTAATAAATGAGACATCCTGAAACTGAAAAGCTTATATAAGTCAAGGATACTGTCAATAAGAAAAAACAGCAGTCTACAGAAAAGATCTTTACAAACCTCACATATAACAGAGTACTGATATCCAAAATATATAAAGAACTCAAGAAATTAGACATCAAAATACCAAATAATCTCATTGAAAATAGGGTACAGATTTAAACAGAAAACTCTCAACAGAAGAGTTTTAAATGACTGAGATACACTTAAAGAAATTTTCAAAATCCTTTGCTATCAGGAAAATGAAAATCAAAATAACTCTGAGATACCATCTTACACCTGTCAGAATTACTAAGATGAAAAATACTAAGGACATCTTATGCTGGAGAGAATGTAGAGTAAGGGGAACACTCCTCCACTGCTGGTAGAAGTACAAAATTATACAGCCACTTTGGAGATCAGCATGGCAGTTTCTCAGAAAATTGGGAATCAATCGACCAGCTACCACTGTTGGGCATTTACCCAAAGTATTTCAACCATACCACAAGGACATTTGCTCAACTCTGTTCTTAGCAGCATTGTAATAGCCAGAACCTGGAAACAACCTAGATTACCCTCCAACATAGAATGGATAAACAAAATATGGTATAGCTGCACAATCGAGTATTACTCAGAAAAAGAAAGAAAGAAAAAGGAAAAAGAAATTTCCAGGCAAATGGTAACCCAGACCCAGACAGACACAGCAAGTACTCAATTATAAGTGGATATTAGATATAAAGCAAAGGATAACCATGCTTCAATCCACAACCCCAGAAAAGCTAGGTAACAAGGAGGACCCAAAGAGGAATGCATAGATCTCCCTGAGAAGAGGAAATAATGAGGAATACTGGGTAAACTAGGGTCAGGAGAGTAGAGGGGAGGAGATGGGGGATGAGAACATGAGAGATCAGAATGGTGGAGTTGGAGGCAGGACCAAAGGGGAGAGTAATGAAAGAAATATCTTGATAGGGAAAGCCATTTTGGAGTTAGGGAGAAACCTGGTGCCAGGGAAACTCCCTGGAACCAATAGGGATGACCCCAGCTAAGACTCCTAGCAATAGTGGAGAGGGTGCCTGAACTAGCTTTCATCTGAGATCAGATTGGTGACTATCCTGTCACTGGAGAACCTTCATCCAGAGCCTGATGGAGGCAAATGCAGAGATCCACAGCCAGGCCCTGGGCTGAGCCAGTTGAAGAGAAGAGGAGGGATTACATGAGCAAGGAGGGGGGGTGGTCAAGATCATGATGGAAAGACCCACAGATAGAGCTGATCTGAGCTTGTGGGAGTGCATGGACTTTGGACCATCAGTTAGGGTGTAGTCATGGGACAGACCTGGGTTCCCTGCATCTGAGTGATGGTGTATGGCTTAGTCTTTTGTGGGGCCTCTAGTGGTAGGATCAGGACTTGTTCCTGATACATGCATGAGTTGGCTCTTTGGAGCCTGTTCCCTATGGTGGGATGCCTTGTTCAAACTTGATGCAGAGGGGGAGAAGCTTGGTCCTGCCTCAATTTAGTGTGCCAGGCTTTGTTGACTCCCAAGGGAGACCTTACCCCATCTGAATGGAGATGGATGGGGTGGGGGGAAGAGAACTATGGTTGATATGTAAAACAAGTAAAGAAAGAAAGAAATTAAAATTGGACACATCATCCTAATGTAGAAATTTCCCTCTTTCACCTTTGTACACCTACATGCCATTTTCCTACATACCAAGTCTGTTTCCTCTATCCAGAGGCAATCCTTTGTCCCCCCGGGCAAATGTCCCTTCCCCTTCCCCCTTCTATCGTGTAGCCATATCCTTTACCACCACATCCTATCCCATTCTAACACAGACCTCCCCTCCTTCTTTTCTTAAAAATTATATCTTCAAGGGCATTTGCTGCTGTGTTCTGCCTGAGTCCAAAAGCAGCCACTTGAACTTTTCTTCCCCCACTTATTAAAGGACCGCCTCTGTAAAAACGGGTGTTTGGGTGTGGCTTGTGCCTAACCCAGGGTCTAGAAGGAAGCCCCCACTTTTGGGGTCACCTTCACTTATGTCCCAGCGTAGACCATGTGTTTGTTTCCATCTGCTACTGGGGTCCCTTCCATAGAAAACCAATACTGAAGCTTTAGCCTAATTGGACAAACTGGAAGCTACGTGCAAGAGAAGAGAGATAATTGCTTGTGGCTAAGGGCGTCAGAAAATGTTAACCTTGCCCACCTGAGTGTGTGGTACTTCTACAAGTTTCTCTTTTAAAAAGTTCAAATCCTCAATTCTTCATTTTTTTCCCCCTCTCTTCAAATATCCATGACTTTTTGTTGACTGCCCTCCTAAAACTCCTTCCAGTCTGCCAATTTGATTCTCTTCCAATTGCTGATGTCTTTATCTTGTCCTGGCCATTCCAAAGAGCTTCAGCAGTTGGTGGAAGACAGAACTTGAATCTGTTTTGTTTATGTACTTTAAATAACTGTTCACTTCACAGCTAAAAGAGGCAAATACCATGGACACGCGTGAACTCTGAAGAACACAGATAACACTTTCCGGAAGCTGGGAGATAAAATGTGAGAGGCTCATGATGTGAAATTCCCAAACAACCAATAAAAAAGTTTGTTTGTTTTTGTTTTTGTTATTAAACAAGAGTTTGGAACTATTGAGACTCAATCAAAGGCATGGAGGAAGGGCGCTGGAGGAATTGAAGTTCAGGTCCCCACAGAAGGTGGACTGGTGTTTCCCAGCTAGATGAGGTAAGAGCTCAAAGTGCTATGCCAGCAGCAGATTGTGTTCGTGGGACTAGCTAGCACTGCCGCCAAAGCAAAGCTGCGGAATGCTGCTAAGAACAGGAAGTGATCAAAAACCGGAACTACTTGGAAACCCGGGTTTCCATGATGTTCATGTGAACAGCGAGCCAACTGAAAGTCCTGGGTTCTTTCTCTCACCAACCTCGCAGCTTCTTCGAGTGCCCAACACTGTCAGAACACAAAAGTAACTCTACCTTCTTCGGAACAATTGGTAAGGGCTTTTAGTTGGTTTTTATTTTCGTTTTTGAGATGACCTTATTCTATTATCCAGCTGTCCTCAGATTCCTGAGTTCCAGGAACCCCCTCTTTTCTCAGTACCTCGGACAACAGGCACTCACCCTTATACGGGCACACACCATTATACCCAGTTCAAATTCATTACTGTTGTCCCTGGTTTTTTTTTCCATTGACTGTGGTGAGACCCAGAAATGCTGGTCTCACTCTAAGACCAGAGAGCAAGTCATTTGAACAGGTGTAGGAGAAGCCATGCCTCGCTTCCTAGTCTCCTAGGAGATGCTGCTGCTGCCAGGTTCACAGTAGCTAGGAAACTGGGGTGAGCTGAACTCGGTGTGCCTGACTCCTGAGCCAAATGCCTCATTTGCATATCTGTCTGCCCGGCTAGGCTGCGGGCCGTGAGGGAATAGCCCACCCCAGATCAGACGTTGTTCTCCTGAACCGGGGACTGTAGGTGTTCGCAGGCCCCAGTTCATCTGGGAGATGTATAACTGGGCAGCAATCCCTAGGCTGCCATTAGTGCTTTATCTGAAAAGGCCAAACACCTCCCGCCCTGTAAATTACATCTCATTTCTTTAAAAAATGTGTGTGGTTGGAGAAGGGGCAGAGGGATGGAAGGGAGGGGAGCTGGGAAGGGGAGCAGCCAGGAAGGGTAAATAGATAAAATAAATGGGCTCGGTGCATGCCTTTTGACCATTTTGCTTTACTCTATTGATTTGGACTTTTCCCTCTACCCCGGGAGCAATCAATTTTTCAGCGGATAGGCAGAATACAATAATTTCAAGCAAACTCTTCAAATGGGTTGTCATTAATTTGCCTTTTGGCGGTCCTTGTTCACTGGGAGTAAGACGTGTTTCGCTTTCTCCAAACACTATTGGAGGGAGACTCTGGGGATTTGCAGGGGCCGATTGGCGCAGGCTAGCAAGTGCAGACCCGGGAGGGGCGGGGAGAGTTGGTGCCGACTAATGAAGGCGCAGTGTTTGCTCTTCCTTTAGGAGTCACTTATTACTGCTAATTGGGAGGGATAGTTCAAATAAGCACAGAGGAGCAGTTGTCACACGAGCGTGACATGGTTTTAAAGAGGTCTCCCCGACTCCCTGAACTGCCTAGGAAGGCTGGCTGGGCGCCTGGGCTTCGAAGCCACCACAGAGTGGAAGCTTTGTCAGGGCACCCCATAGAAGTCAGCAGTCTTAAGAAACCTGGGTTTGGCAAGGCATCGCAGGGAATCTCAGACAGACACGCAGCTGCCTGGGGCACTTAGAAAGTCAACAGCTGACGGAAGGGGAGGACGCTGAGCTTGGCTGTAAATGGACCTGAAGATGTGATTGGAATTAATTTGAAGAACATAGTTAGAGGCTGTTTTCTTTAAAGGGCCTAATTGGTTTGAAGAACATTCATTTGTATGAGTGCTAAAATATTAATAACCCGACATACATCTTCTAGGGTTCTGCCACTTTATCTTTTGCTTATTTCCTCTCTGAGAAGACATTAATTTCCTCTGAGTCCTATTAAACAGATATGAGTGACTGTACCATGCTGGTCCCAAACTATGGCCAGTGTTTCCAAATTATTCAATCACATGTATGACAACTAATGAGTTGTTAGTGAGCACTGTCAAAAGTCACCTGGATTTTCCCGATGTCTGCAGGTAAAGAATCACAATGTCCCCCCCCCCCCAGTTCTTCATTTTTTCAAAGGAGTGAAGAAGTTACAACAAACCAGGAGCTGCATTAGACAAAAGAAACACAACTGTGAACAGTGAAGTCCTTGCCATGAGTTCCCATGGAAAGAGGACACTGACAACCAAGCAGGTGATGACCCAGGCCATTGCATGTAAGGACAGTGAAGCAGGGCCTTGCACGTTCATGCCAGCTTTTCTCTCAGTCTTTTTACACTTCTGTCCTTGCCCTTTTGGAAAACAAGCTAATTCCATGCTGACCACAGGCACACACATGGTTGACGGAGCTCGTAGTGCTGAGGTAATCCTGGTTAAGGCTTAGCGTCTCAGTTTTAGATGCATAAAATATCTGCCTTGAGATGTAGTCCTATCCTAGGGGCACGTGTCAGAGGTTCTGGGGACACGTCATTGTCAAGATAGAAAGCATATCACAAGACAAGTGTTTGGTGACAAGACATGGTGCCTTCCATCTGGCACCGTTCTATGACCTCCAGATTTCCTTAAATGTCATTGGACACCCATGATCTAGCCTACCTAAAAAGTAAGCGTGAAACCAAAGTTCCAGTCTGAAATATACAGGGAGTTCAAGGCTATGGAATACACAGTGGGCTGAGAGTTCTTTGGCGATTGAGATGAGGAGCTGGGAGGGGCTGAGGTGCGAGGGAGTGGAGTCTGGCTTTAACATTGGTCTATCTTGACTCACAGTAACTTACACTTTATACACAGGGACATATATCACCACCATCATATCCACACATATGCCACTGTGCAATTACAGATGGTAGTAACTTGAAAGGGAAAGAAAAAGTCCTCCCTCTTTTTCCACACAACAGAAACTTCATTATCTCTTTGTGACACCCAGGGACCATATAGAGCAAGGTTATGAATTTGGATATATTTCCAAGAAGGTGACATACCTTCCCCCAACGAAGACAGCAGACCTGAAGAAGTAATCTTGCTTTACGAAATGGATTCGGAATCACTCCTGTGAACCTTCACTTTGTTCTAAACTTAAGCAAGGACATTGAACTGTGAAATCAGACGAGTGAGTGGAAATCAGATGCTTTACTGGAAGAATGCTCAGTGAGAAATTAGGTTTAGGTTTCTCAGCTTGGAAAATAGGAAATTATTTGCTGAGCAGTACATCCCGCATGAGATTTCCCGTGACATATTAAGAATGAATTTGTTGTTCATTGTACCTTCCATGAGACTTCACCATAGGGCGCACAATGTCCCCTTCACTTCTGCATGAATGTGTTCAGTTCTTTTCTCCACATCTGTAACTCATTTATTTTGCCCCAAGACATCTGCAGGGGCCATCAACCTGTGACGGAGGCAGGGGAACTGGCAAGCATGCATGGCCTCCTCTCGGACTGTTGTGCCTCTCTGTCAGAACTGGCTTGATTGGCATCAAGAGGAGAACCTGCCTTCATACTGGATGATCAGGGCAGGCAGACTGATTAAGAACCCAATTGAGGACACTTTTAAAATTTCTGGGAAAATCAATTTGTGTTGCTAAAATGAATCCCACAAGAAAATATTTGATTCAGTTCTTGGTGAGATTTCATTCTTTTTTTCCGCTTCAAGACAGGGTTTCTCTGAACAGCTCTGGTTGCACTGGAACTCACTCTGTAGACCAGGCTGACCTCAAACTCACAGAGATCCACCTACCATGCCTCCCCAGTGCTGGGATAAAGGCGTGCACCACCACACCCAGCAGAATTTCGTTCTTAAAGGGCCTTGGCAGAGTATGTCCTCTTGTGGGCAGAAAAAAAGTGTGTGTGTGTGTGTGTGTGTGTGTGTGTGTATGCACATAGATGTTTAACATGGAAATTTTATTGTTCTAAAATAAGTCTATGTGACAGTTCTTTGTATTGGTCAGAAAGAGCCCTTGAGAATTTGCTACCTGCAAACACTGGGAGTGTATACCAGCAGCATCTGGGTAGTTGCAAATTCAAATTTTTGATAAGAATGAGGTGAATGAAAGAAGTCTGCGTATCTAAATCACAGATAAACTGTAGGGCTGGACCATATGAGGAACAACAATGAGATACAGGATGTAGACTCCATAAAAGCCTCTCTTTCTTTGGCCTAAAATGACATTGTGAGACTTTTCTGGATATGGTCATCACTGCACTTTCAGGGCAGCCTTGTTTAACATGTGTAAGCAGGGACTGCTTGTTCGTTTCCCAGCTGCCCAGACCCGAATAATCACACAGAAGCTATATTAATTATAACACTGTTTGGCCAATAACTTAGGCATATTTCTGGCTAACTCTTATATCTTAACCCATTTTTATTAATCTGTGTATCGCCATGAGGCTGTGACCTGCTGGTAAATTTCTGGTTTCTCTTTCTCTCCTTCACCAACTACATGGCATCTCCCTGACTCTGCCTACTCTCTCTATATATATCTCTTCCAGCCTGACAATATTCTGCCCTGCCATAGGCCAAAGCAGCTTCTTTATTAATTAATGGTAATAAAACATATTCACAGCATACATAGGGAAACCCCACATCATCTCCCCTTTTCTGTCTAAATAAAAAGGAAGGTTTTAACTTTAATATAGTAAAATTGCATATACAAACAGCTATTAAGTATGAATTATAGTTACAATATCTAGTCCATTTACATTTGGCAAATTAAAGAAAATAGTTTATCATCTATCCTATCTTTGTGAGTCTAAAGTTTTATATCTAATTTATTTTTTATCATAACTAAGGGAAACTATAATTATAACTATTTTTTAACAAAGACCCTAGAAAGATATATTACCTAAAAAAATAGGAAGTGTATTGTAAGCAACTTCCAAAGTTCTAGAAATGACAGAGACATCTTGCTGCCTGGAAATGCAACCAAAGTTTTTTCATTACATTAGGGCGTCCATCTTCAGCCTACAGGCCCATAGTATTTGACAGACTTTTCCATGGAGCAGGAAATTTGAAAGACTGTTTCACCTATATCAGCAGTTTTCAGCCACTTTTTTTTCTGTGTCCTGCAGAATGTCTGGCAGACTCTTTCATGAAGCAGGGACCTTGAAGGATTATCTCACCTTCTTTTGGAAATTTCAGCAGTCATTTTTCTGTGGTCCTGCATGTCCAGTTCATATAGCATACCATTAGGTAGTCCAGGCAAGAATAGTTTCTTGACCAGATGTCCAGCCTTGTCACATTGAAGGCAAATTCCATGGCGAGTTTCTTCAATGCTCATTAACCTCTCTGAAGTAATTGTTGCTGCCAGAAACAGACATGTCTCATTGTTGAGAAAAGTCTAAGTTCTTGAAACCTTCTAAATGTCATATTCTGTAGGTCTTTGAAGTGTTAAAGATTATCTAACTGAAATATATCTCTGTATAACTAGAAAATCTAACATGACAAGTTTGACTATTATAAATGACTATCTATTAATCTGTAATTTTTAGTTATACATTACATTTTTAAATGAGCTGCATAAACACAATACCTTAAACAAGAGTAGAAATATACATACAACAAAATTGACCTTAAATTTGTGTCAATAAACCAAGAGCCATATCAATACAAAGTGGTTCATCTCTATATCATATCCCATTTATTTATTTATATTTAGAAAAGAGATAGAGTAGGTGGAGTCAGGGAGATGCCATGCTGAAGGAGAGAGATGCCAAAACCTTACCAGTAGGCCACAGCCTCATAGTAATACACAGATTAATAGAAATGGGTTAATTTAAGATATAAGAGTTAGCCAGACATATGCCTAAGCTATTAGCCAAACAGTGTTATAATTAATATAGTTTTTGTATGATTATTTGGGTCTCGGTGGCCAGAAAACAAACAAGCAGTCACCACCTATAAACCCTTAAAGACCTCAGTAAGGAGAAGTCCCTAACGTTGCTAAGGGTGGACATCTCCAGTAATTCTGGTGGAAGCAAAAGAGCATAGAAAGTGGCATTTCCTCGTGGAACTTAGGAAGGGATGGTCAAAGACTGACTTGGCCTGTGATATAATTTTAGCCAGAGCCTGGCCTTCTGAGAGCCCAAGAAGAGCTCTAAATGGCTGAGGTGAAGAGAGTCATGTCATGGGATTTGTCCCCAACGAAGCTGAATTCTTGCAGGCTTTTGGAGAACACATACAAAGGAGGGGGAGGGCGAAAGGGTGAAACAGAGGCATAAAAGGAAAGTGGAGATGGGGCGGGCTAGAGAAATGATTATGATGGAGTCAATGGAAATCCTACAGGAGAATGTTGCACTCTGGGGAATCAAGCGGTGAGACTGTGAGTTTGGTCCACATGGCGGCTAATGTGTCATTGGCTTACAGCCAATCTGATGCAGTACTGGTGTGTGGTATTAATAGCTGAAGTCTTTTACTTGATAACCAGGCGCCTTTTCTAGCCCCAGGAGAGGGATCACATACTTCTAAGCCAGAAACCAGATGTATTAATATTGGCATATTAGGAATAGGAAGGCAGGAAGAGGGGAGGCAATGCTCATGCTACGTGACAAAAAGATTCAGGAACAAAAACTGGGGAGCTTTCCTGCTCCAAGAGAGTACCCAAGAAGGGAAGAGCAGTGCAGAGTGAGGCTAAGAAATGGGGAAAGAAAACCAAGGAAGGCTTGTTTTCCATAAGCCATAATGGGGGTTTTTCAAAGAGTATGTTCATTTACTCACTCAACAGGTACCGATCAAATATCCAGGAAATGCCAGCTACTGTTCCATACATTTGGAAAACATCCATGCGCCACACAAAGAGCTCTGTCTCCACTGTTACTATATTTCTTGGGAGGAAGAAAAACAACAAACAATAAACAGAAATAAGGCACAGATCTCTAAGGGGTAGTACTCATCAAAGGAAAAGACACATAGAGATTACAGAGAACTGGGGGCAAATTATAATTTAGCATGTTGATAAATAAAAGTCAAGGCAACATCAAGATTCTCTCTATTCCTTTATGATTCCTATTAATAACCCAGGACACACAAAGTATAGGAAGAGTAAGAGACCCATTGAGAAGATGGAATGCTGAATAGAAAGTCTCTATAGCGATCCAAGCAGAAAAGGGCAGAAACGCAGTGTAAGCCTGCAACTGAGCCAGGCGCGGTGGCTCAGATTTGTGATCCCAGCATCTGCTTTGTGCCACATTGTCATTTTTATTTTTTAAGGTTTATTTTATTTCAACATGGGGTAATTACAGTGTATATCAGATACACTGCACATTCATCATTTTTCTCGGTAGAAGTTCTATTAATTGTTCTATGTATGAAGTCACAAGTTTGCTACAAATAAAGTTGACTTTTCACAGATCCCTAAATGGACACTACCGTATGAGGTCTAATCTTTTCAATTTTTCTGAGATTGCCTTGATTTACAATGTACTATTCTTGTGCTGGGATTGGTGGCACATGCACTGGGCAGGCAGAGGCAGGGGCAGGTGGATCTCTGTGAGTTTGAGGCTAGGTTGGTCTACGCAGTGAGTTCCAGGCCAGCTAGGATTCTATAGTGAGGACCTGTCTCACAAAAGAAAGGAGGGAGGGAGGGAGAGAAGGAAAGAGGAAGACAAGGAAGAAAGGAGGAAGCAAGTATAGTTTCTCATTTATTCTCCGTAGCAGATGAGAATACCCCTAGTTCTTGCTTGTAAAGCAAATTATATTTGGTTACAGGAATGTTTTGATCTCTGTTTTGTGACTCTCAGAGTATTTATATTTAGTCAAAAAGTGAAACATGACTGCTTTGTAATGTTTCTATTTCCTGGAAAAAAAGGAAAGAAAGCTACTCTAAGCAGCATTACCAATTCAGTGTCTCTTGATCTGTCACTCATACAAAGAATTAGCCTAGAAAGTGGTTAACGGTCGGTTGTGACCAGGTGTCACATATGCCCATGGCACATGTGTGATGTATGCATGTGTCCAACTTGGAGTTTTTTGCCTTTTATGAACTCTCAAGAATATTTGAGTGTCTCTATTTTTTGCTTTGGAAATAACCCCAAAGATTAACAAACATCTCCAGGGGCTGAGGTCAGTTCTCAGAGTCATCTATCTCAAGTTCCTGCAACTTTTTTTTCTTCCTTTTTTTTTTTTTTTGCTATTAGAGTCTTTATTCTATATGATAGTAGGGCTTTGCTCAGTAACATTTGTGATGGTTCCATCTGTATCTATCCAGCAGGCAGTTTAGTCGTCGAGAGTATAGGCTAAGACCATGCAGAGCTCAGAGCTATATTTCTAAATGGGTTTCCACTCCATTTTTGACTTTCCGTTTTTATAGCCATTTCCCTCATGGAGTGCTTAGACAAACACAGAATAATCTTGATTTAGCGATGCCATAACGCTACATGGGCAGTCTGAGCCTAGCTCTTGTGGAGTACATCATGTCCGAAGTTCATATAAGTCGAGCCCTCTCCTCCTTTTGCGAGTGTCATCGTCTCCACTCGTGATCACCCACCACAATAACAACCCATGCTGTCCCAGCTACAACAAGCAGATCTGCGCAGTTAGAGATCTAGAAGACGCACCTGTTGCCGCTTTGGCTTCCCTTCTCTGTGCTCTCCGCCTCCTACTGTGCTCAGTATTGCCCACAGGCCCTTTCAAAGTTCCCGATGGATATTCACTTTCATCCACGTCGTGGCCCCAAATGTACAGCTGAGTTTTTCCTTTATACTTAGCACCAGCAGAGCTGACGATGCTGTAAAACAGGCTTACCTACCAAGGGGAAGAAAGGCAAAGTGACCGAAGGGAGAAAGTAAAGTTTTAACCCAGCAGATTCTTGCTGGGGGTGGGGAGGAGGAGCACAAGGTGGCTTACAGTGTCCTCAAATCCGGTCCAAGTGCCCAGGAACTGGTCTAGATCCACCATCTAGATTATAAATAGTAGTGCGTCATCACTTCCTTGCTTCTCAGCACTTCCCTCCTCAGATACCAGTTTGGGAAAGATCATCTGCATGACAGATGTGTTCGTGGCTTTTGCAACGCTGGGACAAACGGCCTGACAGAACCCTAAGGGAGGAAAGTTTGAGCTAGGCTCACAGCTTCGGAGGAAAGCATGGAGGAGCAACTCAGGTCATGGTGGTGGCAGCATGTGGCAGTGGCTGTTCACATCACAGCAGACCAGGAAGCACCAAGTGTCACAGGGGCATGGTAACAACCCTCAAAGTCTTCTCTAGTGACTTCATTCTTCCAGCTAGCCCCCTCTCTTAAAGACCTAACAAAAGCAGTCCCTCTGCTGGGGACCAAGCATTCAAACAATGAGCCTGTAGGGGTATTTCAGTTTTAAACCACGACAGGATACTATTATCAGGACTAATGAGAAAACACCACTCACATGTAGCCCAGCACATAGTCAAATTTAACAAATAGTGTTAACAATGGTGATATTTAATGGGTAGGAGATTTATTTTAGTTTTAATTGTGTGTGTATGTGTGTGTGCATGTGTATATGCCTATGCTCAGGAAATCCAAAAGAGGGCATCAGATTTCCTGGAGCTGAAGTTACAAGCATTTGTTAGCTGACCCAACAAGGATGCTGGAAACTGAACTCAGGTCCTCCAGAAGAGTGGCAAATACTCTTAACCTCTGACCCATCTTCTTCCACCCCCCTATCTTGATTATTTTTAATGTTATTATTTAATTTGATTCAATGAAAGATTTATTCTCTGCCCAAGATGGCTGTGGGTGTGTGCCCCAAACTGCACTTGTTAGGCAAACTCTGGGCTGAGTGTGAAGGTGTGAACTCTACCACGGATATCTCTCATTACAGGGTGCTAATCCCTCCGAGCCTTCATAGCCCAACTAAAACTGGGGGTGGTGCTCTCTCCCTTACCTACCCTATCAACTCCACTACATGATCTTTTCTTTCAAAGCAAAGCCATAAGGCTCAGAGCTACATTCTCTGACGAAATGCATACAAGGCTTCATGACACCATGCTGGGAGACCTCTGCCAAACCATGCTTCCCTTGCTCGGTCTAAGCAGATGACACAGAGAGAAGGTTTAGAGATCACGTATCCTAGAAACAGCTATTTCCAGGCCTTCCAATATAATTTCAGCAAAAAATGTACTAAGTGTGTACTGTTATTGAGTGTATAATATATGCCCAGCACTGTTGGGCCAATTCTGTCCAGTAGAATTTTCTGTGGTGGTATGAATGTTCTATATCCACAATGTCCAATACGGCAGCCATCAGGTCACGTGGCTCCTGAGCATTTGAAATGTGACTCCTGTGACTAAAACCTAAGTTTTTATTTGTTTAATATTAATTGATTTTAAATTCAATTTTAATAGGCACATGTGACTTGTGGCTACCATTTTGGGCAGTGCAAGATTAGCAAAAAGGTTTGACAATGCCCAGAATAACTAAAGAACCATACTTCCTTTTTTAATTAAAAAACACTGTTAATGTGTGTGCTCTTGTGTGTGTGCGTGAATGTGTGTATGCATACCCACGTGTGTGAGTGTACATGGCATGGCATGTATGTAGAAGGCAACTTTGTGTAGTATGTTCTCTCCTTCCACCCTTACCTGGGTACTAGGGGTTGATCACCAGGCTTCTCAGGCAAGCTCATATCCCCATTGAACCATCTCACTGGTCCAAGATTCTTGATTTCTTGAAGCTTATATTCTATGATTTTTAAAAAGGGACAGGAACAGACAAAAGTAAAATGTGTGGTCAGATAGGGAGGGGCACATGAGGAAAAAAAAAAAAAGAAGCCAGATTGGAGTTAGGAAAGGTCAGAATTCTAGCTGGAGTGCTATGCTTAGTGATCTGCTTGCCCAGTCAGGTCCTGGGAAGGCAGAGCTCTGAGGCTCTATTTTAGCGCTGACTACAAGCAAACTGTAGGGTCCCGCACGCGCGGAGTTTGAGTCATCTATGAATCAGGTGTCTGATTTGGATGATTGCTTTTATCCTTCTCAGCTCTGTACTCTGAATGCACCACTTCTCACTTGCTCCGATAATGAGGAATAATGTGTGTCTTAATGGAGCTTCTCCATTAAAAGGTTTTGGGAATAATCTATAAAATTAATGGTTTACAAGAATAGTTTTAGACACTTGAAAACATAGCTAACCTAAAGACCTTCGATGCACCATGAATACATTCACTCCCTGACTAAAAATGAATACCAAAATTGGTTTTGATTTTTATTTAAAATTCAAATGTCTGATGTCCTTAAATTGAACAAATGATATTTTAAAATATCTCTATCAGCCTCCGGCATCTGCAGATTGTGATTTGCATTTGGAAATTGGCTGCTTGAAATGAAGGAGACTGAGCGCTGTCATTCTTCCTCCTCCCTCCCGTTTTTTTAATGAAACGCGAGAGGTCAACCCTTTGTCCTTAAATTAGTTCCCATAAAAATCTTTTTGTCCTTTGCAGCTTGTTATGATGTCTTGAGACTGAAGGAAACGTTGCCATTAATTACGTCTTTGTTGAATATGGATATCTATTCAGAGTTAGTTGAACAGTTTCAAACAAAATTAGCAGCCAGCGACACTCCGGCTAGCTCTGGGCTGGTTATCACGACTATTTATCTCTCTCTATTTTTTTCTCCCTTTTCTTTTTCTCTTTAATTTTTTTTAAATAGCTGCGAGAATGCTGTTCGGCGAGTGCGAATTATCTAATATATTCAGCTTTCGGCTGCTACTTTTTCCAGATGAAGATGAGCTTAATTGAGGTTGTCCTTTTAAGTTTGTAGAGCCCTTCAGCATCTCACACAAAAGCATGTAGAGGCTTTTCATTTGTCTTGAGTATGTTTCAGATGTACAAATATTATTTACTTTAAGCTCCAAATCAAAAGGTGTGTTGTAACCGTGTTAAATAAAGCATTACTCAAGACTGAAATACATATACATATAAATATATATATTTTGAAAGCAAGCCTTTCCCCCTTATTATCAAAATTATTTATGTGACAGGAACCCAGTGAGTGAATTTTAGTGCTTATACTGGGGGAACTGTTTGACAACACAGCCCAAGCTAGCAAGCAAGCACTTAATAAAGAAATTTATTCCCAGTCCCCTGAAGATAAATAATACAAATCTACCATGCAGCTAAGCTGGGAAGTTAGTTCCCTGTTTCACTATCCTGGTGCAAGAATAAGATGAGTCTAAAACGTAACCCTGGAGAAGCAAAGCGTTCATTGGTGGAATGTACCCTAGTGTACACATCTGTGGGGGAGTTGGGAGAAAAAAAAAGATAAAGATGTCCACTTACAACCTCACTCTACTCACACCTGTTTGTAGGATGAGGGTCCAGGAAGGCAGATGAAGGGATTCTATTCTATGAGCATCTAAATCAAAATATTAGAAATTATTCTTCATCCTGGGCAATGTGGAAAAAAACTGGAAAATAGGATAAGATCTTGTTGTTTTTAATAATACCAACAAAGAGCCCGTAAGTATTGCACTAAAAAAAGCAGATTAATTGACTTAGGAATGAAATTTTCAAACAGTCCAGTGGATGAAAATTATTCCCTATTATAAAGAAAACAAAGGGTATAGGACTTATTGTTCTTCTGACGAGGGTCTTGTGTATCTTTAAAATATTTTGTATGGATTTTTCCTTCCTTTCATTTTCTTCTGTCTCCTTCCCCGAGTATGGAGCCAGTGCCGTTTGTTGTTAAGCATTCCCTGGGAAGAGGCGCTAACCTTGTATTGCTTTTAAGTATAATGTACATTTTTTCATTTTAAATGGGGGCTCATAATGACATTGTGTAGAAGGGATTCCAGGCCTCCCTGGTTATCACCATGTCTCCTTGAGCTGCGCTTCTGGAAAAAAAAAAATGCGAAGAAGGTAGCTCTCTGGAATGAATAAATTCTGTAGCCTGCCTGTAATTATTTATTAAAATAGATTAAAGCAATAGACTAAAAAGGAACCTGCCACCCGTGTTCGAGAGAACATAATAAGAGTACACAGAAAGGGAAAATTAACACCAAGGAAGAAAGAATGCAAGATATGTGTGTTCAATGATATATAGCCATCTCTGCATTGTTGGCTCACAGGCAGACACACTCCTGGGTTTTTCATTTGCCAGGGTGGGCTGTGCTAATGAAAATGTGGGTTACTAATACGGATGTGTATGTCTCTAATTAACATTAGAATTGAGTGGTAAACACAACCAGGAGAGAATTCAAGAGAGAAATGGGCTAAAAGAAACCAGTGTATCAGGGGGGAGGGGAGGGAGGCGGGTTCCAAAGAAGAACCCGTCAGCCCTTCTTCAGATGGGTTTAATTTTGTCACTTGAGTCAAAATTGGAAACCCGTTTTCTAGTACAATTGCTTCTGTGTTTAGTGGGTGTTGCAGACTCTTTATTACAGGGGAATTTTATAAACCAGGCACCTCATCATCAAGCCATCGTGGGGGTCAACTTCCCACTTGTGCTTTTGGCTCTAAAGCAAGTACTTTTATAGCGTCTTCTGCTACCTAAGATTCACCGTAGGTTCTGAGCTTTCAGACTTAATCCCTCACCGAAGTACTCATTTGTCTCTTCTTCTTTAAATCGCTACCTTCTGTTAACTTTCACCAGATGCCACAGAGTTCTTTAACATAGCATCACGATAAACTAGGTCTGTGTTGATTCTGGGTTTGTTTTCTTGTTACTGTGGTGCCTGTTTGTCATGCTCGGGGATGGGTACGGTAGGAAAGGGGAGAGAAGGTCCTCTGTTGCAGAAGCGGATATTATTTATGTTATAGTAAAATACTAAATGCACCCTTGGTTGCCTTAAAATAGTTTAAACAGTATTTAAATCATATTTAGTTAAAGAAAACAAAAAAAGACTGCCACCTATTTTTTTAAAAAGGAAAGAAGAAAAACTAACATCTATTTTCACTGTTTTATTTCAATTTTCCCATGATATTTGGATAGAATGTTATGCCATGATGTTATGTAATGAAAAACAAAATACAATTGCACATATTAAGAGGAAAAAATGCTTCTTTTAGGAAAATGAACATTTTTTACTTTCTCTTACATTTTTAAAAACAATTTAAATCAGAAAAAAAAACATGACTCATTGGAAAAGCTGATATCTTTAAAAACAATTGGCATTTGATTTCCTTTTGTATCCAATCTAAGCTACATGCTTTGGAGGCAAAAAAATAAAAATGCCTCCACATTCTTTTAGCCACAGAAATACTTGAGAATTTGAGCAAAGCTCAAGTATGATCCTTGTGTTTAATCAATTTAAAGGATGACTCTCTTTCTTTGTAAGATTTAATGCTTAGCCCCGAAAACTGTACCGGGAGAAAAATCTTCATTTCCAGTGTGCTAGGCCTCTCTCTCCTTGTTAATTTGTTGGGGGGAAATGCATACAAATGTGTCCGGAGCAAAGCTTTGCCTCCGCTGCACAATCAGCGGCAGGCGTGGAGGGCTTCAGGGCTCTGTGCAGGAAACCCAGAGCTAGCGGCTTGCCCGTTTTGAGGCCCAGAAATGCTGAGAACTCATGAAAATGCACAGCCTGGATTGTCTTCACCGTGGGTCGCCAGGGGGACGGTGTTCATTAGCTTCACCCATATTGTGCTTCTGTTTATCTATTACCATCTTAGCAAAGTAAATCATTCCAGTTTTTCCCAAACTCAGTCCCTTCCCCACCCTCCCAAACCCAACATTTGTTACCTATTAACTGGGAAGCACTCCCGGACAAGGAGAATAGCTTAAATTGAATTTTCCTAATGATTTAGTGAATCCTAGCGGCGCATTTTTACTTTGTTGTTTAGACTCAAGAAGGCATAAAATCTTCCCCATCTATTTATCACGTAGTTATTTTAATGTAAACATGTGTCCATTTAGATGAAGTGTTTTCATTATTAAGCTAATTCCAACGCGTCTCAGCTGGACCAGGAGAAGGGGGCAGAGCTCCGGCTGACAGTACTGAAACCTGCCTCGGCTCAGCCTGCTGTCAGAGACGTCTTCATTAGGTTTTGTCATTCACCGGTGGCAAACGCTGTATAAATGGAATGATGATCAGGCCTGCCTTGATAACTTGTCTTATCTCATTAGTTTTCACATCAAAGTTAATCAGCAATGTGAATTGTAATTGCTAGAGGAGACAATGCGTAGATCGCTGGTCGCCCCCCCTCCCCATGGCATCTTGAAACATCCGCAGGCTGGCTGGAGCAGATAGGCTGGGAAGGAAAATGATGTGGAAGGCATAATAAGCAAGCTGCTCGGAATTAATGAGCTAACCCAATAAGAAAAGAATGGCCAATCAATGTGAGTTGGGCAAATATAATTTAGAAATAATTGCTTGATTGGTTGCCTATAGTAGACTGATTTGACCACACACAAGGATTAAGAATTAAGATGTCAAGGCAAAAAAATAATTTGGCAACCGAGGGCATGTAATTTTTTTTTTGCCTTCTTTTTATGATTGAAAGAGATGCGTGTTTGATATGCCATTCGCTAGAATGAAAACATTAGACACCCTCTTGTTCTCTTTCTGTTCTCTGCACAATGCAGGCCCATTCAGAACACAATTGGGATACTCCTGAGCAGGACATGAAGAAGGTGGGGAGAGAGAGAGAGAGAGAGAGAGAGAGAGAGAGAGAGAGAGAGAGAGAGAGAGAGAGAGAGAGAGAGAGAGAGAGATTCTGTTTAACAAGGTTTCACTCAAAGGATGAATGGGTTGGTACACAAAGCATTTACCTCTTATTTTGAGCTACAACTTCACCAGGATGGCCCAGCCGTAGATGCAGAGATCTGCAAAATACATCAATTGTCTGTCATAGGTAGGCCCAAAGAGTTCTGCTCACAGCCTACATGTTCCTAATGCAATTTTTCCCGGCAGCTATTCACCAATTAGCAAAGGGCCCTCGCTGTATTCTTCTGTCTAAACTCTGGGAAGGTTCAGCCAGAAGGTAAATTTGCTTTGATCTACATTACACCTAATTGAGTCACAAGCAATGTCTCTATCCCAACATCAAGAAATGTGAAAATGTTAGATTATTTCACTGGGGATTAAACCTAATTTTCGCGTGTTCTGCATTAACCTATTAGGCTGGCTAATCTGCATTGCTAATGTGGCCGAGGCAGCTGTCACAGCTAAAGAAAAACATGATCATGCAATCCTTGAATGAATGATTCCCAGCCTGATTAGTCTTAGTGAAGTTAGCTGAGCCCTGGTGATAAGGAAGGAAAATTCCCAGGTTGCCAATAGCTTTGAAAATTATCAGACTGTAGGCAAAAATACACCTCATGATTCACAGGCTTCGGTCCAAACGCCGAGTTGAGTGACATTATTTAAGACTGACTAAGGCTAACTCGAATTGTCACTCGCATAAATGTTTGTGTTTATTTTTAAGAGACTGATGTAATGGACGCAGATTTAAATGCTAATAGAAGCCAGCCAGACACATAAAACCCCAGGCGTTGTTACACTGTTGGTCTTTTATTAACACAGATTAAATTGTAATATTTCCTAGATAAATTGGCAGAATCAGAAAGATGCATTGCCCCCCAGGATGCTGGAGAAGAATGACTTCTGCAGGACTTGTGGGCTTCTCATGCATGTAGGGATTTGTTTACAAGCCTACCGATCTCTTTCGTTATCAATTTTTTAAATGGAAATTAGGGGGAAATATATTCGGAAGCACATGCATTGTTTTCGGCAGCTCTCTGGCCAGAGCGACCTTCTCAGCTTGCCTGCTTCATTGCGAGGATTCGGCAGTGCTTTCCCCAGCCCTACACTTTGTTTGCCAAGAGACAGGGTTTGCTTGCACCTTCAGATGTAGAGAATGTTCAGGAGACTTTGGGTGGCTGCAAATAGAGCGGGGGAGTCCATTTAATCCGATTAGCAGTTCTGCACAATGGGCCTGCCCAGCCCATTGTGGACAGAGGCCTTTATTTATTTGTTTCTATTAGCCCAAGAATCGGTTATCAGAAAAGTGGAATTTTGCCCCATCAGATTGCCTAAACAGTCATCAGAAAACAAACGAGGAAATAGTCTAATGTGTCAATATTTATCTTCTGGCCCTAATTGTCCACGGAGAGGACTTGTTGAGTGTGTGAAGTTGGCAGTCCCGGTTTATCTGTAGACTCTTGATTGGTTTTGCCATTGTGCATGCCCCAGAGCAGTTACAGCCTGGGTGATAACATCCAGAGGCCAAGAACACTGGCTAGCAAATAAAGGCGTGTTAAGAAGAAAGGGTGGGAGAGGCCGGGAGACCCCCTGAAGGAGGAGGAAGAAGGCAGCCAGTCCCCACCCACTAGCAAGAAGCCATTTGGGACTGGGTTTAAAACACTGAGGAAAAGGAGACCACGCCCTCCGCTTCCTCATTTCCTTTCCCAAGAACCTCAGAAAGCTGTGAAGCCCTGTGGGTAGAAACCTCCTCCTTGTTTCTGTTGCCTTCATTTAAACATACTCTGGCACTGCCTCCAGGACAGTGGTAACCAGTGGTTATAAAGCAACTTTCTTTTTTCTTTCTTTCTTTCTTTCTTTCTTTCTTTCTTTCTTTCTTTCTTTCTTTCTTTCTTTCTTTCTTTCTCTCTTTCTCTTTCCCACAGAGTCTCACTAGGTAGCTCCGGCTTCCTGGCTTCCTGGAACTCAGTATGTAGTCAGTCCATTCTGGCCTGGAACTTCCAGAGAACCACTTGTCTCTGCCTCTGGAATGCTGGCATTAAAGGTGTGCCTCTCCCTAACACTGATGGAACATTTCTTACCTACAAGACTGACTATCTGGTGGTGGATTCCTTCCAGTCCCTCCTGGGATGGTTCCAGGCCCAGAGGATAATTTGCCCTAACTCACCAGAGGCTGTGGACTTAGGCCTCTAACCTCTGGCAGTCCAACTGGCTCCTAAGTACAGTGTGCTGAACCGAGTCCCAGGCCAGGCCTAAAGAACCAAAGACCTCTTAAATGTTGTACCTACCTTGAGTACCTCATTTGCCTTTAGTGCCCCTGAGAGTTCCTAGAACATTTTGTTCTCTAAAACCTTCTTCCCTCTTCTGTAACTGTCCCTCCTTCTCAAGTTCACTAGTACGGCAGAAACGGTGTGCAAGCATGTAGTTCACAGCTCCATGGACCAAGCGTTTTCAATAACACTACGAGGTTCAGTCTTCACCTTATCTTTTCACTAAAGACAGGGCAGAAATTCTGATTATCCAAGCCTCCTCTAGACCTCTCAGACCACAGTGACACTTGAGTCAGTGATGATCACTTCTGAGCAGTCACGCCTCAGCAACTTATCTGAACTGGGTACAATGACTACAGACAGACTCCCTTGCCCCTGCTCAGCTGAAAGGCTGCCTCCCCTCTGGTTGCCTGAGATGAGCCATGGCTCCTGCATCTTTCTGAGGAGACAGCAATTGTATCTAATCACTCGACATAGCACCTGCCGTATTGGCTGCAGAGAGTCATCATCTCTGCCCAGAATTCTTCCTAACTCCAGCCTGTTGCCCAAGTTAACGGGTTCTTTGCTTTTCCAGCAGGATCTGATAGCATTTCAGAGAGCCTTTGTACAGCTCCGTATCACAGGATCACTGTACCTGTGGGGGGACGTTAACAAACCCATGTTATGAAACCCTGATACTATCTCTCAGTAAATTAAATCCGTCTTCCCTATGAATAGCGGAGTTAAGAAAGCCGAGACAAATTCCTTTTTTTAAAAAAAAAAAACTATTTCTTTGAATTCTGTAATACTCATGTATCGATGATTTTCTAGTAATTCCAGCAGTCTCATTCCTCCACTAATAATGTAATATCATGATGCCAAACATATTTTTGAATTACGATAACAGCTTCTTAGAGGGTCGTTAACCTCGGCATTGATCACCGATCCAGCTGCATGCAGACAGGATGCTCAGCAATGTTTGACACGAGTGAAATGCCCCATTGCTGCTCTAACCAGCTGCCACAAATGCAGTGACTTACAATAGTGAAGATGTGTTTTCTCAATTCTGCAGGACAGAGGTTCTAAGTGGGTCCTGAGGTACTGATTTCCTCTAGGAACTCCAAGGGGAGTTTGTCCCTTGTCTCTTCTGGATGCTGGAGATCATGTGCCTCCCCTGGATTGTGGCTGCCCTTCCTTCAGCCTCATCCCTGATCCGCACGTCACCTTCTTCATCTCTGATGCTGTCTCCTTCAGGCCCATCAGGACACTTAATTATAATCTCCCCATCATAAGACACTGAACTTGATCACATCTAAATAACTGGGCCAATGGCTTAGCAGAGTAAAGCCAGGCAGGAAATCCAAACAGAGATATATACAGAGAGGAGGCAGAGTCAAAAAGATGCCATGTAGCTGCTGAAGGAGAAAGACACCAGAACAGAACCTTACCCGATAAATCACAGCCTCATGGTGATATACAGATTAATAGAAATTGGTTGATTCAAGATGTAAGAGCTAGCTAGAAATATGCCCAAGTCATTGTCCAAGCAGTGTTGTAATTAATATAGTTTCTGCATGATTATTCAGGTCTGAGCATCTGGAAATGAATGGGTAATCTCTGCCTACAGAATGGTGTGTTAACGTGGAGCAACACATCCACATAAAAACTGAGAGAGCTTGGGAAGGAATTTTAGACACAAAAGAACAGAGTTAAACACAGCTTCTTTGTAACTATATTTTTTCATATAGACTCTGCTGGTAGCAAGCAGAGGCATGGCTCCTTTAAGAGAAGTCTTCCTGATTCAGTGTTAGTGGCAAAAAATTGCATGGCTTCTTTAAGATCCAGCTTCCTGATTCATGCTGGAAGAATGAACTCTGGCTTTTTTTGGAGGTCCTGCACTTAAATGGGGTCGGTGAGCTGCATGTTACAAATTGCTTAATGGCAATATAGACCTGCTATGTCCCTAGATCTGGGGTGGTTTGCATGGCTTTCAGAGAAAGTGAACATGCCTTTGCCATGCTGGACTGGATGGAACAAACAGACAGAGCCACAGAGTTGGTCCTAGCCAGGCCTGCTTAGCATTTAGAAAAAAAAATACCCTTGGTCAGAAAATGATTACAGATACACAATAAAGACAGATTCAGATAAAAAAAAAACAAAGTCTTTAAAGAGTACAGATAGTCATAGATTAAAAGAGTAGTGGAAAATAAGCCACATAAATATGAAATATACACAGAGTCTGGATTATGAATATTATATTATTGTGTTTTCTTTGAATTTCTTGATGGCAAGAAAGACATTTGATTCTGGGGCCTGCTATGTTAAACCAACATAAAGGTAATTTGACTTCAAAATTTGGGTCTAAGGATATGTTGCTTTGGAAAAGAGGTTCTGTTTTTATTTTCGCAGAAGATGAGAACCTGTGGATTCTTTCCAGGCTAATATGGTTTGATGGAACAAGACTCCCACCAAAATGTCTCATGAACCCCTAAAAATACTTCACCCAACAAGCAACAGGAAGAAGTTTGGAGAGAACAGCACCTAAATTCTCAAAATGATTTTTATCAATGTTTATTTTCATTTAAAGGAGGTTGATTATAGTTAAATGGTCACAATCAATCTCTTTCTAAAAAATGGGGGGAAAGATATGAGATATAATATAGAAATGAACACTTTTCATTGCTATGGATCTTGGTCTATTGATACAAATTTAAGGTCAATTTTGTTACGCTGTGTATATATGTATTTCTGCTCTTGTTTAAGGTAATATGTTTATGTAGCTCATTTAACCATGTAATGTATAGTTAAGAAATAGAGATTAATAGATAGTCATCTGTAATAATCAAATTTTTAATTATGTTTCTGGATATACAAAGATATGTTTCAGTTAGACAGATAATCTTCAACACTTCAAATACCTACAGAATATGGCATTTAAAATGTTTTAAGAACTTAGACTTTTCTCAACAGTAAGACATGTCTGCACCAGTTACTTCAGAGGTTGATAGGCGCTGAAGAAGTTCATTATTGAATTTGCCTTCAATGTAACAAGGTTAGCCATTTGGGCAAGAAACTGCTCTTGAATGGACTGCTTGATGGTGTTATTGTATAAACAGGACATGCAGGACCCACAGAATAGTGACTGCTGAACTTTCCAAAGGTTGGAATGGTCCTTCCGGGTTCCTGCTTCACAGAGGAAACTGCCAGGCATACTACAAGACACAGAAGAAGACAACTGATGAACTTTGACAGTATAAGACAGAACAGAGTTTCAAATTTCCTGCTTCATGGAAAAGTCTACCAGAAATTATGGGCCTATAGGCTGAAGATAGATATCCCAATGTTACAGAAGAACTTTGGGTGACTGTCCAGGCAGTGAGATGTCTCTGTCAATTTAAAGTTTGGAAGATACTTACAATGTACTTCCTATTTACTTGGGTAATACTATATGCTTCTGGGGTCTTTGAAGAGTTGAAGACAGATAGTTATAGTTTTCCTTAGTTATTATAAAAGATAAATTAGATATAAAACTTTAGACTCACAAAGATAGGATAGATTATTTTTCCTTAATTTGCCAAATGTAAATGGACTAAATATTGTAACTATAATTATTGCTTGATAAATGTTTTATATATGTAATTTTACTGTGCTAAAATTAAAACCTTCCTTTTTAATTAGACAGAAAAGGGGAGCTGATATGGACTGTCCTTCTGTATATATGTTACTTTTATTGGTTGATAAATAATGCTGTTTGGGCCAATAGCTTAGCAGAGTAAAACCAGGTGGAAAATCTGAACAGAGCTGTAGAGAAAGAGTAGGCAGAGTCAAAGAGATGCCATGTAGCTGTTGTGGGAGAAAGATGCCAGAACAGAACCTTACTCGGTAAGCCACAGCCTCATGGTGATACACAGGTTAATAGAATCGGGTTAATTCAAGATGCAAGAGTTAGCTAGAAATACACCTGAGTCATTGACCAAACAGTGTTTTAACTAATATAGTTTCTGTGTGATTATTTGGGTCTGAGTGGCCAGGAAGCAAATGAGCAGTCTCTATTTATAACCAGCCATCTAAAAGCCTGAGGGGTAGTGCACAGGACTCTGCATATGACGAGACAAACACCGAATAGTGGCAGGAGCTAGAGCCATCTTGTAAGATGGTGAAGCATACTGTTTATGCCTCCTACTATGGTGATCAACATAGGAAGCAAAGCAACATGAGGAACACTGGATTTTCCTTGGTAAAAATTGGGTCACTGCTTACTGCTCTAGAGGTGGTAGGACCTGGAAGAATGGAGTCCATAAATCAGGTGGACTCAAGTCTCATGCAATATCCAATTTTATTCAGAGCCTAAGGCAGTTCATACTCTGTTAGAGAAGTCACATGCGGAAAGTGTACAGCCATAAGGGCAAGCCACACATGGAGGGAAAACCACACGGTGGTTAAGCCATTTGTGGCAGGTAAACCACACATGGTGGGCAAGCTGTTCACGGCAAAAGCAAGTTTTTCCATAGAGGCATATGAACAGATACCAATAGCCAGTTGAATAATATGAAGTAAACTCTCTCCTATCTGCTACACCTGGGAGGGGCGTGAAAGCAGAATCTGGGGATCATTTTGTATTTTTGAAGAAACTGAAGTCACAAGACTCGTTTCTTGGAGTTTTCTCACCAACACCCAGCAATCTCCTCACATGAGTTCATTCTTGGACGTTGTTCCTAAGGTGACATTCATGGAAGAAGCCATCCCTTAGAAAGAGCTTGCCTTGAAAGGACATTAGGATAAGACACAAAATATCACACTCACAGATCAGTCCATATACTCAATCCCAGACAGCTCCCAATTCTTTTATGGAAACCTATTGTTTCAGTTCCTCTGCTCACCCAGCTAATCCAGTCCCCACTGTCAAAGAGCCAATGCATATTCTTAGTTCACTTCTCTCTCAGTACAAAGTGTGGTATCACTTGTTCTTTCCACTGGGAAGTCCTTACTTTATCATTTTATCAGGAGCATCACTGAGTGGAGCTTTCATGAAGTAGCCATTCGTTTCAGTTAGTCCCAACTTGTTACACTATCCTCCACATGAATCAATGGCATGTGTTTATTTCCTTCCTCCATGATGTGGAGTGTTAGAGCTTAGAAATATTCTGTATAGACGTCTGAATGTCTTAGTCCATTTCCTGTTGCTATAACAAAATAAGTAACTAAGACTAAGTGATTTATAAGAAATAGTATGATGTGTTTAGTTTGGAGTATGGGAGATCTAAGAGCATGAAGCTGGTCATCTGGTAAGGGACTTGGAAGGGATGGAAGGGATCATGGAAAAAGACAAAGCAAACGTCTAGTTTAAGTCTTTGCCCCCTTACTAGAAAGCCCCTAATGCCTCAGAGGGGTCCAACCTTCAAGACCTTATCTAATCTTAATACCAAAGGTTACTCTCAAACAGCATTACCATGTAACTTTTGATGCTAAGTTCCTAGCACATGAGTACAGGAGAAATACCTGACCCACAGAACTGGACCATTTACTTATTTGACTGTGTTTCTTCAGGATCTACTCAGGCCCAATCCTTATAGATCTTTGCAAAATAAACTAGAATTGTGCTTTGTCTGCCTACCCACTGTGTATGCTAAATCTAGGGATATTCATTCATGTTGGCATTTGAATGTCCCATGACTGGGTGATCTATCACCAATAAAAACTAGAAACAGGAGCCAGGCAGTGGTGGCACATTCCTTTAATCCCAGCACTCAGGAAGCAGAGGTAGGTGCACCCCTTGTGAGTTCAAGGCTGTCCTTCTCTACAAGACCTAATTCTAGGACAACTAGGCTATTACATAGAGAAACCCTGTCTCAAAAAAAAAAAAAAAAAAGATTAAAAACAGATGATGCATGTCAGGCATGGTGGTTTCATGCCTTTAGTTTCAGCACTCAGGAGCCAGAGGCTGGCAGATCTCTGTAAGTTTGAGGCCAGCCTGGTCTACTAAGTGAGTTCCAGGACAGCTAGGGCTACACAGAGAAATCCTGCCTCAAAAAACTGAACAGAAGAAGGAAGTGAAAAGTTTCTGTGGCCCATTAAACCTCCCCACCAACGCAATAATCCTAATTAGACCAAACCAAACCTAATTAGAAAAGGCCCAGGTTTAATGGATGCCAGCACTCCCGGGTGGCCTTCCAGGCCCTCAGAGAGGAGACTGAGAAGGAAGCCCAGGAAACCACGGAGAGGAAAAAGACTGGAAAACCACGTGTTTGTTCTTAGGAGAGGGGAGCAGTTTTAATAGCCTGTGAGAGTGGTCTTGAGCATCTCTGGGGAGGGGTCACTGTTTGGCGGGCTTTCTCGGAGGTGGAGTCTGGACTAAATCAACTCCCAGAGGAGGGCCCTTGGAATGGAACTTTCCACCCAAACAGGAAAGAAGGAAGGGAGGGAGGGAGGGAGGGAGGGAGGGAGGGAGGGAGGGAGGGAGGGAGGGAGAGAATCAGTTAAGATCCCTGAATGAAGCATCCTAAGAAGCTGTTTATCTTGGGGGCA
>NW_026067989.1:3839788-3906976 GCF_014885135.2 Alexandromys fortis
AGGGAGGGAGGGAGGGAGGGAGGGAGGGAGGGAGGAAGAGAGAGAGGAAGGGAGGGAAGGAGGTGTGAGATACAAGAGAATGAGTTTCACCTTGGAAAAGATAGCTCTGATGTATGCTTATGGATCTTTGAACTTCTAAAGATTCCATTGATAGAAATGTCCTCTAGAGATCTTCATGAGGACTATTGTCTGCCTTCTTGTAAAATGTTTTTAATTAGGATATAAAGAACTCTTGTGGTTTCCTGTTCACCAGATCCTAGCAGTAGAAGCTGCTCTGATTTAAACAGTGGCAGAAAGCAGAAAAGCCCACATATCTCAGGGGAAGTGTGTGCTGCTGCCCTTCGTACGTAGAAGTAACTGCTTTTGCAGCCCTTTCCTGTGGCGATTAGAGACAGCATGTTCATAGGTGCAAGGGTCACATATGAGCTTCCAGAGATGATGTTTATCTATCCCAATAAGGAGCAGCATTCAGCTTGCAACTATGATATGCCATCTGACTAAGTCTGTGGTGGCTTATGTTACCTTTTTTTTTTTTTTTTTTGCAGTGTCCTACAAATGAATTGAATGAGTATATGCTAGCATTAAGTCTTTGAAAGTGACCCAGGCTCTCCTGGGATGTGCTCTTCTGCTTTATTACCTTGGCCAGAACAGAGTAAGAGCAGTTTCAGGCCTTCCACTTGGCTCTACCATCATCCCTCTTAATCCTCACAACAGGGAATCCAGATGGGAATTCTGCCAGCTGCTGAGAATCATCATCCTGATGGTGCATATGTGTGTGGTAAAATAATAACTTATCAGTCGGGGGTGAGAACATATTGGACACACTGTGGGGTGGATTTTGGCCGGAATCCTAATTACGACCTGATATACACCTAAATATTACTCTAATAAGAGTCCACAAGGCAACTTTTGGTTCTGTAGCATCACTGTCCACTCAAGTCTACATCAGTAACTATCTAAAGACCTAGGCATGACCTTTGCCCTGGTGCATAGATACTCTTAAAAAAGCCAGGGTTATGCAGCTGGCAGAGAGCAAAATATAAGAAAAGAAAAGCTCATAGAAGGAAATTTAGAAGCTAAAAACGTTTAGAACCACTGAAAGAATACATACTTTGGGTCTACATGTGTCTGAACTGAACGCTGTCTACTACTTTATGAACTGGGTAAGATTAAACATCATTTGGGAAGTGGAGCAGCAGAAGGCGACCTTTCAGGAGTTTTCTAAACCAATGTATTTTGGGTTTGTCTAAGGGCCAACACAAAGCAGGTTCACAGCAAATGGTTACCTGTCTCTGTCAGGTTATCAATGGGATGCACCACTAGGGTTCACTCAACAGTCTTAGCCAAAGAAAAGAATGGGTGTAGAACAGTTTTATGTGGTGATACAGAGGGAAAGAGCAACACACAACTGAGTGTAACTTAAAAATAGTTTGGAACAACTAAATTTTATTTTTAAGAATCAGAAACCAAGTCTGAAATGACATAATAAGAAAAACAAGGAACTGGATGTATACACTTGGCTTGGAAATAACAGAAAAACCAAGTCTGGGTTAAAGACCTCGGTGTTGGTAGTTTGGGGGTAGATTCTAGGGGGGGGGAAAGTGTAGAGTGTTACAAAATGTCAAAATTAAGTAAATGGAGTCTTCTTTTCAGTATTCATGGTGCATGGATCCCAGGATCCCCACTGGATCTAACAGAGTTCAGGTTCCATCTATAAAATGGTGTTACATTTGCACAGAACCCATGATCATCCTCTAATGCACTTTAGCTCCTCTCTAGATAACTTTAGATACCTAATATAATAAAACACTGTGTGGGTAATTTAGAGAATTCTCTGTGAGAAATGTCTATATATGTTCAGTGCAGATGTGTGGAATTCACCAAAATGGAAGAGCAACTGTTTACGTTATTAAACTTGCGAACATTGTGAGTAGCTGAGAAAAATCACATTTAGTGCACACTTCACTACTTCTCTTCAAAATGCCAGAAGTTGTTGGAAATCAGACTGGATTAGGAAAGTAGCAGCAGTAGGCGCTCCTCTAGGGTCTATGACCTCAGCAACCAATGCAAGTCTTACACCTCAGCTATGACCTCACCAACCAATGCAAGCCCTACACCTCAGCTATGATCTCAGCAACCAATGCAAGTCTTACACCTCAGCTATGACCTCACCAACCAATGCCAGCCCTACACCTCAGCTATGACCTCACCAACCAATGCAAGCCCTACACCTCAGCTATGATCTCAGCAACCAATGCAAGTCTTACACCTTAGCTATGATCTCAGCAACCAATGCAAGTCTTACACCTTAGCTATGATCTCAGCAACCAATGCAAGTCCTATACCTCAGCTATGACCTTAGCAACCAATACAAGTTCTACACCTCAGCTATGACCTCACCAACCAATGCAAGTCCTACACCTCAGCTATGACCTCACCAACCATTGCAAGTCCTACACCTGGCTCAGAAAATACTGTGGATGCTGGGACAGAAAGACTGCAAGAGACGGAAGGCCAAGACGTTTGCTATGGGGTAGTGTCATGTACATATAACAGGGAAGTTGTAGCTGTGAAATCTCCAAAATGTGGTCACTTAAACAAGACCAGCACAGTAATAACACCGGTTGATATGCCAGCATGGATGTGGGAAATAGCATAAAGGCCTACCCCTAGATGAAGTACCACAGGCAGTTAATAGCTGCAGAGAGAGAGGGAGAATCAGTCTTCTCTAAGAATGAGCCTCCTGAGAAGTTATGGAATTCAGAACAGTTAACCTTAAACATGCACACATGTGAGAACACTAAATGGACTCTGCATGATGTATTTACATATGCATGTATGTGTATATGTGTGTGCATTTGTATGTAACACTAATTCAAGAAGAGAACCCAAAATTCAGAAGGATTGAGGAGGACATGGGACATGGGGGAAGTTGGAAGAAGTGGAAATATAGTATTCGTGTATGAAATTCTCAAAAAAAATTAATTAATAAAATGCAGTTGACTGCAGTCAAAAGCGGAAGAAAGGGAGGAGGGAAGGAAGGAAGGAAGGAAGGAAGGAAAGAAGGAAGGAAGGAAGGAAGGGAGGGAGGGAAGAGAAAAGAAAAGACCAGAAGTTGAGGAGTTTACCCTACCAGCTACTGTTTGAGGGCTACCTCTAAGACATGGCTTCCAGATAACTGGGGACAGCTTCCAAGATGCCAGAGAATCCTACCGAGACAAATAGGGCACCGGAGCATGCTTAGTGTGCACCAACCACTGTTAAAGCCACGTGAACCGAGGGCGAGTTGACATGGTCACCTGGCTCCTACATCCCCTCGTACCTTTTCAGATTTGCTATATCCCTCAGTTAAGCCATTGAGGTGAGGTGGTGTTTAATTTGCCCATCTTCAGTGACCTGAAGCAAGTCCACAGGATTTTGTTTGCTCTTGCGTGGCCTCCCGTCATTTGCTTCTTTGGGTGCCTAGCACAGCAAGAAATGACTTGAGGAAGACCAAGGATTTCCTGCTATGCAGTGCTGTGTATGGCAGGAAGTGGAGGCCCAAAAATGAATAATAGAAGCAGAACACAGTGCTAGGATTTGGAAGACAGCCTGAAGAATTCAAGTTCTACAAACAGCACTGTTGGCAGCTCAGGGAGCTGTGGTCCTCAGTCCATGAATTTCATTTTACTTTAAGAAGATCTGTGCCTGTTTTCCTTCAGTTGATAAGAAGTCGCCTTGAATTATGAACAAAACTCCCAACACTGATGTAAAAAGTCATTTGGCTCTACCTCAGAAACTTCCCAGTTTCCCCACTTAGAGACTGTCAACAGTAGAAATAGTTGTCCTTTAACTGTTTCTGAGAAAATTCTCATCAGCCTTTGGCCTAGTCTGAAGCTTCCGGGGCTGGGGGGGGGGGGTAGGGCGGGGTAGTGAGGTGTCTGGCCCTCTGGCCTATGGTGGCTCCACAAGGGGTAGCCACAATGCTAGGGCTGCTGTCACTTCATGGGAACCCGGGCCTATGAGGCAACAACCAGTAACTGTCAGAAGCAGCCTGAAGCTACCATGTTAGCCCAGTTTCTCTACATCTATGACTTCTGCCACCATGATGCCAATTCCATTATTTTCCTGCCAACAGCAGGGCTTTCTTCTTCTTTGTGATTACATAATAATCTGCTGCGTGTATATCATGTTTTCTTTATATGTCATCTGTCGATGAGCATCTAGACTGGTTCCATATCGCGGTTATGGTAAATAGTATTACAGTAAACATGGATGCGCAGGTACCTCAGTGGTGCACTGACGCAGATTCCTTTGGGGGATATACCCAGTAGCGTGTATTTATCAAATACCTGAAACACTTAAGGGAGAGTTTAGTTTGGCCCGCAGTTTAAAAGGGATGCCCTCCATCACTGGAGAGAAGGCACGGCAGGCGCTAATGGCAGCTGGTCACATTCCAAAGTCAAGAAGTAGGAGCAGGAAGCAGAGCCAGATTCTTAAGGTCTAAATTCCCGCCCACGGTGACCTACTTCCTCCAGCAAGATTTCTTTTCCTAGTTTCTACAACCATGCCGTCAGCTGGAGACCAAGTGTTCGGGCACATGAGCCTGAGGGAGTATTTCCAGTTCTTACCACAGTGGAGTGGTACAGATTGATGCTGTGATAGTTCTGTTTTTGTTGTTGTTTTGTTTTGTTTTTTGAGGAATCGCCATTTTGATTCACAATTTATATTCCCATGGACAGCATGTAAGGCTTCCTTTGACCATACATCCTCACCAACATTCATTGTCAGTTGACTTTTAAAAAAATATTTTTATTGATTCTTTGAGGATCTCATACACTGTATTTTGAAGATTTTCATCTTTCCCTCATCTCCATCCAGACCCACCGTCATGGCTTGTGCATGCTGTAGGTGTAGACAAGGTAGAGAATGTTGGTTGAAATCATGCTTTTTTTCTTTAAAGATTTTGCTGCTACTCCTAAGAAGTGGCTGCCCACAAAATTGCTACATTTTCCAGCTTCCCCTGCAGGGATGGTGGAGGAGAGACACAGACGAGGACTTTCTACAAGAAATGATGGTTTGTGTCAAATTATAAGCCTTGTATAAAATATGCATACCTTTCAAACTGACACAAAAATGAGCCACAGTAATTTTTAAAAAGAAATCCAAACTTTTAAGTTCTTGTTTTAAGACATCTTAAAAAGTAATTTTATTTGGTTTTAAATACAGATTTTTAAAGAAAAAGTTTAAAGGTAGCTAGCTTTTTAAAAGTGAGCTTTAGTGGCTTATATTTTCTTATATTTCTGTGTCCCTTCTGACTGCACTTGTGGTGTAACCAAGTTCCATGTTTATCTTAAAGCAGGAAAAACAAAAATACCAACTTGCTTTTGAGCAACAACATGGAAATAATTTATTATAAACATTCTGATAGCTATGACATAAGTTGTAGGCTATCATAAGAGGTATTTTATAAGATTTAAAATACAAAACATCTCTTCAGTGACCATGTGTATGTGCATGAGTGTGTGTGTGAACCACTTGGTTCTAAAGTTTTTTGAATTTGTTAACTTGCTCTTATAACAACTATTCATGAATTTTGTAAAAACTATTCATGAATTTTGACCAAGTATACATGCGGTAATTGATCCTGAGGAAATCCCTGGAAAAATGTGTAGAACTACTTCTGAGTAGTCACTATTTTTACTATGTTGTTTGCAATAGGAAAATAAGTTTGCACTTAAATTTCCAAGAATACAAGGCAGATAGAATAAAATGGCCCCAGTCAAAAGGATAACCTTACATGTAAGTCAGCTCCAGCTGCCCTGTCCCTGCCCCCATATTATCAGAATGAGCATCACTGTCTTCTCCCACCCTATCCCCACTCCAACTTTACATTTTCCATTTGAATGCTAAAACTGCATGGTTACCCTAAAGCTAGTGAAACACACTAAAATTTGATGACACTGGATATTTATTTAATAGATGGTATTTTGATCACAATTTGTGGATAGGTATAAAATGCAGTTTTCTGTCAGTATGCTCAATGCAATTACAATAAAAACCTAACATAGCTTTGTGGATATCAGTGAACTAAAGATTATATGGAAAAGCCAAAGACCCTAAGAATCAACACAAGGAAGAAGATTCCTGAGAAGTGACACTACTGGACTTAAACACTTTCCAGAGAGTTCTGGAAATCAAAATGGGACATTACTAGAGAAAGGAAAGGGCAAATAGAACAGGATTGCCCGAGTTTGCTTTCCATGGCTCTGATAAATTCTATGGCCAAAACCAACTTGGGAATAAATGCATTTATTTCATCTTACAACTCCTAGGTTGTGCTTCACCAGTGGGGGACATCGGGGAAGGAACCTGGAGGGGTGCTGCTTAGTGGCTTGTTCCCAATGGCTTGCTTAACCTGCCTTCTTCACCAGCCCAGGAGTGGCACCATCCACAGTGAACGGAACCATCCCATATCAACCATCAGCCAAGACAATGCCCCACAGACATGCCCACAGGCCAGTACCACTGAAGCAATTCTTCAGTTGGGGTTCCTCTTCACTGGTGACTCTAGTTTGCGGTGGTACAACCAGATACCCACATGCCAAAAAAAAACTATTTAAAATTTTAAAACCTAGTCACACACACACACACAAATCATTCAAAATGGATTGCAGACCTAAATGCAAAATACAAAGTTCCTGGAAGATGGCTTAGAAGAAAGGCTGGATGATCTTGGACTTGGTGATGACCATTTAGATACAATATCAAAGATTATTCAGTAAGAAAGCTTCATCTCTACAAAAGGCACTAAGAGAATGAAAGTATAAGTCACAGACAAGAAGAAATACACCCTTGTACCTAAAACATACACATAAAGGACTGTTCACAGGGAGGCTGCTCTTCCTCAGATTGGCAGGTGGTGCTTGTGCCTCTAGGGGCTGCTGATGTTGTGGGGGATGGTTGCCAGGGGTGAGGAGTGGGTGGATGGGTTCGGTGGGTTTGGGCAGCAGAGTGGATCTTGTGGGTTACAGAATCCAATGGATGGCATCGGTGGTGGAGTGGCCTGTCCGCAGGCCTCTTACGTGCTGCCTGGCTGCCTGGGCCTGAGATGGGAAGGAGAGAGGCATAGAATGTGCCTCATCAACCAAGACCATGAAACCCAACATGGACAAGTTCAACAGAACCGCCATATACAGGCTGCCCGTGAGTGCTTCAGCATTGCCAGGGCATAAGTTTCATTCATTTCATTCATAATAAATAAAGCTTGCCTGAATATCAGAATGTAGAACTAAACCACTAGAGGCCAGGGAGTTGTGGCACACACCTTTAATCTCAGGACTCAAGCCCACACCCTGGGCTACACAAGATTGAATTTTTCTAAAAAGAGAAATAGAACTCACACAAAGATGTTCCCAGCACTCGGGAATCACACCCCTTTAATCCAAGCACTAGGGAGGTGGAGACAGGAGCGATAAGGCTGGGCGGAGAGAGGTATGTAAGGCAGGAGGAGACAAGCGCTCTTTGCAGTCTGAGATTTGATGGAGAGCCCTGCAGTCTGCACTCACTCTGAGACAGGATTGCCCCGTTGTTTTCCTGAACCTTGGAACTCTCTAGTGGCTTGGCTGCTTTGCTTTTCTGATCTTCAACTTGAATCCCGATATCTGTTTTTGGGTTTTTGTTATTCTTGCATTTCCCTGATGATGAACTATGGGGAATATTTTTTCACTTCTGTTCATCATTTGAATGTGATATTTGAGAAGCGTCTATATTCACGGTCCTTAATGTTTTTCCTTATCACTGTTGATTGTCTCCTGCGGATGTTGAACATTAATGTTTTTATCATCTATATATTTTTCTTGCAATCTAGACATCTTCTTTGCACACTATTATTTGTTTCCTTTGCTATGAATATACCTTTTGGTTTGATGAAGACCCTTTCTTATCTATTTCTGCATTTCTTGTTTCTTTTGGGAGTCAAGTCAAAATTTGTGGCCAAATTTTGAATAGTTGTTTTCTTATAGTTTCCCTAGTAGCCTTGAAGTTTCTGTCCTTATGTTTTAATCTCCCTCAAGTTGAGTACTGTATGTAACACAAGAGTTCTATTTTATTCTTTTGCATGCAGATGCCTTGTTTTTCCAACACCATATATTGAAGTGACCATACTTTTCCCACTGTAAATTATTGGGCTTTGGTTAAGAATCTGTGGGACTATTTTTTAATTGATTTTTTTATTGAGCTCTACATTTTTCTCTGATCCCCGCCATGCCTCTCCCCTCCCCCCCCTTCCCAAGGTCCCTATGCTCCCAATTTACTCAGGAGATCTTGTCTTTTTCTTTTTCCCATGTAGATTAGATCCATGTATGTCTCTCTGAGGGTCCTCATTGTTGTCTAGCTTCTCTGGGATTGTGATTTGTGGGCTGGTTTTCTTTGCTTTATGGTTAACAACTACTTATGAGTAAGTGCATGTGATAATTGTCTTTCTGGGTCTGGGTTATCTCACTCAAAATGATGTTTTCTAGCTCCATTTGCCTGCAAAATTCAAGATGTTGTTATTTTTCTGTTGTGTAGTACTCCATTGTGTAAATGTATCATATTTTTCTTATCCAGTCTTCAATCGAGGGGCATTTAGGTTGTTTCCAGGTTCTGGCTATGATAAACAATGATGTTATGAACATAGTTGAGCACATGTCCTTGTGGCACGATTGAGCTTCCTTTGGATATATACCCAAAAGTGACTATTACTGGGTCTTTAGGAAGGTTGCTTCCTAATTTTCTGAGAAATCACCATGCTGACATCCCAAGGGGCTGTACCAGCTTGCATTCCCACCAGCAATGCAGAAGTGTTCCCTTTACCCCACAACCTGTCCAACATGAGTTGTCATCAGTGTTTTTGATCTTGGCCATTCTTACAGGTGTACGATGGAATCTCAGAGTTGTTTTGATTTGCATTTCTCTGATGACTAAAGATGTTGAGCATTTCCTTAAGTGTCTTTCAGTCATTTTAGATTCCTCTGTTGAGAGTTCTCTGTTTAGGTCTGTAAAGACCATTGTCCCACAACAGATGGGTTTGGATATTGACACTTACCAAAAGAATTATTGGCCATTTGATTTTCTTTTCTCTTTCTTTTCTTATTTTTTTTTAATTTTGAGAGCTATCTACTACTCAGTTCATTTGCCCATTCATTTTTTGCAGTTTTATTTCCTTGGTCTTTGAGAATTCTGGATATTGACCCTTTGTCTCGACTATAGCTGGTGAAGATTTTCTCTCATGCTGTAGACGGCCTGGTCCTTTGCTGTAATAGAACTTCTTTCTTTCCTATAGTCTCATCTATTGATAGTTGGGGCTAGTCCTTGCAGTATTGGTGTCCTATGTAAAACATTCTTACCTACCCCTAGATGTGTATGTTTTGAAGGATGAATACATAATTTTCATGAATGTTTTGACAAACACTCATCTGTTTTTAATAGTTTAATTCTGTTTTATGCATGGGATAATATACTGAAATATTCTGAAGTTATTAATAAATCATTTAAAGTTCTACATCAAAAAAAAAGAAAAGAATCAGTAGGACATGCATGTGTGAGTCTTTCTTGGGTTCTCCCTGCTATCCTGCTGGCAAACCTGTCTATTGTTTGTCACCATGCTCATTTCATTATCATTACTTGTAATAGGTGTGCTTGGAAGTCAGGCAGTGTGCCAGGAGGATTACAAGTTTCAGACCGGCCTGTCAGAGCTACACAGCAAGTCCCTGTCTCAAATAAAACACAGGAATAAGTGACACACTGTTATGATTCTGGAGAAGTTCTTGAGATTTTTCTGGTTCTCCAGGCCATGCTATGGCCCGTGCATCCTGACCCCTGACTTAACTGTATTCTCCCAGAAGAGATTCTGAGACCAGAATTCTAGTGAGTCATCTCAGGCTACTGTGACAAAAGAGCAAGGACTGGGTGGCATAAAAACCACAGGACTTTATTTCTTTGTTCTAGAGGCCAGGCACTCACAGCTAGGGTGCAGACATACTTAGATTCTAGTGAGTACTACTGTGTCCTGTTTCAGAGGAAAGCCTCACATGACAGAAAGGATAGAGAGAACTCCAGGTCCCCTTACACCAAGGTACCATTCTTTTCATGAGAACATTCATCACCTTCCAAAGACCTCACCTCCAAATATCATTGCGCTGGAGATTTGGCTTCAGCATGGGAATGTAGGGGTCACAAGTATGCAGAACACAGTGAAGTGACGGGACAACAGTGGAGAGGTGAGGCTGTTGGGTAAGGGAAAGAATATTCAATCCAGAGTGGGCTGAGAGTGGAATTCTGGAGTTCGAGCAAGAGACACTGGACTAGAGCACAGCAAGGGTTGACATGTGTGCACGCACAGTAGGGTTAGCACACATACGCACTCACACATCTGGTGGGGTTAGCATAAATACAAAAAAAAAACCAGCTGCAGTTGGATCACATAGGCACACACATGCCATGTGGGGTTGGCATACGCACAGGAACACACATACACATGGGGGCCAGTCATGTCTTTTCCTCTGCCATTAGCTGAGTCCTGCTTACTCATTTGTTCCAGTACCCCAGGAACACTCTAGGAACTCTGTGAAGCACCCAGAAACACTGTGCATTGTGCAGCGCAAGGTGTCTTAGGAGTGCCATCAGGAGGGGCTGAGGAAGTGAGACAGACAAGAGGCTCAGTGCATCCAGGCATAGGAGCATGTAGCCCAATTTACATCAGGCTGCTGTCAGCTGGATGGAACAGGTGTGTTGTCACACTGTGGCAATGAGGCACGTGCAGTGTGTGTGTGCGTGCGTGTGCGTGTGTGTGTGTGTGTGTGTTGTGTGTTGGGAGCAGTGGGACCCCAGATTCTGGATTTCTTGTAAACAACTTGTTTTCGCCTGATCTGAGTGCCTACAGATGCTCTGAGCACGAGACCTTCAGGAGTTCCTGATGGCAGGAGAGTGGTTTCTGGTGGGTTTGGCTGGGGCATGGCTATCTCTATATAATCTGCCCCTGAATACAATAAAGGGGGCATTCTTGGGATGTCGCTGTCTCTCTGTCTGTGTGTGTTTGTGTATTTTAACCTCCAGCTCCCTTGCCCGAAGCTCGTGAACTGGGTGCCAGCGCACAGAGCACAGACACGGGGGCGTGGTGCACGGCATGTGTGTGTGTGTGTGTGTGTGTGTGTGTGTGTGTGAGAGAGAGAGAGAGAGAGAGAGAGAGAGAGAGAGAGAGAGAGAGAGAGAGAGAGAGAGAGAGAGAGAGAGAGAGCAGGGTCACTGCTGTGCTTGCCTTTGCCTCAGATTCATAGACCTTTAAACAGTATCTGCGAAGTTTGGAAGTCTCCTTCCTATACCAAATAGAAATGGAACACAGACATACAAAGCAAAACACACACACACACCATCCATGAGCCCTGTTATCCCTAGCTGGACTCCTTTGATGCATTTGAAAATAAGAATTCCTAAATTCAGAAGGGTAGCCCATGTAGATGGCCCCTATGATACCAGGGCAGTGCACCCAGCTTCTAAATTCGGAATCATAGAACCCTTACTTGGACATGACTCTGATCGAGCGCATGCTAAGGCTTCTAATTGATGTGTATGGCTTTTCTAACTAATCAGTGCAGTTACTCTCTAGTGCTGGAAATGGATAATTTGTGAATATACATGTGTGTGCATATACATATGTTTATATATACATATATAATTACTTATAAAGGCAGGGACACAGACTTAAAAGTTTATTAGCATCTAATCCTATTAAGATTGTCTCCACTGTATGCTAGCAGACCAGCACATTCAAAATGTGTACTAATTACCAATGTCCCATCCTGTGTGTATGCTTTCTACACAGCCCCTGACCTTTTCGTTAATAACTTTGCATTATATTCATTGACTTGAAACAAATTGAATTCAGTGGCACTCACTCAAGAACTGAATTACACAGTCTTCTTAATTGGTCTCTTATTTAAATGGGGGCGAAGTAACGGCTTGCCACCTGTAATGTGTCCGGCAAAATAAAATTGGGATTCTAAGGCATTCTCCAAGCTAGGTGATTTTTTTTTCAAGGCCTGGCTATGGAAAAATACTCTGATATTATCCACAAAAAGAATCTCAGGGTTCTTGAATTGTTGTTGCCAGTGCCATGGGGGAAAACGTCCATTGAAAACATACTCGTTATGGGGGAGCCATGTGAATCAGGTGGGCTGGGAGGACTCTTCAGAGTCGGTGGCACTCTGTGTCTGTCACCCATAGCTGTGCCGTCTGACCCGCCCTGGATCTTTAGATTTGGGATTATGTGATTTAATGTGCCTCTGACGGGCAAAACAGGGGCCATTAACGAGGAATATGTTAAGCGTGCAAAGATATTTTCCACTGCACTGGTTAGTTTTAAGTCCTTGAGCGGCATTGTCTGTTAGCTGGAGGGGGGCCGAAATCTAATTTCAGGAGTTTAGTGATGTTCTCCTATCGACAGTTTCACAGGCAATAGATACCGCCCGTAACATTGTTCTTCACACTGCTCTCGTCTCTTTCCTTGGAGGATTCTTGCAAGCGATCAAAGAGATAAGGAGCCTGGAAAATTTGGGCTCTGTTTTCTAATTCCACTGTGAAATTAATTGTTTCAACTGCAAAGGACTACTTACTCTTTTCCTTACCATATTTAACTTAAAAATGCAAATGTTATTAGTGGACTGATCACTGATAAGGGTGCCTTTGTGCCCGGCTTTAACCTCTATTAGTGAGGATTATGAGGACGTAGTCACATTGGCATTTTCTAAGTGTCACGATGACAGCACTTGCTGCACAAATGCCTAGCTGTCACCGTGAGTTTTATCACTCGGTTTTTCCCTCCGAATGTAGACTAATAAGCCCAGAAATTACAATTGCCTCCCTGCCGAATCTGTGATAGGCGGAAATAATGATATCAGTGCCCTGCTAATCTTCTTGCCTCTGCGCTTGGCACTGTCCTATTGAGTCACCTGTCACACTCCGCTTTGATGAGGCGAATTCAATCTCCCTGCTGTAATGACAATGGGGCCATTTTAATGTTTGGAAATGATTATGTGGAAGCTTCGCCGGGCTCTGTGTTGGCAAGCAAACCCAGGCACTGCACACGCCAGGAGAGAGGTCTCTGGCTGTTGGGCAGGCAGGGGAAATGTTGTATTATTGCGAAAGAGACGTGGAAGTCAGCTTTACATGGAACCTTCCCCAGTGGCCTTGCAGGAGGGAGGAGCAGCAAGGGGAAGAGGAGGGATCATTCTTGCAAAAGCTTTGCCATTGGCTAATCTCATCAGCTCTGCACACATTTGCCTCCTGATGAATTTCCCAGAATATCCATGTGTTCGAGAGGGCAGAGATGGCTGAAGCTTCTAAACGTTACTGTGACTGATACTGTGATATCATTTACTGGGGCCACAGCAGGCCAGTGCAATTTTCCCAGGGGATATCAACCTTGTCAAATCACTCTTACCCCAGGCCTACCCTTATCCTTCTCCTTGGAAAGCAATATTACCAGAGAATCCCAAAACATATACACCTTAGAAACTTAATAACTGCCATACACATTGGCTTCTAAAGTCACTGTGGAACACCAGCCACCTCTCCTAGAGCCAGAATACCAGAGGCTGAAAATTTTGTTCCAAAATAGATGTAGTTTTGTGTTAAACCAAAAACATGACTGGTTCATACAGACAGCCTTTTGAGCTGAAGATCACCCAGGGCCCATCACAAGCAGAACGGGCAAAGAGGACGGGAATGGCTCAATGGCGGAATGCTGTCTACTGTCAGAATGAACTATGACTACGCGGGTGAATCTCACAAACATGGTACAAAGAAAAGGAGTCAAATGCATGAGGATGTATATGGAGAATTCCACTCATACGCATCCAGAGGCAAGTAAGGCTGTTATGTTCTGAAGAGCTGGGTCTGAAAACCAGACCCAAAAAACCGCTAGCATCCTTAGGATCTTGCCAGTGTAGCTCCCCATAGATTGTTTGTCCGTGAGCAAAACGCCAAGACTGTGAGTGTGAAATTCACGGAAGAGATAGAATCCCTGGATGCATGCTCGGTGCTTTGCTATACTCTTCAGGAGCTCTGGCAGCATCCATGGGAGTGAAAAATTAGGAGCCTCAGAGCTACTTCCCAAACTCCTACGAACACTTCAAAACTCTTCCTGCGCGGCTTCAGAATTACATAAAGCTTTTCTGGTACAAGCCGCAAGGATGAAAAGGAACCCCCTTTGCAGCTACTGTTTATACACAGTTTCCCTATTTGAACAATAAAGTTCAAGGAAAACATTTTTTATCTCTGGTAATAACATCCCAGAGGGATAGCAGCCCACAGAACTTACAACTCACTGCCTCTGATCCTTCCAAAGGGCAGCTCCCAAGTTCCCTGTTAACATGAAAAAGAGGTGGGCAAAAAGCAGCCATAATTCAGCAGGCAAAGGCATACGTAGTTGGACCAAGCTCTGTAATGTAAATTGCTTGGCTTGGTTCCAAAGCAAGATGGAGATGTCCCCTGGTTGATTAAATAGTCTTCAAACTAACTCTCTACTTTCTCTATCTGTTCCTTATGGCAATCCGTTTGATCCATCTTATCTGTCTAGACTTGGTGTTCATTAAGTAAGTGTTCACCGTGTGCTTACAGTTACAGTAAATTCAGTGCCGTGCTCATTTTAATAACATTTGGAACTCATGGATTCTGTTAAACATGGAGCCAGGACAACGTTTTTGTTTTTAATATACCAATAGTAAAGAATCCATGCAAATCAAAATTAGGCTTGAGGAAATGGGGCTTTCTCTACCCCCTGGTCCCTGTGCACACTTGGAAATATTCTTTAACCTCTCTGAAACTCCATTTCCTCATCTGTGTAGTAGAGCTGAGAAAGGGGCCTTTCCAAGGACACATTAGATAATACACATGAAGTGGAATGGTACCTGGTGCACACTGGGCACAAAGAACAGTGACTCCTAGAATGATGAATAGAAATGGCCCACATAGACTCGTGTGTTGAATATTTGGCCCATAGAGAGTGGCCCTATGAGGATGTATGGCCTTTCCTTTATAAGAGTTGCTGGGGTCATGATGTCTCTTTACAGCAACAGAAACTCTAACTATGGCAGGTGGTGACTATGATTCTGTTTCCTTGAGTAGAAGTCACCGAGAGGTTTTGTTGTAAGAGCCGCTCAGTCCCAAAATTATCAAACAGAAACCACATTATTTGGAATGCTGTTTGGCCAAAAGCTTAAGCATATTTCTGGCTACCTCATATCTTAAATTAACCCATCTCTATTAATCTGTGTATTGCCACAAGGCAAGTTCCAGCATCTGTCTCCAGCAAAGCTACATGGCTTCTCTCTGACTCCTACATGGCTTCTCTCTGTCTTCTTTCAGCAAGCATTCAGTTTAGTTTTCCCAGCCTGACTAAGTTCTGCCTTGTTATAGGTCCAAAACCATTTCTTTATTCATTAACCAATAAAAGTAACACATATACAGGAGGATCTCCCACACCATTTGCCTTTTTCTGTTTAAATAAAAAGGAAGGTTTTAACTTTAACATAGCAAAATTACATATAACAAAACAAAATTACAGTTTCAATATTTATATCTACTTTATCTTTTATCATAACTAAGGAAAACTATAATTATAACTATCTATTCTTCAACTCCATCAAAGACTCCAGAAGGATATAACATAACCTAAAGAAACAGGAAGTACACAGTAAGCAACTTCCAAAACTCTAGAATTGACAGAGACATCTCAATGCCTGGACAGTCACCCAAAGTTCTTCTGTAACACTGAAGCATTCATCTTCAGCCTACAGACCCATAGTATCCAGCAGACTTCTCCACAAAGCAGGAAATATCAAAGACAGTTCCACCTATATTGGCAGTTTGTCAGTCACTTTCTTCTGTGCCCTGCAGAATGTCTGGTAGATTCTTTCATGAAGCAGGAACCCTGGAAGGATCATTTTACCTTTAGACAAGTTCAGCAGTCATTTCTCTGTGTTCTATGTGTCCAGTTCACACAGCATACCATCAAGTAGTCCAGGCAAGAGCAGTTTCTTGCCCAAATGGCTAACAAACTCCATAAGGAGCCGCTTCAATGCCCATCTTCCTCTTGAAGTAATTGGTACTGCTAGGAGCAGATGTGTCTCATTGTCATGAAAAATCTTAAGTTCTTAAACATTTTAAATACCATATTCTATTAGTCTTTTAAAGATCTGAAGAATATCTATCAAACTGAAATATATTTCTATATATCTAGAAAATCTAACTAGCTTGATTACTATAGATGATTATCTATTAACCTATATTTCTTAATTATAGATTACATTTTTAAATGTAATACCTTAATCAAGAGCAGAAATACATATAACAAAATTGATATTAAGTTTGTATCAATAAACCAAGATCCATATCAATGCAAATCTCTATAGCATATCCTCCTTTAAATTTAAAGAAACATTTAGAGACAATATTTGGGAATATGGGCATAGTTCTCTCCAAACTGCTTCCTGCTTTTTGTTGGGTGAAGTAATTTTTTCAGGGGTCTTCACAGCAACCTTTTACGGGGTTTTAGTGCATCAAACCACATTAGTCTGGAAAATGCGAACAGAAGCCACACGGACCCTTCGAACATAAGTGTCAGTGAAAAGTGAATTGCAAGGAAAATGGTCAGCTCAGGTCTTCTCTCTTATCTGTTCCTGCAGTATGCAAACCATCTGACCCAGATGGGTCAGCTCCTCTGTCAGTTTGAGTCCCTTTGTGAGTGGAAAACAGCCCAGAGGGCCTGCACCAGATACCCAAAGTTCCGTGGCATATACATTACAGACATTTGATGCTTGACTGTAGTGGTTGAGCATGATGGGGGCTTGTCTTCTTTGTATTCTCAAATTCCTCAGAATCTGCACACTAGTCTTTCTCAAACGGATAGCACTATCTGTGTAGATACATTGCAAGTGAACTTTCTCATAACAAAGCCTTTTGCCTCTAGAAATCAGGGTAGCTCCATTCTCAACTCTCTCTTGGTTCCTATCAATTGTTAGAACTATGCAGGTGTTCAGAAATAGTCACAGTCTTGATCTAAATAATACCAAAGGGAACAAATCTCCAAATATCGTTAATTTCAAAGACCTTTGATCTAAAGAAGACACTAAAAAATGTATTATGTATCTTTGGGAGAAATGAGATTTAAAAAATAAGGCAATATATGGGAATTTAAATTTCCAGATTTCACTGAAACCTTTAAAACAGAAGAAACAATGATAGTGAAGATGGAATGTGCTGAGGTACTTTCTGTGAAAGACAGAAATGGAAGGTGCGGGGGAATCGTACAGAACTGATTCTGAAGGGGAAGGAGGTTTACCAGTAGGCCTAGGTTTACCTCTGCAGCCTTTGAGCACACAATAAAGACTTTGACAGAGCTCAGCTGTGGTAGGCCTAATGAATGTCAATCATTGTCATGCCTATGCTTACACACACACACACACACACACACACACACACACAAAGTTAGGAGGCCGCCCTCGCACAAATGCTCATTCCAAGCGAACGTTTGTCTCCTTGTTGAGAGGTCCATCTCGGTCTGAGTTTGTAAACATATGCCAAGGAGAGTGCTCTCGAGCATGTGGGGGAAATGCCGCTTCTAGAACTGTGTGCAGCTTTAAGGAGTATGCACCAGACGGTCAAGAGATGCTAGCACGGAAGCGAGATTCCAAGTGTCTGTCAATTGCAGAGTGCTGTAACCAACCAGCATGACTCTCTGAGTATAATTTCAGAGAAGCTTACAAGTGATGGGTGAGAATTATAATAGACATTACAGGCATCTGCAAGGGCAAGCAAGATCACCCCCAGCCTGTTGATAAGTTGATGAACACTTGCGAGTTTTACCTTATGCCTCATAGGAGAAGCTCAAATCCTAACAGCAAGAATACGGCAGATAATCAAGGATGTTGCCATGAAGCAAACACAGGCCCATTTGGACATAGAGGTTTGATCGCCTTCCTCATGTTTCTGGTGAGGTGGGTGCAGCCAACAGATAGCTCTTAGAGGAAGAATTCTTGTGACCTTAGTGGCTCCCACGGAAAGTTCAGAAGGCCATGGCCTTACTAGCATGTCATTAGCACATGGTATCTGGCTCTCTGACCTTTTCTTGATGCTCAGGATACGTGGAGCTTAAGAGCAGATATAGTGGCAAGCGCTTTAGTAGATAAATAAGTGCACCTCCCATTGGTCTGTGATTTGGGCTCCCTCTTAGTGTTCAAATACCACTCTGTGTGGTTTATTCACCAGCCACGGAGACACAGCAAGCCCATTGGCAGTCCCAGCTACTGTCCCCAGGAGACTGCAGGTGGGTTGAGGATGAATAGTCAGGTGCAGGCATCTCTTTCCTGACTCTTCAATCAGGACTTTGTACTGGCTGGGATCCCTTTTGAGAAATGGGCAGAGTGTGCCTTACTTTTCAAAATCCGGGTTCATTTATTAGAGTTTGCCACATGTTACTTCCGAGTGTATTCTAGAAGTAACCTTTGGGTCTGCATAACGGGAAAACACAGTGTGTCTTAGCTGATTACAACCCAAGCTGATCAAAAGACTCCAAAGAGAACGTGCTCACCTCCAGTAGACCCCTGGTGCCAGTGCACTCATTAAACAAACCTGATGATGGAATCCCTTACCCTGCCCCCCCACCCTCCAGCTGTTCCCCCTCTTCCCTCCCCTAGCTCATTAGCACCCTCCGCACAGGAGCAATGCTGAGATCAGATGGAGAAGAGGTCTAAAAAGATTTAAAAAAAAAAAATCTTGATTCAGGCCAGAATGAAATTGAAACTAGTAACAAGGTATATTTCTTCATTATTTTATTGTGATAAAATATACATAACCTACTTTCTCATTTTAACACGCTGTAGCACTGAGTGCGGTTCAGTGACTTTGGCTATACCCACACTCTCCATAACCATCACACTTGCCCATCGCTATACTTACTAGTGGGTCACAGAAGTTGAGGCCATTGGCAAATTTTACTTTTTCATTCTGCCTCTGTTTTCCAAAGTGATGCAGGAACTCTAGAGTTGGCTAGGTTAAATTAAATGTCAGCTAAAATCTCTGTGTTGTTTTTTTTAGCATTTTTTATTAAATTAATTAATTAATTTTTAAATGATCTTTTCTCATTTTACAAACCTATCCCACTCCCACTCCCTTCCCTCCTCCCACTTTACCCTCCTTCCCGCCACCTCATCCCCCATCCAGTCCTCAGGGAGGGTAAGGCTTCCCATGGGGAGTCAACAAAGTCTGAGCCATCACTTTGAAGCAGTATCAGGTCCTCCCCTCTATATTCAGGTTGAGCAAGGTAATCCCTCTAAAGACAATGGGCTCCAAAAAGCCAGTTCAAGCACTAGGGATAAATCCTGGTCCCACTGTCAGTGGCCACAAAGACTGCCCCAACCACACATCTGTCACCCACATTCAGAGGGCCTGGTTTAGTCCTATGCAGGTTCACCAGCTGTCAATTCAGAGTCAGTCAGCTCCCACTAGCTCAGGCCAGCTGTTTCCATGGATCTCCTCCTCATGGTCTTTACCCCTTTGTTCATATTATCACTCTTCCCTCTCTTGAACTGGTCTCCGGTAGCTCAGCCCAGTGCTTAGCTGTGGATCTCTGCATCTGCTCCCATCAGTTGCTAGATAAAGATTCTATGATGACAATTAAGGTAGTTGTCAATCTGATTACAGGGAAGGTCAGTTCAGGCACCTTCTCCACTATTGCTTAGGGTCTTAGCTGGGGTCATTTTCATGGATTCCTAGAAACTTTCCTGGTGCCAGGTTTCATGCTAGCTCCATAATAGCTCCCACAAAGAAGATGTTTCTAACTTTATTCTCCCTCTCTGTCCTTCCCCTATTCCCTCATATTCTCCTCCTTTCTCCCTTTCTCCCCTCCCCACCCTTCTGCCCTCCCTTCTCTCCGCCTCACCCTACATTCCAATCACTACACTACAATTCCAGAAGATTTTGTCTATTTTCCCTTATCCAGGGCATCCATGTATGTCTCTCTTAGGGTTCTCCTTGTTCCCCAGCTTCTCTGGGGTCATGGACTATAGGCTGGTTATCTTTTGCTTTAAGTCTAATATCCACTTATCAGTGAGTACATACTATTTTTGCCTTTTGGGGTCTGGCTTATTTCACACAGGATTTTTTTTCTAGTTCCATCCATTTGCATTATATCCAGAACCTGGACGCTGCCTAGATGCCCCTCAAGTGAAGAATGTGATACTACTCAGCAGTAAAAGAACAATTTTTTTTTAGGATTTTTTTTATAGCAAGTGTGAAAAGCAATGATGCTGAATCATTAGATGCTGCCCTAAGTACTTGTCTATAGCAGGTTTTTTTTTCTTTTGGGAGCACGAACCAGCTCCCAAATAAAGACATGGAGACTTAATATTAGTTATGAATGCTCAGCCTTGTCTTATGCTTGTACCACTAGCTCTTATAACTTATTTTAACCACTTTCTCTTCATGTATGTTTTGTCTCAGGGCTTTTTGCCTTTCTTTCATTCTGGTTGTCTTATTCTGTAACCCGCCCAGTGGGTCAATTATTCCAAAGTCCCGAAGAGGCGCTATCTGGAGGGGGAAACGGAGACCAAGCAAAGCCAGACAAGATTCTGTTCTCAATTTGTAAAGGTCTCCCTTTATTAATGAAATGGTTGTGGCTTATATAGCCCTTGAATGAGGAATTTGGCCTGGGATGGGGGCAGGGGCATGGCAAGGGCAAGAAGGGACCCTGCCAGGGCAGCAAAGGTCACAGTCGACACACCTAGTGTTCTCTGTGCAAGGGGAATCATTCCTTTTGTGATTCCAACCACAAACAATTCTCTAGATAGTTGGAATGTGGGGCGGGTTCCGCTAACAAATAGTTCTCAAGATAGTTGGGTGTAGGGCTCCCCACAAACATCCTTAGGACAATAGTCCCTGCTATAATCTTAGGGAAAATGGCTCCTGACATTATTCCATGGCTGGTTGGCTGGTGGCTGCCTGGCTGGCTCTGGGTGTCTCCCTTTCTTTCTCCCTTCTCTCCTCCCAAGCCTAGATTCCTCCTACTTAACCTCTATGTTTACCAGCAGTGCCTGTCCCTGCACTGCCTAGCTATTGGCCATTCAGCTTTTTATTAGACCAATCAGGTGCCTTGGGTAGGCATGGTGAAACAGCAACATGTCTTTACATAATTAAACAAATGCAGCATAAACAAAGAAACACACCTTTACATAGCTAAAGTAATATTCCACAACACTTACCAATCATTGTTGCCCCCTGAAGCATTTAGAGCAACCTGGAGACACGTGTCTTTGAGGGAGTTTCCAAAGGATATAACTGAGGGGAGAAGGTCTACCCTGAATATGAGGGACACTAACCCATAAGCAAAAGGAGGAAATGTGGAAAACAAGTTGAACATCGGCATTTATCTCTCTCTGTTGCTTCCTGATTGTGGAGACAACATCATCAACTCAAGCTCCCTGTCAGACCTTCCACATCATGCTGGACTATATCCCCTCAAACTGTGAGCCAAAGTAAACTTTTCATTTCTTAAGTTATTTTTATGTTTTTAATTGTTTTTATTGAGCTATATATTTCTTTCCACTCCCTTCCCTTCCTCTCCCCTCCCCTCCTACCCTCTCCCATGGTCCCCATGCTCCCAATTTACTCAGGAGACCTTGTCTTTTTATATTCCCATGTAGATTAGATCCATGTATGTCTCTCTTAGGGTCCTCATTGTTGTCTAGGTTCTTTGGGATTGTGCATTGTAGGCTCTTTTTTTGATTTATGTCTAAAAGCCACTTATGAGTGAGTACATATGATATTTGTTTTTCTGGGTCTGGGTTACCTCACTCAATATGATGTTTTATAAATTTGCCTGCAAATTTCAAGATGTCATTATTTTTTTCTGCTGTGTAATACAACATTGTGTAAATGTAACACATTTTCCTTATCCCTTTTTTGGTTGAGGGGCATTTAGGTTGTTTCCAGGTTCTGGCTATGACAAACAATGCTGCTATGAACATAGTGGAACACACATCCTTGTGGTACAATTGAGCATCCTTTGCATATATACCCAAAAGTGGTATTGCTGGGTCCTGAGGTAGGTTGTTTCCTAATTTTCTGAGAAATCACTATACTGAAATACAAAGTGGATGTACCAGTTTGCATTCCCTCCAGCAATGCAGAAGTGTTCCCTTTATCCCACATCTTCTTCAGCATAAGTTGTCGTCAGTGTTTTTGATATTGGCCTTTCTTACAAGTGTAAGATGGAATCTCAGAGTTGTTTTAATTTGCATTTCTCTGATGACTAAGGATGTTGAGCATTTCCTTAAGTGTCTTTCAACCATTTTAGATTCCTCTGTTGAGAGTTCTCTGTTTAGGTCTGTACCCCATTTTTTATTGGATTTTTGTTCTTTTGATGACCAATTTCTTGAGTTCTTTGTATATTTTGGAGATCATTCCTCTGTCCGTTGTGGGGTTGGTGAAGATCTTTTCCCATTCTGTAGGTTGCTATTTTGTCTTGTTGACCATGTCCTTTGCTTTACAGAAGCTTTTCAGTTTCAGGAGGTCCCATTTATTAATTGTTTCTCTCAGTGTCTGTACTGCTGGGGTTATATTTAGAAAGTGGTTCCCTGTGCCAATGTGTTCAAGTGTACTTCCCACTTTCTCTTCTATAAGGTTCAGTGTGGCTGGCTTTATGTTGAGGTCTTTGATCCATTTGGACTTGAGTTTTGTGCATAGCGATATTATGGATCTATTTTCATTCTTCTACAAATTGGTATCCAGTTATGCCAGCACCAGCTTTCTTTTTTTTCTATTTTATATTTTTTGCTTCTTTGTCAAAAATCAGGTGTTCAGGGTGGATTGATACCTGGGTCTTCTATTCAGTTCCATTGGTCCTCCTGTCTGTTTTTATGCCAATACCAGGCTGTTTTCAGTGCTGTAGCTCTGTAGTAGAGTTTGAAGTCAGGGATTGTGATGCCTCCAGAAGTTCCTGCTCCCTCAGTGGTACCTCCTTGTATCTGCTCCTGTGGAGGTTGTTGCCTCAGGCCTGCTCCAGCTTAAATCACTGACTTAAGTCTGTTTCCACAGATGTCCCTGGCTTGAGCCTGCTCCTATGGAAGTTCCTGGTTTGGGCCCAGTTCCACAGAGGTCTCTAGCTTGGGCCTATCCCTCAGAGGTCCATGACTCATGCCCGGTCCCACAGAAGTCTCTGTCTTGAGCCTGCTTCAGCTGAGGTTACTGCTCAGGCCTGTTCCCTCAGATGTCCCTGGCTTGGGCCTGCTCCCACAGAGGTCTCTGGCTCAGGGTTGCTCCTTCAGCAGTCGCTCCCTTGTACCTGCCCCTGTGGAGGATGCTGCCTCTCTTAAGGTTTTTATTGTTTGTTTGTTTGTTTTTTTGTTTTTTCGAGACAGGGTTTCTCTGTGGCTTTGGAGCCTGTCCTGGAACTAGCTCTGTAGACCAGGCTGGTCTCGAACTCACAGAGATCTGCCTACCTCTGCCTCCCGAGTGCTGGGATTAAAGGCATGCACCACCATTGCCCGGCTCTTAAGTTATTTTTAATTGAGTATTTTGTCACAGACAGCTGGACTGGTTCGGATCCAGGCTCTTCCCGGTGTTAACAATGTCTTCCTGGGAAAGGAATTTAATCTCTCCATGCATCTGCTTTCTTATCTGATGATTCGGAAAACACCTCACCTATTATTAATCTATGATCATATATATAATGGGCATGTCATTGGCATGTTTACTATAGGGCTTCCATGCCCGAATTCTGCTTCTGACTTCTCCTTCCTTTGCTCTCCTGTGCTGTGACATGCATGGCTCTTCCATCACTTGAACTTCCTGACAGATTCATTTATCAACTCAACAAATATCCCCTGAGGAACTGCTATATGCCAGGCATTCTTACATCCCGGATCTCAGCATCTGGGTCAGTTAGATACACCGGGCAATTGAGTGGTGAGCCAATCATTCCTTCCTCCCCCCCCCCCCACTTGCTACTCTGGAGTCCTTTGTGCTCTTTGTAGCTATTAGTGAATCTCTGCCTTATAAGCTCCTGCCCTCTCTGCCCACTGTTCACAGACCCTTTGCCTCTGCTCTATGACTCAGACCCTTGAAAGAGGTACAATTGCCCCAGCTATGTTTCCAAATCAAGCCATAAAAGTATTTTAGCCAGACTTTTCTAATTGATTGCCTAGGATCTGGTGGCCCCTCTCATCCAACTCACCATATTATAAAGAAAGAAATGATCAGGGGACCCAGGACAACAGGCAGCATGAATGGTGGGGCCTTTACCAAGGCGGTAACCCAGTTGGAAGTCCTTAGAATAGTACATTAAGGATATGAGAGGCTAATAAAATAAGAACTTCAAAGTTTTGTGGTTTGCTTTTCTTTTTGGTGTGGGTTGCAACAGAGTCTTGCTTGATAGCACAGCCTGGCCTGGAACTTAGGTGAGTTCCAGGTGAGTCTTGATCCTCTTAACTCTCCCCGTAAGTGCTGACGTAGATATAAACCTTGCTCCTGGTTTAAAATTGTATCCTTTATACTATTTCATTCCTGGCTTTATTTTTTTTCCTCTTTTTTTTATTACTTTGTAAATAATACCAATCAAAATTCCCACTTCCTCCCCTCTTCCCACTTCCCTCTCACTCCCCCCCTACACCCTCCCCCCACTCCCTCCAGTCCTAAGAGAAGGCAAGGCGCCCTGCACTGTGGGAAGACCAAGGCCCTCCCGCTACATTCAGGCTTAGGAAGGTGTGCATCCAAAGAAAATAGGATCCCAAAAAGCCAGTACATGCAGTAAAGACAGATCCCAGTGCCGTTATCATTGGCCCCTCAGTCTGCCCCAGTTGTCAACCACATTCAGAGGGTCCAGTTTCATTCCTGACTTTAATTTAGAATAATTCATTGTTATTTTAAAGGGGTTGGGGTATGTGAGGTTACCATAGAGCTCTGTGGAAGCAATAGGGCATCTCTGAGAGTTCTTTTAACCTTCACATGGCATGAACCCATATAGATAAGATAGAAACAACAAAGCCAAAGCCAGGAGTGGTACTTCACACTGTAATCACAGGGCGCGGGGGGGGGGGGGGGGGGGGGGGGGGGACCTCCTGGAGGTCACTCCTAACCCACAGGCAACAGATGCAGGGCTGGAGCCTGAACTTAAACAGTGTCTTGGTGTTGAATGTTTTAGTTTAATCTGAGTCAGCTGTGTTGGAGACACTATTGCTGCCCTTCCTGTTTCCTCTGGGCTCTCAATTCCTCTGGGGGCTGGAAACTTCCCAAGGAGCTTTCTCTGGTAGGAAGGAGGCTTGCCCCCTCAACCTTTAACAAACGAGAGCTGGTAGTTACACAGTCCAGCTACTGAATGCTGAACACAACTCTCCCATGTGTTCCAACCATTGCTCATAAGTCCTCAGCGGCACTGAGGCCCAGCTGGCCATACTGTAAGCTGATCCTTAGTGCAAATCTGATTATCTCTCTCACCTGCCTCACTTCTGTGCTTCTCTGCCTGCATTTTCTCCAATCATCTGCAAATAAACTATTTGTGCTGGAAACCTTGTGTGAGTCTCTACTTCCGGAGAATCATGAACATAGACACCTTGCAAGATGTCTAACAAAACGTCTGAGTCTGTGTACCTAATAAAGAAAAGAGGTTTATTTATCTTACAATTTTGGAAAATGAGAGTCAAAAATCAGGTTAATCCTATCTGTTTAAGTGTATCCTGTCTGTCTCTGCCCCCACCCCCACTACATCAAAACAAAGGTAACTTGGTACAAAACGTGAACATATTTGAGGGGTCTCACTTTACAAGAAACTAGTTTCAAGAATTAATCAGGGTCCTGAGAGAACTATATTAACCCCTTTGGGGACAGAAAAAAAAGAACCATAACCCACCACTACCACTGCAACTGTTTAATACGCTTATATGAGGACCAAACGTCTAGCTAAAGGACCTCCGGGAACAGACGTAAAACCACAGCACCTGACTGAACTCCAAACATAGACCGTCCATGCCGCTATTATGTCATCTGTCAAGAGCATTGGTAGTTGTTCCAGTCTGCAGCTACAGAGAAATGCAGGCTGCAGATGGTGAGGTGAAGCCCTTGTGGGAGGGGCCACTGGTGAATCGGATGCTTGCCTGCCCATTTTTGAAACGGTTCATTCTTCCATTTTAATCTCATTCATTATTGAATAATTAATAATGATTTATATGACATTGACATTTTCCCCCCAGAAACCTTGACTAACTCTTTGACAAGAGATTAATAAAGAGTGGGACTTCAGATGTCAAGTTTTTATGAACAAGTGTCCAAGGCCGCCTCTGGATGGGTATTCTTGGCTGCATTCACCATGCTCTCCAGAGACTGAAAAGCAATTGTTTAGCTGGGTAGCGAGAGCCATGCTGAATTAAATTGACCTGCATGATACAGAAAGTAACACTGAGCACATTTTACTAAGGGATCTTTGAAAGAAATCTATTTTATTGTAGCTGAGCATGGAAATTATTTTAAGGAAGTCATTATCTGCCTAATAATTTAAAATGCGTGCATGATGTCAGCGTCCAAAATTAAGACAGACTTGGGGAACATGTTTGGTCTTAAATAAAAAGCTGAGTGCGTCTTTGGTTCTTTCCTTTTTTTTTTTTCCTTTTAGAAACACAAATTTTACTGTTTTCAAAAGCCAGTTCTTACGCCTACATCCTGAAAAGAAGAAATTTCCATTTGTACTAAAATGCTGACAGCCTTGCTTCGTCCAGACACACACACACACCTACAAGCACTTTTGTTCCAGATTTGATTGTTGTTCTGCAGGAAAATCGGTGGGCTTCTTTAGGGTTGGTGGAATTTTAAGCTTGTCTTCAATTTCAAATAACTTTATTAGAAACCCTGGAGATAAGAGTGGGCCCAGTAAGGAAAGGCAGCTATTAGGATGAGAAAACCCAGTGGAGCTAGAATTCGCTCAAATCCTTTCGTCGTAGGCTCTGGCTACAGCTGTTAACTGGATAGAGTCGGAGCCCTTCACCTTTTGGGTAGTGAATGAACACATGTGTGTTTGAAAACCAGCTACAGCCTGCAAGGCCTGCGCTGTGTGCCGTGAGACTCTCTGACACTTGTCAAGCGTTACCTTTCCTCTGGAAAGGCTTCCTAGCGCACTGCTGCCAAGGTCAGTGTTCTCTGAGAAAGGCAGCAGTATTTTTTCCCCTCCTCTTCAAAGGACCCTTATGTACTAACTCACTCCCACCTGCTGTGCATGTAAATTATTCATCAGTGCCTCAAATGGCATTTTGCAGCAGACCATCTGAGCCCTCTCCATGACTATGGGGTAGGTAGAAAGAGAAGAGATGGGGGGGGCAGGTGTTAAGGGGTTCCCTCTCTTACCATCAAACCAAGACAAAATGGGATGGGACAGAAACAGACAAACTTCTCCCCTGAATGAGAAACTTTAGCCGTGGTTCTTGGGCACCCATCACGGCTCTCCCTGGTCTGTAAGCAGAGTGACGATCCCAACATCAGGCCCACATCCAGAATTTGTTTCTGAGGAACAGCGTCTGTGGCCTTTCTCTCTAAGGTGTCGCGGAATGAATAAGTTACTGAAGAGGGAAGCACTGTTTCCATGAGGGAAAATGAGCCGTGGCTTATAAGATGGAATAAGATGCGGTGCAGGGAGAATTCTGGGAGGAGCTGGAAGAAAAGATCCCCACTTTTCCCAGCTCATAAATGAGCCCTCTCCACAGCCTGGCTTCAAACTCCTGGTGTCTGCTGATTGTATCTGGTGCTGCGTCTCCAAGGTGCTCGCAGTTTAAGGACCAAGGACAGTGGCTTCTCTTTCACAATGGCCGTCTAAAACACTTTGCATTAAGTATAAATAATAACCTTTTTTAAAGGAATGTGTCAAAATAATTACATTTTTAATGCATTTCTTGCTTCCACACCACACAAACAAACACATCAGCCTCCCCTGAATGGATGAAAAGATGGCTTGCTTCCAGTGAGGCCAGTTCTCTGAATTATCCACACCCCGGACTAAGGCATCCTGCACCTGTCACGTGTGACTGGGAGGCAAAACACTGCAGAAGCCAAGCTCACCTGAAGCTTCTTTTCTTTCACAAGAGATTTTTTTTTAGCCCTGCAAAAGTCCAGAAGTGATGTCAGTATTTTTAGCATTCCCCTCCCCCCCCACTCTTCTTTCCCACTCTGAAACGTTGATTATTTAACTCAGCAATTGAGAGTTTAAGAAGGATTAGCGGCTGACTAGTTGGCTCAGCGAGCAAAGGTGATCGCAGCACAGACCTCATAACCTGAGTTCAGACCCTGAGCTGACTCCCAAAAGCTGTCTTCTGACCGCCACACTCGTAGCCTGGCATGAACACACTGGCAGTCACATACACACACGGCACCTATACAATAAAAAAATAAAATGAATTTAATTTTAAAATTTAAAAGAGAAAACGGACTGAGTTGTAAGTAGCCAGAATGTTAGATTTCATCATTTTGTGGAGAATTCTGTTCAAATACATTTGAAACCCATTTTTAGGATTTCACAATAAAGCCCATTAATGGTTTTCAACAGCACATTCAAAATTCAACAGCTAGGTCCTCCACGTGGCCTGTTTTCATACAGGCTACCTGGCTGGCTTAGTTTAAAATTGATAACCATGAGTGGCTTGAACTGTGTTTCATCAAATGGTTTCTATCTAGTGGGATATTTAAGGAACACATCTATTTTTCATGTCCTGAATGGCCTGATGTACAAATCACCTCATCTCTGTAAAGCAGTGAAATCATTTTAATTTGGTAGAGTGGGGACAGAGTATTGGCGTCTGTTCCTGTTTACTAATAGCATACTAGCAATAAATAGAATTCATATCCCAGAGAGCAAAAAATTGCTGCCCTGAGGGGAAAACAAGCCCTCCCCCCCCCCACATGCATCCATGCACGAACTCACAACAGATACCCTCTTCTGTCTTCCTTACTCTTTCCCTGTGTAAGTGGGAAAAAAGCCACTTCTAGGAATGTGAACAGAGTCAGTGACCATGGAGTGGGGGGTGCACTGGTAGCTGTGCTCTCCCTCCCTCCCTCTCTCTCTCTCCCCCTCGGCTGCTGCATTTCCCTGCCACAGAAGGGGTCATCCCATTCTCTCCTCATCCTCCAGTGCATGTTCAAACCACAGCGTCTAGAATCCTGAGGCTTTCAATGTCTTAGTCTGTATTTGCTTCAGAATTATGCACAGAAGCCCCCCACGCGTGCACTATACCACTAGCCCTGCTCTCATCTGCCTTGCTGGGAGCTGATTTCATGGGCAGCGCCTGGTGTTTCTAAGATGGCTGGAAAGCTGTGACTGAGCTGAGCAACTGAGGCCTCGGTTCCTAAGGAGCCCTTAGGATGATGTATTTTTCTGCCGCAGGAGGGATTCCCAAGAATAAGATGAATATCATGGTCCATACCCTCCTGCCACCAGCCTCCAGAAGCCAGTTTCGAAACACACCTTCCAGAGTGACTTGCACACAGTGATCACATCTAAATATCTGCGTGTTCCTCCTGTTTGTCTTGTTATATCTAAGGCATGGGGGAATGGTTGGGACTGCTGTTGTTTCTGTTGCAGGGGGCAGTCCCCTGGTCCCCTGCCTTGGGTTCACAGATGCCACAGAGCTGTCTTGGATCTTCAGACACCAATATGTGCATACTCAGCGGGTAGAGCTTTGTGTCCCAGGCCTCCTGGGAGGAGACAGTAAACCTTCAGATCCCAACACAGCCCCTCAGCAACCCTCTACCCACAAACTTCTCCTAATTAAGCCAGCCGGTCTAATTATGGGGTGTTCCATCAAATATGTCTCCAGATGCTTCCGCTGCAGCCTGCGGGTGCTGGTCAAAGCTGGCGAGGCTTCTGATCAAGGATGCTGGCCCTGCAAGCACAGCGCACATCCTCCTCTCGCCTGGATGCCTGGATGCGCTTGTCTCCAAGTACCGCGCAATCTGGCCTTGCTCATTTGCTCCGTTGCCTGTCGAAAGCATAGAACGTAATTACTAAAGTTAAGAAAACATCTCTGTAATTAGCTAGGCAACTCTAAGCACAAGAAATGGAAATTAGTCACAGTATCATAAATTAGTTTGTGCATACATTACATTCAAGGATCACCCTTGGGGCTCAATGTTTGCAGTCTTTGGCGGCAACCCCCTGTATCTCAATAAAGCATTCTTTCCCGGGTGAGTATGTCACAGGAAAGGGAGGTTCACTTGAATCTCAACTCTCTCTCTCTCTCTCTCTCTCTCTCTCTCTCTCTCTCTCTCTCATTTCTTTTGTAATTTCCTGTCAGAATAAAACCTAACATTCAAGAGAAAAAGAGACGAGTAAACAGTGGTTTTCCTGTTGATTTTCTCTTCCTTTGTGGGGTTCTATCAACTTAACAGCCATCAAAGTGTCTCCAAGCAGGGGGCTCGTCAACTGTATTGTTTCAGTTATTAGGAGCAGTCGTTATAAACTCTTTAAATAACCCTGATTTTCAGCTATTTTTGCAGTCCCTTCTCTTGCCAGCAAAAGCCAGGAAATTGGACGCAGGCACACACACACACAACACAGTATTTGCATCAAAATAATACAGCGGGCAACAGCAAGCGGCAATCACATCACTCAGAAGGAAGGAACAGAATACAAATTAAAGGAAGAATGTAAATTTTTTGCCATTAAGCTTCAATGACCATTTGAAATGGTGCAAGGCACAAAGGTTCTTGATGAGCGTCATCTAGTTTGATTATTCATACTTGTGTTTCTGCTTGAATTAAGGCAGGAGTGCTACAGCCTGTTAAGGGAAAATATTTGAATTGTAGTGAACTCTCACCTTGCCGCGCATCCATTTACTTTCCAAATGAATACTAGATAAGTTAGTGCATTTTCTAATCGGCCTGTTTTCCAGTGAGTGCCGCCATTACATACCAATTTCCTTTAGAAGTGCTTGCTAAGAAACATTAACTACTTACAAATAAGGAGCTGTCTGTCACGGGCTGCAGTTTCGAGCTCACTGCCTTCTTTCTGCTAGGGTAGTTGCTGGCTGTAGGGTCTGCCTTTGCCTGGCCCGCCTTGGCTTCAAGAACTTTCCCTGCTTCTCGTTAGTCCTTCAGAAGTACAGGCAGGGTTTCAGCCCTATGTCACCTTTCCAGAGCCAGGCAGAAGCCTGCTGTGACTCCAGATCAAGTCGCCTTGTCACCAGTGGATCATGTCACTCAGCAGAGCTTGACCTGGCAGGTGCTATGGATTCTGATGCAGGCTGAATTCCAAGGCTGAGTGCCGGTACCTTCAGCATGCCATTGGTTTCCGGATAAGGGCTCTACAGCCAGTCAGCGAATCTGTTCACCATGAAGAAATGGAAGAGATAGATTGTGAAGGTTGCTACTGGGGCGAAGTCTCACTCTAAGAAATGCATTTCAGACACACTTGACATGTAAGCAGAAACACCCAGCATGGAGGAGGCACTAGAACATTGCTAAGCCCTGAAGATTTTCAATTGAGAAAAGTATTTGCTCAGTCAGGGAGCTGGGGTTGATCGTTTCTACTCTGGGCCTGATTTTGGCATCACCGGAAACGTCTTGGGGTTTCTCCATTATTGAACATTACTGCCATACATGGGCCGAGACATGCCAGATGCCGCTTTTTATGTGTGTAGGAGTGTATGTGCAGGGGATGGAATCCAGGGCTTCGTAAGAGCTAGCGTAAGTTCTCCTCACATACCTTTAGTCAAGGTATAGAGGAGGGAAATGCCTGGGAAGCTACCCTTCCTCCTGAGAGGAACGGAGGGCTCTAAGGGTGCTGGTGTGGCCATAATCCAAACGTTACTCATATTTTCAAAATAGAAAAAGATTTGAAACTATTATAATCACAAAGCCAGTTAATTCATAACTGAATTCAAATGTCAGCGGAAATTAACAAAGTTGGAAATGAAGAGAGATACTGAGCAGGGGTCACCAGAGCTCAATGGGAGGGTGTCAAAACAAACCCCCACGCAGTAGGGCTTGAGTCTTTTTTTTTCTTTTCTTTTTTTTTGGGGGGGGTGCAAGACAGGGTTTCTCTGTGTAATAGCCAAGGCTGTTCTGGAACTAGCTGTATAGACCAGGCTGACCTTGAACTCACAGAGAATCTGCCTGTCTCTACCTCTCGAGTGCTGATATTAAAGGCGTGTGCTACCACTGCATAGCTAGGACTTTATTTTTAATGTGCGTGCACTCACACACACACACACAGAGATGCATGCACACACAGGTACACACCATGTGGAGAGATATCTAAAAAGGCAGTAGAATCACTCACTCAGTTGATTATGCATTATAGAAATATATAAACAGTCATCTGGAAAAACTGGCATGTCCAAAACCATTTTTTGTCTCCCTTTTAATGTATACATTCATCTTCATTCATATCTCAAATTCTGGCAACTTGTTTTATGGTTTTACAACTTTTTAATATCATGCATACTTTAAAGCGTCGAAGAACTAGCTTTCATGCAGAAAAACACAGGCATTCCCCTTTCTCTGTTGCTTTGAAGATGGAGTAATGTGTGTGAGAAACTGCACACAAGATGCAAGCACCCACAAAATATGACTGAGGGAAATGCAAATGCTCCTAACTTCTCCCTGCCCCCATTCCTGCTCTTCTATGGTATCTCCAGACATCTGTGTTTGTGCGACTCCTTTGTCCAGTGGGCATCTCAGAGGTGGCACAAGCAGGGACTGGAAAAGCAGTCCTCAGTGACTCCCTGCTGTGCGAGCAAATAAGCAAACTCTAGATAGCCTGCTGGACCATGAGATGCTTGAAGGAAAACAGACAGCCTGCCTGCCTACCATACTTGTGGACAATGCCATTGTCTTCTATCTGGTCATCACACACCTCATGGGTGTATAATAGCAAGGCTCTAATCAGAGGTCAGCGAAGCCAGCCTGGACCAGAAAAACCACCCAGACAATAACAGCATCAGGAGCTAGGCACAGAGTCACAATAAGTCCACTTTCTTAAAAATTATCTTTTGTTATTAAAGCACAAAGTCTTTTTTTCATATTGCCAAACAATCAAAAAAAATATAGTTGCCAACTGGTATATATGTTAGAGATGCCCCTGAATCTTAGTAGCCTGTGTGGCTATCCTCAGACTGCTGGCTGTCCGCTAGTTACACCAGCCATGTAACAAGCCAGATCCACACCTCAGTTAGCAATGACACTTCTCATTGTTTCGTGCAAGGGCAGGGAAGCACTCCAACAACTGAGTGAGCTATACAAGCCCCGCCCCCATTCCCACTCCCATCCCCCTCCCACCACCATACATACCAATCATTCTTTCAGTCAATATTTGATGTTGGCTACTGACACTTTTAGAGACTTAGACGGATCCCATGATTCCTATCTGACACCTCAGACACAAAAGAACTAAGTTAACACCCACAGAGGTGATACTTCGATGTGCTACCATGGGCTAGAGAGATGGCTCAGTCATTAAGGAAGCACATGCTAAGAAAGTTCTTGCTGAGAACCCAGTGCAGGCAGTTCTCACACACAAGTCCAGCAGCTCCCAGCCACCTGTAACTCCAGGGAATCCAGTGATCTTTTCTGGCATCTGTGGCACCCCACATGTGCATAAAAATCTCTCCTGCATAATCAAAATAATAATAATAATACTATATCAAAGTGACAGTGTGATATCATTTGCCTCTTAATTGGGTAATTTTCTGCTGGGTAAAGGTAGCTTTTCTCCATGTCCATTAACTTCCCCAGAACTCAGGGTCCAGGCTCTCTGTTGTCCTTTGGATACTTCTCCCTTTACTGTTTAACCCCCACTGAAGTTACCTCTACCTATTTTTACCAATGTGGGGAACGGAGAACTCATTTTTGCGTCATGTAATCCCTACCTGACCCGCCCCCAAAGTTCTAGGCAGACATTATCTTGCTATATTTGGGGACTTTATAGCAAAGAGGTAACTACTGTGAGGCAGATTTACTGCGCCACATTGGCACTCAACAAGACAGAAAGCAGAGCAAGATGGAATCCTGACCAGCCAGCATCCACCCTCAGTAATATCCAGATTGTCACTCCACAAAGCAAAAGCCTAGTCAGTCAAAGAGGAGTCATCATTCTCTTGATAAAAGACTGCTTGATATTTATGGGCGATGGTGGCTCATGCCTTAAATCCCAGAACTCAGGAGGCAGAGAAGGCAGATCTCTAAGTTCGAGGCCAGCCCCTACAGAATGAGTTCCAGGACAGCTGAGGCTACAAAGAGAAACCCTGTCTCAAGAAAAAAAAGAAGAAGGGAGGAAATGAAGATAGGAAGGAAGAAAGGGAGGAAAGAAAGAAAGAAAGAAAGAAAGAAAGAAAGAAAGAAAGAAAGAAAGAAAGAAAGAAGTAAAAAGAAAGCTGGTTGGTATAATTCAGTAGGAAGGAAGGAAGAAAGAGATAGAAAGGAAAAAAGAAAGCAAGAAAGAGAGAGAAAGAAAGAAAGGAAGGAAGGAAGAAAGAAAGAAAGAAGACGGAAGGAAAAAGAAGATGCTTCGTATAATTCAATAAAAACTCTGTTTTACTACATGTTTAATGAATGGTTCAAAGCTTGTCCTGTAATTCTAAGAAAAGCACAGTGGTTTCTACTCAAGATGTTTCTGATGAGAGAAGAGGCTTGGCCACCCCATGTTTCCCAAGAGCCTCTCACGTGCCAGTCTTCAACATTCAAAACATTGTGATCGTGATTGGGTAAAACCTACCAACTCCTCTTTGTCCAGTTTTGGCTGTTAACTTAAGCACAGAGGAAAGTCTCTCTGGAATGTACACCCTTTACCCAATGGTGAATGAACTTGAAATGGAGCAGTGAACATTGGGAGAGTGATTACATAATTAAAATTGCTAGATTTGAAAACCCTCACTCAATTATTTGTTTTTTTCAAGACCTGATTATCTTTCTAATTAGCAGAGACATGATGTGGGATTCCCCCTCTGTATACTGTGAATACCACTGGCTAATAAACTGCTTTGGGCCTGTTGCAGCACAGAATAGGGCAAGGTGGGAATTCCAAGCACATAGATGTAGAGAGAGAGTAGGTAGAGTCAATGAGACGCCATGTAGCAGCCAAAAGAGAAAGATGCCCTTGGGAGCCCACCAGAAACTTCCTGGTAAGCCATGACCTCATGGTGATGCACAGATTACTAGAGATGGGTTAATTTAAGATATAAGAGCTAACTAGAAATATGCCTAAGTGATTGGCCAAGCAGTGTTTTAATTACTACAGTTTCTGTGTGGTTATTTCGGGTCTGGGTGGCTGGTAACGAACAAGCAGTCTCTGCCTACAGAGACAGACTCTTTTTTCAGCAGCTGTTAAGAACCAGCTGCCCAGGGGGACTATTTTATGAGCATTAGGAATGTTAGATTTAAATTTCACTATTGAAACAAGACAATCTATGCAACTTGGAGCGGGGTATAGGTATAATTTGAATTCAAGAGTAAGCTGCAAAGTTGAACATCACCATCTAGAGTCTTATAAGGAATCTGCCTTCCTTCACCCACCCTGATGCTTTCTAGTTTAATTGTCATTGGGGGAAGGCTGGGAGATATGAAAGTTAACCCATTGTGCTCTCGTGAATTCTATATGCAAATGAAAAGTATTTTCTGAGAGCTGCTCTGCCTTCTACCAAGTCCACTGTTGCTGCTCAATAACAAAATGTCCTCTTTCGTTAAGTCCAGATTATAACTTGCAAGGGGAGTTAAGCCATGGCATTAGCCGGTCTCTATACTCTCCTTCACCCTGTGACCCAAATGCTGGATTAACGAGGACATATGGCATGATCCTGCTGATAAAGCCTTTGGGGTCAGCCTTGAGGGCCAAACTGGCACCTCTCCCTGGTGGTCCCTATTGTTCAGCTTCAGGATCTTGAAGGCAATTGTCAGTGCACCCTTGTGCAGCAGCCTGTGGGTCATGATGGGCTGGAGGAAAGGAAGTCAGGGAGAGGAGAGCTTGCTATGTTTGCAGGGTCATGAAGCCAAATAGCTTTAATGCAAATAAGAAAAAGGAGAAGATGTGGGGAAAGAGAGAGTCATCCTACCCCGGGCCAAGTGAAGCGATGTGAACACAGGGCTCACACACCATCGTACCGCTGATGTTCTGATCCATCCACAGCACAGACGCCTTCTTCCCAGGACTCCTCCAGTCTGTAACATCAGACTCTGAATGAGTGAGGAGGGAGTAGAAGACACAGCTGACTTTTCCTAAATCTCAGAGTATTGGTACAACAGCAAGATGATGCCTGCTTCCCACCGTGATGGAGGAGAAGTGCCCCCTGGGCGCCACCTCTGTGGACCATTAGGAAACTGGACAGGCTTGTTTCTACAAGTAGGAAATGCGGCTCCAGACTGTGGCTCTGAAGGGTAGGAAATACACAAGGACCCTGTGTCCTGCCTGTCTACCTGAAAAAAGAAAATCTTTCAAAATTGCAGCGTGGAGAGGTAGAGATTGAACACACTATGGTGTCACTGAGGTGAGGAGCCAAAGACTGGAGTTTGGGCCTGGTTGGCGCCAATACTAGGAGCAGATGCCAAAGATCATCAAGGTATCAGAGAAAGAGCTCTGCCTGTCTGTACAAAGTTCACCTTAACGTGTTGCCCAAGTGCAACTCTGTACCGGTGCAAAGCGTGACTCTATGAGGTCTGAGAGGGCAGAATCCCTGGGGACTGTGAGCTAAGTGGAGATTAAGGGGTTTGTATAGGATCGGTGTTATGGTTTGAACATGAACTGTCCCCATAGGCTGAGTGTGAAACCTAATCCCCAGCTAGTGGTGCTGTTTTGATAGATTGTAGAACCTTCCAAGGTAGAGCCTAACTGTAAAGAAGTGGGTCATTGTGGGTGGGTCCTCAGATTTTATAGCCTGGTCCCACTTCCTGCCTGCTCCTTGCTTGCTGACAGCCAGTACAATGTGACCAGGACCTCTTGGTCCTGCCACCATGAACGCACTGCCATCCTTCTCGAACCATGAGCCAGAACAATCCTTTCCTTTGTTAAGTTGCTCCTGTCAGGTGACTTGTCACGTGGATGAAAAGGGTAGCTAATACAGATGGGGGGATGCTGGTGTTCTGAGAGATACCGCTGAAAGCCAGGGGAATATGCAAGGAAACTCACCACCTGCCACGGCAGGCAGCCTGCAGTGAACTTGAGAACTCAAGAGCACACAATCAAAAGTGTTTAAGCCACAAAGAATTAGGAAAGTTGATCCCCTGCAAGAAGCAAGATGAGTCAGGAAAAACATACGCAGTGATGAGGGCAGAGCTAGAATTAACAGGCAAGGACTTGAGAACAGTGGTTACAAGTAAGGTCAGAGCTGGGGAGATGGCTCAACTGGTAAAAGAGCTGCCTTATAATCACGAGGATCCCAATTTGGCATTCAGAATCCATATCAAAAAAAAAAAAAAAAGTCAGGTGTGACTTCATAATCCTGCTGCTGAGGAAGCAGAGACAGGCAGATCCCTCGGGCTTGCTGGCCAGCCCGTCTAGCCTGCTTGGCCAGGTCCAGGACAGCATGCATGCACCCAAACACAGCAAACACACACACACACACACACACACACATGCACGCACGCATGCATGCACGCATGCATGCATATATATTCCTCAAGTAAATAGATAAATAAAAATTTCAAGAGGTTTAAAACACTACTGCCGTGTGAAACTTGAAATGTGTGAGCATTTAGTATGTGATTAATACAGCCAACCCCCCACCCTGCAGGTTCAACTGAGCACAGATTAAAAATGTATTTTAAATATTAATTAAAAAGTTTTTTAAAAAAAAAGTTTCTGTGTTCCCATTTTCTGAACTATAGAGGCTACACAGTTCCAAAAGCAGCAGGAATAAATCACCATTTTGTACTTACTGTGCAGACTCGGCACTACCCTGCTGCATGTCTGACGCCTGACTCTATAGTGCAGCAACCTCGCTATCCTGCTGCATGTGAGGGTGTGTTATCATTGCAAATGAAAGAAAAAAAAGATAAGAAAAATGAAACCAAGATGATGAAGGATGGTGGGATGAGAGAGAGTCCACATAGCGCCAGCCCTGACTTCCAGAAGTGCCATATACAGGGTTTAGTTCAAGGCTGACTTCTCCTATAATGTGTTTTGACGGGCTTGAAATTGGCCTGATGTAGGCCAATAACAAGGGGAAAGTCGAGTGTACATAGCAGAAAATCTATGCTCTCCAGACACCTGCTTCCTGCAGGAGAATCCCAGATATTGACCTTGAATTCAGCTCCTGCCTGCTGACGCCGACAGAAGGAGAGCTAATCTGTCCACCCTCCAAGGCCCTTCCAGGCCCACTACTTCGGAGGAGTGCTCAGCCACGGCTTTGCAAGTCACTAAATGGACCTTTATTGATTCAGGCCAGAGGAACACACCCAGGGCAGAGTGTGGCTTCTTCGAGTCCCCATTTCCTTCCTGACCCTCCTTGTCAATGATGTCTGAAATCCCCCCACTAGACACTTGAGAGTGCAAATGACCTGAGAACAGTTATTGAGTTTTAGTTCATAATTTAGAACCTTAGAAATAACTGTAGTCCAGGCAAGATTCAGGAATGCCTGCTCTCCTGTCCTGTATACAGTCTTAATAACGCTCAAACCCATACTCGGTTTAACTAAGGTGTAATGGTTATCTCTGGGTTATCAACTTAACCAGATCTAGAGTCACCTAGGAGACAGTCTTCTGGGCATGATTGTGAGGAGTTATCTAGATTAGGTTAACTGTGAACCTCCACTCTAAGAGTGGGTAGCTCTGTTCCCTGCGCTTGGATCCAGGACGACAAAGTACCATCGTAATTGCTGGTCTGGGTAAGGGCTAAACCAATGTACTGGCCATTGTAGCATGACATCACTTGCCTTGGGAACAAGCATGAGATGGATCATGAAAGAAAGAAAAATGGTAGCTTTCAAAGGTTTTTGCATTAAAATGTCCTTTTTTTTTTTTTTTTTTTTGTCAAAGTCCCTTCTGGAGATTGATTGTCCAAAGTGTTAATTTGTACTTGCTTCTGCCAAGTGCAGTTCTCAGCTTCTCAGGGCCTGGTACAAAAAGGTTCTGAGGGAAGCTAGGGAACATATTCCAAGCAGGTGGGGAGATGATTAAATAGTTGTATTCTTTGTCTTAAGAAAGTGAGGGTTTGGCGGAGGTGGGGAAGAGACAGAAATATTTAATAAAGAAAGAAAGAAAAAAAAAAAAAGAAAGTGAGGGTTTAAAAGTGGATAGTAACCGTGATAAACAGATAGCAAAATTTAAACCTTGAAAATCCAGATGTGAGCCATTATGATCTATTTGACCCATCTCTACCTAACTATGTAGTACAGTGGTGTGTGTGTGTGTGTGTGTGTGTGTGTGTGTGAAAGAGAGAGAGAGAGAGAGAGAGAGAGAGAGAGAGAGAGAGATTCTCATGACATACATGATGATCTAGAAAGGTGGAAAGGCTTACAAAGAATTAAAAGCTAAGTCTGAAAAACCAACCAAAAGCATATTAAGAACAAATTCATATTGAAGTCAGACCTGATTTTTTTATTTTTATTTTTTATTTTATTTATTAATTTATTAATTATTTATTAAAGATTTCTGCTTCTTCCCCACCACCGCCTCCCATTTCCCTCCCCTTCCCCCGGTCAAGTCCCCCTCCTTCGTCAGCCCAAAGAGCAATCAGGGTTCCCTGCCCTGTAGGACCACCCACCTCCATCCAGGTCTAGTAAGGTGAGAAAAAGCATGGGATAAAAGCAGACCTGACATTTTTTTTTCCATCCCAATTAAGAGAACTTTTAAAAACAAAATTTTGGACAGAATTCTCTAGGAAGAATCGAAATGCACCAAGCACAATTTTTACATTCAAAATCTGAAATCGGGCTCTGTAGCACAGGGATGAGTTCTAGATGCCATTTGGATGTCAATTAACCCACACACCTGGGGGAAAGGTGATCTTCTAAAAGTTTAAGAGTTGTCGGTTTGGGGTTTTTGTTGTTGTTGTTGTTTTTTCATTTCTTCCTGAAACATATTTCTTGATAAGGATGATTTTTGCCTTCTGTGACCGTGATTTTAAATATGACTTCTCTGAACTTTGTAGCCTTATTTTGAAGGGAAGCGTTTTAAGAGCAAGGGATAAAATTCAATTAAGGGAGATGACAGGAAATAATCTACTAAGCGACTAGATCAGACCCCGGGATGCTTTCATACCTTTCAGAACGGAAATAACCTATTTCGTGCCTTGTTATCTATTGACGCAGGAGTTTATTTCTCTTGAAGCTCTACCTAATGAGGCCTAAACACCGCTGCCAAGCAATTAGAGTTTTTATTGTATCACTGATTCCCTTCATTTCCGGAGCTGCTGATAGTCATTAGCTAACACTCTCTCGTCTAAGAATGCACGAGCACTCACCCTTGCTGGCTGGAAAATACAACAGGCCCACTAGCAGTGGCTGAGGTCAGAGAACCTCAGACAGCTACTAACACAAGTGTGTGTGTGTGTGTGTGTGTGTGTGTGTGTGTGTGTGCCAGTGTGCCAAGGAGCCCAGGTACAGGTCCAAAACATATGGAAATCAGTTCTCTCCTTCCACCATGTAGGCTCCAGAAGTAGAACGCCATCTTTCCTCCTCTGAGTCCAGCCACTGTTCCTGTACATCTTGTTAGTCGGGTTATTTGTACTGACCCATGCTCAGTACACTTTTCTGTGGCTGCTTTCACAAGTATTGGAAGATAACAGAATTCACTAATGCAAACATGCATGTACACACACACACGAAGACAGAGAGAGAGAGCACAGGTTGTATTTTCTGAAGGTGGTCACTTCACTGTCATCTTCTAAACCCTGCCATTCTTCCGTCAATTCTGCCTTTGAATTTAAACTGTCTTGTGATTCGCTCATAATCAACAGCATTCAGCAGAAGTGACTTCCAAGACACGGTCATAAAAAGTAATTCAGCTTTTTCCTTGGGGACCAGAATACCTGATGTTATAGACTTTTAACTGCTATGATCGAAGCCCAGAGGACACCAGGCCATAAGAAAGCACAAACAATCCCGTGTAGACAGAGCACATGAGAAGAGAAAAAGATTTCCCACTGTTGTGGGATATTATTTTAACTAGGCAAAGATGATGTGTTTCATTTGTTTATGCTGCAGAATATTGCTTTAACTGTGTAAACATGTGTTACATTTGTTTATGCAACACTGTAACGACATAAGGATGTCTGTTTAATTATATAAAGATGGATTGCATCTGTTTCACCTTCCTGCCTAAGGCACCTGACTGGTCTAATAAAGAGCTGAATGGCCAATAGCTAGACAGAGAAAGGATAGGTGGGCCTGGCATGCAGAGAGAAAAAATAGGAGGAGAACTCCAGGCTGGAGAAAGAGAAAAAAGAAGAACATGAAGAAAAAAAGAGAGGAACACCCTCAGGGCCAGAAGGTCAGAAACCAGGCAGTCACCAGCCAGACATGGAGACAGCAGGAAAGTAAGAAATACAAAAGGAATGAAAGGTAAAAAGCTCTGAGATAAAAAGTAGATAAAGAGAAACGGATTAAGTTAAAAGAGCTAACCAGAAACAAGCGTAACCTAAGTTGAGCATTCAAAACTAATAACAAGTATCCATGTCATGACGTGGGAGCTGGCTGGCGGCCTAAAAGAAAAGGCCTGGTATACCCCACCATATATGATGGCCAGCCAGCCATTTATGTGTAAGCTCTGTGAAAAGTACCTTCCTGGATTCTCAACCCACGTAAACCATTGAGTAGTAATAAAATGGTAGCTAGAGATTAGGCCAGTAAGTATGGGCATTGTATTGCAAAGCAATATATAACCAGAGTACTGCATCCTAAAACCTTACATATACATTATTTCTATGTGTACATTCTTTTCCGTAATGTGGGTGCTGTAAGTGTTCTGAGTTCATATCATTAATATTTTTCCCTATTCCTTTGGTATTCATCATTGACTGTCAAATCGTCTTACAAGTAGTCATGGTTTGCTCTCTTCCTGCGTCTTGTCCATCTCAGTCTGCATGACCAGTGAAGAGCAGACCAGCGGCACTGGGCAGGCCCTTTATTAATAAAAAACGGAAGTTTCTAGATCTATAACCCAATTCTTGCCCATTTCACAGTATATTGGCTACTTTTCTCATCACTCTGACAAAATACCTACAGTGACAGCAATAGAGGAGAGATGTATTTTGAGTTGTGTTTTCAGTCCATCGTGACAGAGGAGGCATGAAGGGAATTCACAGTCATGGAAGTGAGCAGCAGAGACCAAGAAGCAGAGCGCTCAGGCCAGCACTAGAAGCAGCCATAGCCTTTAAGGTCTACCCCCAAGTGACCCAAATCTACTGTCTAGACCACAGTTCCATGGCGCTCTGCTAGACAATATAATGGTGTGATAAAGAAAAGGCACAGGAATGTCACAGCTCTCAGACTGTGGTCAAAGGGGCAAGCTGTACATACAGCAAGGTGGAGACGATGCCCGGTGACTCCAGTAGGAGCCCCGTAAAGAAGAGATTTCTGCCCTGCATGCTAACATCAGAGCCATTCCGGTCTGCCTTTCTCCTCCGTGGTGGAAAGGGACTCAGCTAAGCTGATGGGAGCTGAAGTTACTTACCTGGCGCACTGCCTGGCACATTACCGAAGCCCGTGTCTTCGTGATAATTGCCATTCATGAAGCTGCCCACTCTATGTCAGACGGTGCTCGAGGGCTTCTTATACACAAGCTGGTGGTAGCTTATGCAAAGAGTGTTGTTCCTAAAGAAACATCAGAATGCAAAGCCTCCATAATTCAACATTAATCTCGGGGAAGGAGGTAAGGACTTCTGATTGCTGGCCATATGGGGACAGCACACGACTCACCCGGTCTGTCAACCTTGAAATGGCACCGTTCCAACTTACTTTACTTCATGGGCTTGCATTATTTCAGATTTGAAGTAAGATATAAAAGAACTAATATTTTCTATTACACTACATTAAACTCACCTAAAATTATTTGTCACTTTTATGACTTGTGTCTTTATCATGCTAGCTGATAGTTGCTGCATTAGTTTCTTGTCTCACTGGGATGACAAAGGCAACTTAAGAAGGAGGGATACAGTTTGTCATCGTGCGGAAGGCATGATGGTGGAAGCTGAGGCCGCTGGTCACGCGGTGTCCACGGGAAACAAAGAGAGACGCATGCAGGTATTGGGTCCATTCCTCCTTGGCATTTAGTATGAGACCCTAGCCTATGGGGCAGTGCCATTCAGGGTGGGTCTTCCCTCCTTAGTCAGATCTTTCTGGAAACACCCCCAGAGACACACCCAGAAGTGTGTTGCCACAGTAACCAGTAGAGTTGGTAATTGTGATCAACCATCACAGTAGCTAATGTTTTTAACATTATGTTAATAATATAATTCTATCATAAAACATTCATGTTTTAAATGCTTTCCGTGTTTTAATCATAGATAGATGTTAAGTTACTAAGATTATAGCTCAGCAGTTCTAGCATGCCTGAGCCCTGGGTTCAATCCCCAGTACTAGAAAAACAGACATAGATGTGGACACACTCAATCTAAGGAAAAAATAAATGTTCCTATTGTCGCATATGAAAGCTGAAGAGGATTGAGGCCACAGAGAGATTAACCTTTCAGTTACACAAGGAACAGGTGGTAGAAACTGAGCCTTCATACTGTGTGGTCTGGTTCTAGGACTCACTGTAGAGCCCTAGGCTCTACTTCACTTAAACCAACAACCTTATGGTAGACGTGTTGCTTTCTGGCGTTGTCAGTTAGACTGGGCTTCAGGAGAATTAGTTCCAATTCCAAAGCAATTCTATGCATCTCTGAAGCCCACACTGCTTGGTTAGACTGGGCTGCATCCTGCCTGCCTCCAGCTTCCTAACTCTGTGATACACTTTCCCAGAGTTCTCTGGGGCTGTCCTGTCAGGACAAATATATTTAATATAAATGTTGGAATACAGATAGCTCCTTTCCTTCATTTTTTCTCATTCAGTTTTTAAAGATGTATTTATTATTTTATGTGTATGAGTGTTTTGGCATGTATGTATGTGCACCACATGGGTGTCTATGCCTAAAGAGGTCAGAAGAGGGCAGCAGATCCTCTGGGAAGTTACAAATGGTTGTGAGCCACCATGTAGGTGCTGGGACTCATACCTGGGTCCTCTGCAAGAGCAACAAGTGCTCTTAACCACTGAGCCAACTCTCTAGAGATTTCTTCCCTTTTCTTTTTAAGTGTTAGAAGTGGAGCCCAGGTCTTCACATGTGCTAGGCAAGCACTCTGCCACCTTAAACCTAGTTTTTAAGTCCATTTTAACCATGAAAGTTGAGGAGCAATGACCTCACGGGCATTCCTGAAGCCTTCCCACAAGCTAGGCACTGTTCCAGATGTCCTCATTGCTCCACTCCCTGAAGCTTCATAGCAACCAATGAGGTTGGCGTTATAGTAGCATACTGTACTCTATCACCAAAGGCAAAGAGAAGTGGTCGAAAGGTTAACAATCACTTCTCTCAATGGCTGTTTCTGCTCAGGTAGATGCACCAAGAACAGTCTGTTCTATGCCCTTCTTCATAGTCACTCCAGTGAAAGCCAGTTCTGATGAACAGCTCGGGAGAGAAACTGAGGAGGAGAGGCAAGCTACTCGCAGGAAAGCAGCAGTCACCTTAGCAATCGTCAGAGGCAGAAAAGCAGAGAAAAGACTTCCATCACTGTTCCCCAGGGGTTCCAGAAGAGCTCAAGGAAGGGTCCCTGGAGCAATTGTACTGATAACTAATAGAGACTGGCAGACAGAGCCTAAGGCGTGAAGAAGACACTAAGGCTTGGGTGGTTTCTTGGCTGGAAGGGATGCAGGCACAGCAATCTCCAGGAACTGGGACGTGAAACAAATTTCTTCAATCTTATCTAGCCGGCCATAGATGCTCCACTCTGAAGCATCAGGGATGTCCCAGAACACAGAGAAAGTAATAAGTAGTAATTTGAGGTTACATCTTCACAAAAGAAAGTCCCTAGGAACCGCAGATGACTTTGGGAATTCGTTTTGATGGCTCTCTGAAAGGCCATGGCTCATTAAGGGCTGTTAGTTACTATGAAATACTTAATGATGCATTATGTCTTAAGTGCCAATTTTGCTGTCACTTAATTGAAATTTATTCTAACCTATCTTCATCTAAGTATTTGGAAATAGGATGGGAAAGACTAAAAATGCAGCAAAGGTGTAAGTTGAAGATTGATAATCCATGTATCTTATAAACAGGACGCATTAAGACTCTCAGAAAGGTCACGAAAGTTCTATGCATGAGCTGTAGTGCAGATCCCTCGAATGAGGCCACGTCCTGTCTCCCAGCTGCTGGGAGTGATGATGCCAACAGCTCTCAGCTGTCAGCTTCTCTGGAGAATTGTCCTCAGCCAGCAGAAGCACTACCCTACCCAGGAGGCTGTGAGCCTGTTCATGGGTTCTAGTTTCTATGAGCTCATCCGTGAGCACAGCATCACATGTTCTGTAAGACTCACAAATGCTCCCACGGGAGAGAAGTTATGTGATGCAATTCACACTTTGGGGGTTTCTCAAAGGACCTACCTGGAGCTTGACTCTAGACAAGGACCATTGCTTTGTGTAGCATTAGCTGTACTGTTGAAGGATTCTTTACAAAAAAGGGGGGCTTAATAATCCCTTTGTCTGGGTACCGCCATCACGACTCAATTATCTCCCAACAACCCCACTTCTTGACACGACATTGACAATTAAGTTTCAGCCAAAGACATTGGGTGAATATTCAGTGAATACCAGCACTGACTGGCCACGGGTGTTCCAACCTGCAACAACAGGGATGTGCCAGAACAGAGAGCAAGAGATAAGTAGTAATTTGAGGCTACACCTGCGCATTTGGCAGCTGTGGCAACAGGTGGAGTAAAATGAGCCAAAGTATTATGAGAATGGCAGAGAGGTATCGGGAAGAATATTTACCAGCTGGGGCTGGAGAGATGACTCACAGGTTAAGAACACTAACAACTCTTCCAGATGGTCCTGAATTCAATTCCCAGCTGCCTCACGGCGGCTCACAACCATCTATAATGATATCTGGTGCCCTCTTCTGGCCCGAAGGCATCCATGCAGGCAGAACACTGTATACATAATAAATAAATATTTAAAAGAAGGAAGGAAGGAAGGAAGGAAGGAAGGGAGGGAGGGAGGGAGGGAGGGAGGGAGGGAGGGAGGGAGGAAGGGAGGGAAGGAAGGAAGGAAGGAAGGAAGGAAGAAAGGAAGAAAGAAAGAAAGAAAGAAAGAAAGAAAGAAAGAAAGAAAGAAAATATTTACCAGCAGGTGATGGCATCCACCCCTGGAAAGAAAAGTCCTTTATTCTTTTTATTATGCTTTCCTGTTTTGTTTTTATTTATTTCAATACAACATAATGTTGCATCCTGTAGGTATATTTGGGTCTAAAAATATGTTGCCTTAGAAAAGTTCTTCTCTTGTTTCTACAGAAGATGAGAACCTGTGGATTGCTTCCAGACCAATATGGTCTCATGGAACAAGACCCCCGAAAGGTTGCTCTGAACACCCCCACAAAGAAAATATTTTGCCTAACTGCTGACTGAGATGAACCTAGCACACAGGATACACCATGAAAGATTTGATTAACAGTGCCCCCAAACAGCAGGAAGTAGTATGGACAGAACTAGGCCTATATTCTCAAATATTGTTAATAATTATTTGTTTACATTTAAAGGGGGATATGATATAGATATGAATAATTTGCATTCGTATGGATCTTGGTTTCTTGATACAAATTTATGGTAAATTTTGTTATATTGTATATGTATATTTCTGCCCTTGATTAAGATATTGTGTTTGTGTAGTTCATTTAAAAATGTAATGTATAAGTAAGAAATATAGGTTAATAGATAGTCATCTAAATAATAGTCAAGATTGTAGTCATGTTAGTTAGCTTTTCTAGACATATAGAGATATATTTTAGTTAGTTAGGTATTCTTCAAATCTTTCAGAGACTTTCAGAATATGGCATTTAAAATGTTTTAAGAAGTTAGTACTTTTCATGATAATGAGACACGTCTGCTCCTAGCAGCACCAATTACTTCAAGAGGAAGATGGGCCTCGAAGAGGCTCCTTATGAGGTGATTAGCCATTTGGGCAAGAAACTGCTATTGCCTGGACTGTTTAACTGAACGTGCAGGACCCACAGAGAAATGACTGCTGAATTTGCCTGAAGGTGAGATGGTCCCTCGGGGTTCCTGTTTCATGAAAAAGTCTTCAGGATACAGAAAAATGTGATGGACAAACTTCCAGTATAGGTGGAACTGTCTTTGAAATTTTCTGCTTCATGGAAAAGTCTGCTTGATACTATGGGCCAGTAGGCTGAAGATAGATGCTTCAATGATACAGAAGAACTTTGGGTGACTGTTCAGGCAGCGAGATGTTTCTGTCAATTCTAGAATTTTGGAAGTTGCTTACAATGCACTTCTTGTTAACTTAAGTAATATTATATCCTTTTGGAGTCTTTGATAGAGTTTAAGAATTCATAGTTATAGTTTTCCTTAGTTATGGTAAAAGATAAAGTAGATATAAATATTATAACTGTAATTCTTACTTGATACCTGTTTTGTTATATGTAATTTTACTATGCTAAAGTTAAAACCTTCCTTTATTATTTAAACATAAAAGGGGAGGTGATGTGGGAGTCCCCTCTGTGTGCTATGATTACCATTAATGAATAAAGAAACTGCCTTGGCCTGTTAGTAGGGTAGAACTTAGGTAGGCAGGGAGGACTGGACTGAATGCTGGGAGAAAGAAGGGCAGAGTCAGAGAGATGCCATGGAGCCACTGCCAGAGTAAGACATGCTGAAGCTTTAGCCGGTAAGCCACAGCCACGTGACAATACACAGATTAATAGAAATGGGTTAAATTAGGATGTAAGAGTTAGCCAATAAGAAGCCAGAGTTGATGGGCCAAGCAGTGATTTAATGAATACAGGTTCTGTATGGTTATTTCTGGGCTGAGCAGCCGGGCGGCCAGGACAAACAAGCAGCCCTCCTTCCTACATTAAATAGTGTTGTTTGGGTGTGCCAGCAGAGGTGCATATCCACGCAGGCACTCTCTGTGTCTTGCCACGTGATGCTTTGTGCTGCCTCAGGACTCTGTCAGCAAGAAAGACATCGCCAGAAACCCCTAGACTTTACTGCACTTTCCAAACTCTGAGCCTCTATTCTTTATAAATGCCGATCTCGACATTTCATTATTGTAGTAAGAAGCCAGTTAGCACCGTGTGATCTCTGAAATGCAGAGTCCCGGGAAAGGGGTTGAAGCTGCCTGAGGAGCTCACCTCAAGAAGTCAGCATCACCTTTCATTAGAAGGTGGTGGTGTAATCAGTGATCCATTTGCCAAAGCTGCTAGACCTAAATAATCTTTGGGCAAATGAGAATCTTGTCTCTATGATGTGATGATTAGCTATGATTCGTGCTAGATGGACCAGTCAGCAAAGAACTCATCATCCGATGACCCAGGCCGGTGATCAGAGTTTGGTGGGTACAGCCAGAACCAGGCGGGACTGGAGTTGGGTTTCCACCGCTCACTCTCCCAGGTGGACAGCTTCGCCTGGGAGCCCTGTCAGAAATTGTCCTGCTGGGATCATTCTGGCTGTCACCAAGGACAAGAACTGATTTTAAATGTGGGAAGAAGTTATAGGCAACCCCAAGCGTTGGGGTAGATGCCACAGAAGACTGGCTAGGTTTGTTTGTCTAAGAGACTTTTGTATCCAAGACTACTATTGAATTCACTTTGTAGCCAAGAATGACCTTGAGTCTCTGATCTTCCTTCCTGTTTCCTCCTCTTGGGGGTCAGGATTAAGAGCAAGCATCACACTTGGTTCATGTGATACTGCAGAGTGAGCCCAGGTCTCTATCCACGCTATGAAGCACGATTAATAAAAACTCAGAGACAGAAATTGGGGTTCAACCTGAAGGTCAGAAAAGTAAAACAGCCACTGGCTCTTACCTCTACCTCAGTCTGAAGTGGCCATCCTGCCTCCTGGAATCTCAGAATAAGAATGAGAGACTGAGAGCTGTCTCCTCCCATTTTACAATCCTGTCTAGTTCTGGGAATAAGGGCACGCACCACTACAGCCTGGTTTCTATGGCAAACTAGTGTATCTACTGGGATTAAGGGTGTGTGTCATTGCTGTCCAGTCTGTAAGGCTGGCCTGTGTGGCTGTTTTACTTTTCTGATCCTTAGGCAAGCTTTATTTATTAAAATACAAATGAAATGCCACTACAATGCTAGGCAAGCAGTCTACCAACAGAGCTCCATCCTACCCACCCCCTCCCTAGCCTGCCTTTGCCAGCTCCTACCATGGCGCAGGCTGCCTGACTGAATATGTGTTTCCTCGGAGAAGAGCCTGAGATGAGGGCTTGAGTTTAGGTGACCAACTTCAGAGCTGATGCAGGAAGACTCTAAGTGGTGAAAAACAGTCCCAGGGGAACCAGCTTGCATTGGCCAATGGGTTACTGCCGTGGGCCCCCGGAACTGGGCCCCTTGTGGTCTTCTGAGAGCTTGTAAGGAACTGTCTTTCTGGGAAGCAAGGATCCTAGGATATTTCCTCACTAACTATCATCCATCATGGATTGATGGTCATTTCTAGGGTTTTAATTCCATAGTGTGACCGCTCTGCCCCATTAGAGCACTGATAATAATAACCTCAAACAGAGAGAAACAAGTTGGCTTGGCAAGGAAACTGTCTGCAGGCTGCTTCTGGGGTAAGTTAAGGGAGCATAGGCGGAGTCCGGATGAAGAGTTTCCCCACCCGTGACAGGTCCACTGACTAGTACAGCAGAGGCGCCAGTGGGAACCTGACTGTGATTTCTGTCCCCTCCTCTGTCCCCTGGGAGGGAGGGGGATGGATGGAAAGAGTGGGAAAACACTGATGCAAAAAAAAAAAAAAATGCAAAAGACCTCAGCCTGGAGCAGATTGACTGGGTTTGAATGAATTGCTTGTTCTCAAACAGAAGGAATTTTATTTGAATAGTTAATCCTCACGTGTTGCAACAGCCCAAAGATCGCCCCCAGATGATTATTATTTGCCCAGAGTGCTGCAGGCTGGGGAAGTCTTCATGTACCTCTTTTCCTTTTAAACACCAGATCCTGTAGCCGGGCCAAGATATTTGAAAACAAATTGTAAGCTCCATCTGCCAGCTGGGGGCATGCTGAGACAAAGGAAGAAATCTTACTGGCAGACCTCACAGGCCAGGAGACCCTTAATCCAGGCAGACAGATTTGAACACATTCTTTCCCTCCTAGGCAGACATTCCTCCATCCTTGAAGATGCTATGTCCAACAGATTTTGTCTGTGGCTGTCAGTTTTTCAGTTTAGATTTAGCTATGATGTCTATATGATGGCGTCTCCTAATATCTGTCTGAGCATCAGCTCCAGGACCCCCTTGGATACCCAAACCCATACATACTTAATCCTCTAAATAAAATGGTGCAGTATTTGCACAGAACCTAGGAATATCCTCTAACATAGGCTAAATCATCTGGAGGTTACATATAATGCCCAGTACAGTAGGAATTGCCATTCAAACAGCTGATGTGCCGTATTGTTAAGGCATAATGACAAGAATGAAATCTGTATGTGTTCAGTACAGACAGACATCTTTTAGATTTTTTTTTTTTTTTGAGCTGGTGGATACAGAGGAACAACTGTATCAGCCTAAGCCAGCAGAGGAGAAAAGCTCCCCAGGGGTCCCTGGTAATTCCAAACCAACAGGTGCTGAGGCTGGAGGGAGGCTAAGGAACCCTCTATGAGTCCACTGAATGCATGTGTGCAGGGTTTCTCCCAGAAGACAGGGAGAATTGAAGAGACAAGAGCGCGTCTGTAGCACAGAGAAGCCCTCGGGGTCACAGCTCATTTTGAAAGAAGCCCTTTACTAGCCAGAAGACTTCTTGTGTCTCAGTGACACCAGCTCGGTGTGGCAGAAAAATGATCCAACAGTGCTGGAATCGCCGCCTGCAGCCTCAGAGGTGGAAAACTCAATGGCGTTGCGGTTTAGAGCGAGGTCTGCGGTATTTTAATCACCTACTTAGAATACTTCAACGCTGTGGAGAGAAATCCTCTTGCAAGTTGTTAAGTGAAACTGGTCAGCTATAAAGGATATTGTCATCGTCCAAGGGCAGAAAAGTTAAGTTTTAAAGGCTGTTTATATGAGACACAGTTTTCAGAAAGAGTGATTATACCTTTTTAGACAGACTTCCATGTTCACTGTCCATCGAAGAGCAAAGTTTGAGTCATTCGCTCTGATTCTCAGTCATCCAGCAAAGATCCACGTGACTGCTGTTGGACACGGTACCGGACACCAAAGATAGAACTTTGCTAGAGGCAGTGGTGCAGGGCTTCTGCCCTGTCACTAATCCTGGAAACAGGTGGTTGGTGAGATGCTGCACATTGAGCATGAATCTCTTGTGTTTGTTTATATTTCAAGACAGGGTTTTGTTTTGTTTTGTTTTTGTGAAGCCCCAGTTGTCCTGAAACTAGCTCTATAGACCAGGCTGGCCTTGAACTCACAGAGATCTGCCTGCTTCTGCCTCCCAGTTACTGGGATTTTAAAGGCATGCACCACCACCCACCACCTGGCTATTTATGAATTTCTTAAAAACATAAGTTAAAAAAGCAAAAGTATTTTAATAGCTAAAAATCAGAAACGTCTAAAGGAAAGATGACAGGACTGAATTTGAAGGAAAAGTTGGCAGGTTTATGTATGTCTAGATTTTGAAAGATATCACTCCTCTCATATCGGTCTTTGGGTAAATCAAGCTCTTTCCACATGTCAGAGGTAAGGAAGCTGAGATAGTGGTGCACATCTGTACTCCAGAGGCGGAGGCAAGAGGACTGTGAGTTAGAGGCCACCAAAGAGTCAGAACCTACCTCAAAAGAAAAAGAGAGTGAGGTGAGTAAGGACCCCTCAGTCGTCTGGCCACTGTGCACACTGTACACAAAAGCTTAGCACAGGATAAATACAGCCTGGACATGGCATAAGCTGCTTCCACACGCACAAGAAACTCACATAGCATAGTGTTTGACACTAGACAATGGCCAGTCAATGTTGATTGTCTTTTACCACTGCACAAATACACACACATGACTGTAGGCCCAAATCAAAGTGGTGGCAATCCAATGAGTCAGAAAAAAAAAATAGAGTTCAATTTGTGAGATTTTAACAAAGAAAAATCAAAGTGATCAAGCCTCTGACCACAACTCATGGACTGTGGCACAATATCACACACACACACAGTACAAAAATCTAAATTTTTTTCCTTAAAGATACATCTTTACTGATTGATATTTTCACTGTCAAGAATAATTTTAATTCGAAACCACTTTTCTTTTGAAAGTTCAAGAGTATTAACCCATTGCTTTTCTAATTCTAGTCGTCTGGTCTTCTGCGCTTTTGACTCCCGGCCACCTCTAAAAACTGCTTGCAGCTCTCAGACCTTCTCCAGTATTGTGTTAATCCAAAGATGTGAGGAGAAAGACCACTAACTCAGATCATCATGGCCAAATTAGTTAAAGCAAGCAATTAATTAAAGCAAGCTTTTCATTCCTGTATATGGGCTGCCTCCCCGTAAGGTGGGGTTCAAGAGGTCAGCATTGGAAGTGAGGAAGATAAGGGTTTTTATAGGTCAGGAATAGGGGATTTTTAAAATGAGGGATTTGTCAGGCACATAGGTTGCAGAACATAACAAGGTGGTCATAACAATAGGTGGCCATAACAATAGGTGATCATAACAATATGTGGTCATAATAACCTTTTGAAACACAGGTAAGGTTGCAAGATGATCATAACAACCTCCTGAAACAAAGGTAAGGTTGCAAGGTGAAAATAATTTTTGAAACAAAGACTTGGTTGCCATTTTCTGGAACAGGCAGCGCAGAACCATTTGTAGTTAAGATTGCAAGGGAAACCTAGCTCAGTCTTTGAGAAGCAGAGATTTAATCATAAGCAGGAATGGATTTAGTTTGCCTTTTTTTTTTTTTTTTTTCCTGAGACAAGGTTTCTTTGTGTAGCCTTAGCTGTGGTAGAACTCTCTCTTTAGACCTGGCTGGTCTTGAACTCACAGAGATTCATCTGTCTCTGCCTCCCAAATGCTGAGATTAAAGGTGTGTGTAAATTGGCTTTTAAGCCTAAAATGGAGGCAGGCTAGTTCATCCCTTGCTCTGTGATGAAATCCTACAGGGCTCATAACTGGCAAGAGCCTCCCCTCTGGTTACTCCTTCAGTTGTAATGTTGTTTTGTTTCTCATTTCCATTGTCTTTTCTTTATTTCTAGAACTACAGTGTTTAAATGTTGACTCTGAATTGATCCTTTAAACTTTTTTTTTTTTTTTTGCTATAGTTTCTCATTTCCTTGTCCTGGCTAGATTCTAGAATACTGCCTCAACTTTATTTTGTAAACTTTCTATTAAGGAATTTATCCCTGATATCACATTTTGATGTTTAAAATATATATGGAACCTTTATAGGGTTTTATTTGATGTTATTGGGGCTTTCTTTTGATGTCTTAACTGCTAAATTTGCTTAAGTAGCTTAATTGCTAATTTGCCTAATTGATTTGCAGTGGTGACAACTTGGCCCAAGGTAAAGATGATTACCATACAAGCCTAGAGACCTGAGTTCAATCCCTGGAAGCTATGTCATGTGGAAGTTGAGATCAGACTCTAGGAATTTATCCTTTGACCTGCACACACATACAATGGCACATGTGCTCCCCACAACAACAGGAATAAAATTATTGATACTGTATTAGTTCTTCATCTGAGTATATTTTGGCAAGTGTATTTTATTTTTAAAAGCCTTGATCTGTACATGTGTTTACATGATACAGTATCAAGAAAAAAAAAGGAATTTTCCCACATGCCTTTCCCAAATTTTGCCCCCTACAAAGGTAATCACTAGACTGCATTTTATCACTGTACATTTTTTTGCCTGCTCTGAACTCTAATATAAATGGAAATGTGCGGTATATATTATTTTGTGCCCATCTTTTTTCTCTGTATTGGTTCATGAGATTCATCTATACATATACACAAATACATCTATGGTTTCTTCATTTTTATTGCTATTTTCCAATATTAACATTATATCAAAATTTATTTATTCACTCTATGGTTGCTATGATTTAGATACGAAGGGCCCCAAATGGCTCATTTGAAGACTTGGTCCCCAGATAGGGACACTATTGAGAGGTGGTATCATGAAGATGCTAAACGCATCTATGGAGTGACGAGTTCACAGGTGAATCGCCTATTAAGTAGTGAGACCAGGTTGGAAAAAGTAGGTTCCTGGAGAAGTCCCTTCCAGGTGGTATCTTATCCGTCAGTCACTCCCTGCTCCTCCTTGCCTCCACTTCCTGTACACGATGAGGTAAGCCACTTTGTTCCGCTAGATGCTGCTCACCATGATGCTCTGCCTCCCCACACATGGTCCCAGAGGCAGTAGCAAAGCCAAGTGACCACAGTCTAAGACTTCGGAAACCAAGAGCAAGATGAATCCTTTCTCCTTTCAGTTGTTGAGCTCAGATATTTGTTACAATGATAAAAAAGTAGACTAACACAATCTGAGAGTATTTAAGCTTGGAATATTTTAATTTTAGTAATGTTTCCATTAACATTCTTCTACACGCCTCTTGAGCACACAGGCAAACTTAACTGGATATCTTCAAATAGAATTCTCAGGCCATATGATGTATATGTGCCCTTCTACGGGAAATTTTAACACAAATTTCAAAAGTGGTTGCACCAGTTTAAAACCCTACCTTTAGTATAGGAGACTTCCCATTTACTCTATATCCTTGGTAAATCTTACAATTCTAACTCTCCTCTCTCTCTCTCTCTCTCTCTCTCTCTCTCTCTCTCTCTCTCTCTCTCTCTCTCTCCCTTTCTCTGCTTTGATGGGGAACCTCCTGCAGCCAATGGCCTTTGAGAGGCTGGATCAAGATGGGCGATTTACAACATGTCATGGCAATTCTATGACGTTTTTATTTGCAATTCCCTGCTAAGTTGAGCACCCATTGATGCAATGTACTTAAAAACCTTTCTCTTGTGACTCACTTTTTATACTGGTTTATAGGAATTTTTTACATGTACAATATATCGGCCTTTGGTCTGGTACATACATGTTTTATACAAGCACAAATAGTAACATATGTATACATTGCATGTATTTCTCCTCATCTGTGACTTGACTTTTTTTTTTTTTACAACCAGCTGTCATAGCCAGGGTTTTGATTACTGTGACAAAAGACCATGAACAAAAAGCAAGTTAGGAGGAAAGGGTTTATTTGTCTTACACTTCCAGATCACTATTCATCACTGAAGGAAGTCAGGACAGAAGCTCAAACAGGACAGAAACTTGGAGGCAGAAGCTGGCGCAGAGACCATAGAGAGATACATGTACTGGCTTGCTTCTACTGGTTTGCTCAGTCTGCTTTATTATAAAAACCCAGGGCCACCAACCCAATGACAGAGCCACCCACAATGGGCTGGGCTTTCTCCCATTGATCACTAATTAAGAAAACGCCCTACAGCCAGATCTTATGGAGGTGTCTTCTCAATTGAGATTCCTCCTCTCAGATAACTCCAGCTTGTGTCAAGCTGACATCAAACTAGCCAGCACAGTAGTGGTGACTTTGCAAAGGTTTGTTTTCATTCTCTATGTATGAATGAATGATTTGCTTGATGTATGCAAGTATAATGTATATGCCTAGTGCCTGCAGAGGCTGGAAGAGTTACAAGCAGGTGTGAGCTGCTTGCAGGTGCTAAGAACTGAAGTGCTTTTAATAGCAGAGTCAGCTCTCCTGCCCATGACTGGTGATTATCATCATCTTAGAAATAATATCCTTCTGCAGGATACTAAGATACTCTGTTGTGCTACTTCTGTTACATTTTTTTATTTATTTTGTGTGTGCATGCAAATGTGAGTGTGTGTGAGGGGGATGTCTATGCATTGGCACTTATGCTGAGGTCAGAAAATGACTTTAGGGAGTCAGTTCTCTCTTTACACTCTGCGGATCCTGGGGATCAAACTCAGGTCATTGGTATTGTCAGCAAGTGTCTTTATCCACTGAAAAATTATTTCTTCATTTTGAGATGTATGATCCAGATGAACTTTATCTTTATGTGTGATGCAAGAAGGAGCCAATGATTTTTTTTCTCCTTTGGGTTATTAGTTAACTCAGATTTATTTATAGAAAATATCACCTTTTCCCTATTGAGTTCCAATGACACTCTTCACCAAAGTCAAAAGCGCAAGTGTGTGTGAGTCTGCTTCTGGGCCTTGGGCTCTGTTGCTCTGTTTGTCCATCTTGCATCTTTTCCATGTGGTTTTATAACAGAGCAGCAATTAGGTGAGCTTTGTTTCTAACAGTTCCATGACCACTCTTGATTCTTTGTATTTCCATAGGACTTTTAGGGTCAGCTTGTACATTTCCTCTCTCTCTCTCTCTCTCTCTCTCTCTCTCTCTCTCTCTCCTCTCTCTCATGCTGTTTCTGTTTTTACATTGAATCTTTGGATGACTACAAAGAATTGGCATCTTTGTAACATTAGGAATTCTCCCAGTTTCCGTGGTCCTTTGTGTAGGACTCTCACATATCCATATTTATTACTAAATATTTTATCTTAAATGATATTAGACATAGTACAATTCTTTAAAAGCTCACATCTGATCTTTGGTATTGTCTTGGTAATAAGGCTGGTTTTGCCAACTGGTCACCAATTCTTCGGTCTTACTAAGCCCATTTATTAACCCTAATTATCTATAAACTATTTCTTCTTTTCTTTGTATCAGTTGTGTTCAGCTGTTTTATTAAATTTTTTTTCTTCCTTTCCAACACACATAAGCTCCTTTTTTTCTTTCCAGTTTGCACTGGCCAGAACTACCTTATGCTATTGAAGAAATGTGTGCCAGCAGGCATCCTTCTTCCGTTCCCAATTACAGAAGGGAAGCTCTCAGGAACTCACCAGTAACTGTGAGGCTTTCTGTGGGACATAGATACATACACATTATTAGATTAGAAAAGTTCTCTGCAAAGGTTTTCTGTCGATTGCATAAGCCCACTGACGCAGAACATCCCCATGCATCAGGCAAAGCAGATTTAATACAGAAAGCAGATTTAGTACAGCAGATAGACAACAAGGATGAATAGACACTCACAGGATCCACGGCAAACCAATTCCTCAAGGCCCAGGCAAGCAGCCTTGCATGGACAGACTCATGCACAGGCTCCACGTCGCACCATAACCGAGGCCTCTGAAAACAGTCCCCAGTGCCACTAAGCACAGGCATGTTGAGACATCACATTCTTGGATGAAAGAGGCTGTGGCACACATTTTCTCCTTGTCTCCAGTTAACACATCTGAGATACATTCGGCCCCAGAATTGCAAGTCTGGGACAGAAGAGACGGGTCTACCAAGGTCACCTGGGGGTTCTGTCATCCTGCATTTTCCTGTGTTCCTCACATGCTGTGAGGCTTTTAATTATGCATTGGACTTGTTACTACTTTAGCTTTGAGGAAATCGTTTTGGTTTTGTTTGTTTGCTCATTTGTAGGTTTGTTCTCTGTATACTGGGCACTGAGCTAAGAAGGTAATCTACTACTGGGCTATAGCCTCAACACTTGTTTTTTGACTTTTGTTGAGACAGAGTCTCACTGTGTAGTGTAGCTAACTTGGAATTTGTTATGACCCTGGTTAAACTCAAATATATAGCAATCCTCCTGCCTCTGACTCCTGAATCCCAAGATTTTAGGTATGAAGCACCACACCTAGATATAGGAAATCACTTTATATCTGTGTTAGTTAGGATTTTATTGCTGTGAAGAGACACCATGACCCTACCTCTTCAATGTTCCACTGTCTCCCACTAATGCCACACTAGAGAACAAGTCTTCAACACATGGCCCCTTTGAGGGGCATTTAAACTCTATACATTCATCTGGCTCTATGTGTGTGTGCACACACATGCACGCGCACATGTTACAGCCATGACGCAACGCCCACATGGAGGTCAAAGAACAACATGTGGTCATTTTGCTCTCCTTCTACCCTGTGGATTGCATATTAGCTTTGGTGGAAAGCCCCTCACCCCCTCACCCTATCTGCCATCTTGTCAGCTTTCCTTTCGGGAAGAATGGTTCCTGTTTCTTCTTGCTTTCTCTCCTTGCTGAGTATCAGACTCAGGCCCTCACACATGGGAAACTTGTTTGCTCTCTACCAGTGAGCCACACCCTAGAACTATTTCTCTTTGCTAAGATTCATTTTATTCTTAACTCTGATATGAGGAGTCTGTGTTGGGTCATACGCACATGAATGCCTGTGCCCATGGAGGCCAGAGGTGTGGGATCTCTTGGAGCTGGAGTTGTAGGCTCTTATGTTGCCTGATAAAGGTGCTGATGACTGAACTCGGGTCTTCTGGAAGAGTAGTATAGGCTCCAAAGTGCTGAGTACTTCTCCTGTTCCTCAAGAACTGTCTTAATCCAGTTCTCAGCCACATGATAAAACCGCCATAACTTTTAACATCTCACACATCCTGAGTCAGTAATCTAATGTGTCATAATTAATATCAGCACCAATACAACATTTCGATCACTGTATCTGTTACAAAAGCAATCTAAAGGGGCTAAAGCCATGGAATAACTATGCCCTTGAGTTTGCCAGGCCATTTCATTATTGCATTTCTCTTTTTGAAAGAAATCTCTATTGTATGCAGTTCAGACTTTGCTAGGTGGCAGGGGTGAGATTTCCCTCTCTCTCTCCTGAGGTCACCAGTGCTTTTAACCACTGCCTAAAGTGTGCCCGGTGTTGATTACCATACCTCAGATTAACTAGATTTAGCATGCAGCAATCATACTCCATTCAGCAGGGCCCATCTCTGGTGAATTGTGGACATTAATGACAGTTGCAAGAGCTCAAATATTATATAATCACTAATTACATTCTGTGCAATTAGTAGAGGCTCATCAGTGTGAATCACTAATGGCTGATCACCCCGTTCTCTCTGGGAGGAAGTAGACAGTCTGCATAATTTTCTGATTGTATTAGCATAGGCACAAATGTTATTAACAAACTTTGGCGATCATGAAGAGGCTGAGTGGCTGTGATGGACAAAGGCAAGAGACTCTACCTGGTGGGTGCACACCCTTCACTCTGAACCTCAAAACTGGGTGTTTGTGATTTTTGGGGTGCATCTCATTCATCCACCAGCTTCTGGATGGAAAATCCATGCAACATCCCAAGCCAGCAGGCTGATAAAAGATGAATGCAAGGCCATTTAAAGAAACAAACCCCAAAAAGGAAGTCTGAAAACCTGTTTTCTTAAAATGTGTTCTGAAAGCCAAGTTTTAGGAATCTACAGATGTACCAAGATCCGAAGCCAGTGACTAAATGAAAGGTATAATTCTGAAAGGGTAGGATGCTTATATATGACTTTTGTTTACCCTCCACCTGTTAGGTTCCTTTTTTGTTTTGCTAGCATTGTAACAACACAATTCAACAGACTAGGTGGCTTATGCAAGAGAAGTCAGTGGTTGGAGTTCTCTCCTGGGGCCACACGTGGCCATCCTTCTTGTCCCTCTGGCTTTTCTTCATGTAGGAACACCTCTGGGGTCTGTGTGTGCAAATCCCCTCTCTGAAGACGCGTACCATTCATGTGCCTCTGTTTTGCCTTAATCCCATCTTTAAATACCCTTCTCCGAACACAGCCCCATCGTGAGCTGCTGAAGGTTGGGCTTCTGCATGAATTTGGCAGGGATGTAATTCAGCTCATAGCTGGAAGTAGTCCAACACAAGTTCTTGCTGGAAAATTGGAGAGAAGCTTGATTAGGGCCATGCTGGAAATGGCAAATTGGAGAAAACTGATAGCACCCAGCAGCCACATGCAACGGCCAAACATGTGTGGTTACTCTGAGTGAAGAATTGATATTTAGTATTACTTTCCATTTTAATTAATTTGATATTCAAAACTAAAAGCGTGTAAAATATTCTACAGCTTAGTTGCTGTTTGGGTAAGGTTAAATGTCATTTCAACCACTGAAATTGCAATGTCTTACTTAAGCTGGGTTCCCAGTGTCAAATGCACGTTAGAATTCAGAGATAGAACAAGAAAAAAAAAAAGCTAAACATCTCAACATTTTCATATTATATATGGAAATAAAAACTATTTTAAATCTATTGTGGTAACTGAACTATTCTTTTAAAATTGATTTGACCTGTTTCTTTCGGGGGTTGACGGTGTGACAAAAATAGTGAGCTACATGTCTGCTTTTCTATATATGTCTGCTTTTATCTACACGTCTGTTTCTCTCTACATGTCTGCTTCCGTCTCCATGTCTGTTTCTCTCTGTCCACTGGACAGATTCAAGGAAACTTATGCTACTAGTATTCACCAGAGTTAGGTCAGCACACAAACTAAATTATAACTTCCTCTTGCCAAAACAATTAAGGTTCTGTGTTTTTTTGGGCCCTCTGTAGCTAAATTAAAATAACAAACCCATTTCTCCTTAGATGTTAATATATAATTAATTTTCCTATGAAGTTTTCTTACTAATCATTTTCTAAATACCAGAATTTAAGAGTCAGAAAAATTTTCTCCATAATGAAAAAGGTAATAATATTATCCTGGTATTCTGCTTCTGCAAAAACACAAAACAAACAAACAAACAAAAACACACTAGCTTACTTTGTCCTACCACCATCCCCTAAAACTTACCTCTGTTGCTAGGAAATCCCTGAGTAAGGTAGCTGATACCCTTTATTTAATACACACTGGACACCCTTTCTAGTTTCTTTGTCTACAGCATGATGAAGCCAAGAAGGTTCTGTGGAGTCTTTGGTTCTAGAACATCTTTGAGATTTGATCTTTGCTGTGACAATGAGGACTCTGAGGAATTGTGGAAATCTAATTCAAGAGTTTCACAGGACTATTTTGAGGATGCAGTTTTTCTATTACAAATTAAAATTAAAAACTGAAAAATCACATTAAAGATGAAAGCGTTGAACATTACAGCGCCAAGGATTAAAGGTTTGAAGTTCAAACAGCAATTGATATTAAGTAAAAATAACTATTGGTTCCTCGTGATTCTTTAGTGCGGTTCTTATCTGCTTGTTTCTGGGTTTTTATTTGTGCTTCTGGAGGTTAAATCTGGGGCCTTGTGAGTGCTGAGCACTTGTCCTGCCCCTGAGCTGCACCCCGAACCTTTAACCTGCTCTTGTGCAGCTTAATCCCCAATGTCATAAAGAACGAATAACAAACAGCAGATCGAACATGGGAACATCTGACACTGTAATTCAGCTTGTCCTTACTCAACCCACCAACATACGTGAAACTTCACATTCTTCACCAGTGCTAATAGAGAATGTCGGCAAGTCCCTAAATGACCAGAGAAATAGTCCAATATCACATCCTCATTCTGAAATACACACCAAGGGGGGCAATCAAAGAGATACTTTTTTCCCCTTATCTCTTTGTTCTTTCTGACATCAGTGAGCCTTGAGGAATAATGAAATCAGTGCAGACAGTCATTGGAAAGACGCCGCCTGCTTTGAAGATCACTTGCTACCTAACTGCCTTGGTCATTTACATGGAATTCGGGGAGGATTTCAAAGCGTTTCTCGCCCTTGTTATTGGGATAAAAGGGAGACTCAGGTGGTGTGTGTGTGTGTGTGTGTGTGTGTGTGTATGTGTATGGTTTAATATTTGATGAGGCTTCATTCCACACACACAAGAATTCTCATGTGCATTTTACTTTTCTGTCTTTAATTGAAGTAGTTCAGATGGAATCAATGGTGAAAACTGTATCCAGATTCAAAAAGAAAAAAAAAATTTACAGTCAGAAAAGAGGCACATCAGAAATTTTCTAAATGTGTGGTCACCGCAACATATGTTTAGTGGAAAAGAATGAATGGAAAGTTGGTAATGGTTCCCAGAAGAAAAAACACAAAGGGCCTACAGAGAAGAGAAGATGAAGAGCTGAGTCCTCCTCTATCAAGTTTAGTAGAAAAATGTAGAAAGAAAAGAAACCCAGAGAACAGTCATTTTAAGTGGAGTTTGGAGACAATCGACAATCAAAAGTAGCTCAAGTTGTTGAAGAGTTTTGCTTCCCTTGGAAACCCCTCCACGCTGTTCAAGACTTACTCTTCCAAGGCATTTTCGGCATGACTTCTAATTATGCAAAGAGCCATCCACACTCTGCATCTGTATTTCCCTTGCTGCTCACCCACTGTCACCTGCCCCATAATCCCCACCCCACCACCCAACCCCCTCCTTCTCCCCTTGCAAACCTCAGAAGTCTTTCCTAATGCCATTTAGTCAGCTCTCTAATGGGTTCCCTGGTTAGCAAGTCCAGTGGGCCCCTCTCTGCAGTGTTGCCTAGAGTTCTGTCTCCTTGTTCTCTTCACCCTTGTGGGGAATGCCTCCGTTAGCCACATGTCCGACCTCACACGCAAGTCGATGGTGAACAAACCTGGTGTTACCTCCATGCCGATGAGCTGAACAGTTCAGAAAATGGGCATCTCAAACTCATGGATCCAAATCCCAAATCTCCATTTTCTCTCATGCAGCCTGCTTCCCATTCTGTACAGCATTTGCTTTTGGATGAATGGCTGCTAGCCTGTTACCTACGTGAAAAATAAAGGTGTTGTTCCAGACAGCTGTGAAACGCCAGAGACGAAATACACTAAGACATACAAGATCCACAGATAGGAGCCCTGCAAACCAAGAAAAAAAAGCATTCAAGAAACCAAAAGCAATGAAGAGAAACAAATAACAGAATAAAAGAGACAAACCAAATAAACAAGAGCATCAATACCTAAAAAAACACATTTGCCTCTCCTCACAATGATGTACTGTATTGTGGAAAATCCAAATATACTTGTACTAGAATAAATAGAATAAAGTTCCATATACAAAAATAGTTTTATTTTTGTGTGCCATAAACAAATAAATGGAAAAAGGATTGTGTGCATATATGTGTGTGGTATAAATATATGCATGCATAATTACATGTATGTGGGCACATGTGTGTGCAGGTATGCATTCAAATATATGTGCTTGTGTGTATGTAAGTCAGGAGATGGCATCAAGTGTCTTCTTTGATCTCTAGTCACCTTATATATTTGATTTGGAGTCTCTCACTTGAACTCAGAGCTTGCTGAAATCTTAGCTTGTTCTGGGGATCCTCTTTCTCTTCATCCTGAGGGATGATCAGCAGACTGCCGGCCTTCCTGGTACTACATAGGTGCTAGAAATCCAAACTCTAGTCCACACATTTGCAAGGCAAGACCTTTATCCACTGTGTCGTTGCCCCTTCCCTAGAAAAAGGAATTTTGAAATGTCATTTACAATAGCATCAAAAACATCCAATACCCAGAGATGAGTGTGACAGAGTTGCAGCATGTTTATAGTGCTGAAATATCACTTTGAAAACCTGAATAAAAGAGAGATACAATTTTCAGTGCTTAGAAGACTCAATTTTATAAAGATGAAAATTCAATTCTCCCCATATCGATCCATTTACTCAACATATTTCTAACCCATGTTCCAGCAAGCTTTATTAGAAACCAACAGACTGACTTTTAATGTATATGGAAATGTAAAGAATGCAAGTTAGCAGAAACTATCATGAGATTAAGAAAAGAACAACTTAGGATAACTAATGTCTCTACTGGATTTTGAGACTTCCTGTGAAATTATACTAGTGAAGACACTGTGGTGTTGCTTCCAAAACACACACATAGGCCAATGTAACAGACCAGTGTCAAGTGTAGACTTACAAGTGTCTAGTCAGCTTCCAATAAAGATGCCAAAATAATCCAAAGAGGAAAGGGAGATGCTTCGAATAAATAGCATGGAGAGTGGGAGATAGATCATGGAGGTCTGTGTGGTCAATTTATGTGGACATCACTTCCATTCATGAGGACAGAGCTTGCATGCATTCATTACTCCCTCCCGAGAGCCCCACCTCTTAACACTATCATTTGGAGATAAAGCTTCAGCAGGAATTTGGAAGAGACACTGTATCAAATAACTTTTCTCTTGTTGTGATTAGAAAAAAAAAGGGGGGGGGGAGACAAGAACAATTTAAGGAAGAAAGAGTTCCTTTTGGCTTTCAGTTCCAGAAGGGCAAAGTCTGTCATGGTGGGAAAGGCACAGCTACAGTCAAGGAAAACATGGCAGCAGCAACCGGAAGCTAGCTGCCCACATTTTCATCTATATACAAGAAGCAGAGACAGGGAGAGGAACAGGAAGTGACCCCAGGCTATACACACCCAAAAACAGTTTCCAGTGATGGACTTCCTCCAGCTAGGCCCCACCTCGTACAGTTTCCATTACTTTCCTAAACAGCACCATCAGCTGGGTACCAAGTGTTCATGAGCACATGGGGGGGGGATGCAATTCTCATTTAAACAACCACAGACAACAAACATTCAAACCACAGAGCTGTCACTCAGCACACTGTTTCTCAGCTGAAGAGAGAAGCTGTGGTGTGCTGCCTGGGTCTCTGTCAAGACTGAGACACTCCTTCTTTAGTGGTTAAGTTGTGATTATAAGTTAATATCAGAAGTCAGCACTTGACACTGGACCCTGCGTGCACAGGGGCTCATTATACAATTGTGTTTACTTGTGTCCATAGTCAAAGCTTCCATAATAAAAAAAAATATCCAATAATATTGTCCTGGTTTGCTTTCTGTTACTATGATAAAACCATCACAACAGAAAATTGGGGAGGAAAAGGTTTATTTTATCTTATAGGTTATATTCCATATCAAGAGAAGCCGAGGTTGGAACCTGGAGGCAGGAACTGTTGCAGAGACCCTGGAGGAACTTAATGGCTTGCTTTTGTTAGGGACTTTTTGTCACAGCAGCAGAAGAGGAATTAATATATTATTCCTATAAAATTCATGCTCAAACTTTTTCACTAAGTATTAAAAGTTGGGAGCTATTCTGTCCTTACCAATGGAAGTAATGACCACATAAAACTAGCTTGTCCAGCTACTTTAACTATACAACCCAGACCCACCTGCCCAGGGATAGAACTATCCGCAGTGAGCTAGGCCCTCCTACCTTAATTAGCAATTAAGAAAATGCCCAGTCACTTTGCCTGATGGGTAAAATAAAAAACACATGACTGTGTTTGAGCAATGTTTTTCACACAGTGCCAACCCTCAAGTGCTTTCCACGAACCCTCCCTGCCTTCAAAACCAGTATCATATGGGAGACTCTTGTACAATATTTGACAAGTTCTGCTGCCAACTTGATGTGAAGCTTTGTGTTCCTTGACTAGCCCAGTCCCAGCTTCTGTGTACCAACCCTAAAGATAGACTTTCCTATGGGGAATGGAGAAAACCCTTAGTAAATGTGCAAAGGATGGATGGAGTCCTGAGTGAATGTGTACTTTGAGATGGACACAGCCATACCAATGACACTAGTGCCTCAAACCTATGGTAACTGGCAAAGCCTTTCTCCAGGTGTCTTAGTTAGGGTTACCATTACTGTGATGAAACATCATGACTAAAAGCAACTTGGGGAGAAAAGGATTTCTTTCACTCACAGTCCCATGTAACAGTTTTCTTAGGGTTTCTATCGCTGTGAACAAAGACCAGGACCACAGCATCTCTTATAAAGGAAAATATTTAATTGGGGCTGGTTTACGGGTTCAGAGATTTAGTCTATTATAGTCATGGTGGGAAGCATGGTGGTGGACAGGCAGACATGGTGCTGGAGGAGCTGGGAGTTTTACATACAGATCACGGGTAGCAGCAGGAAGAGAGAAGAGACACACTGGGCCTGACCCGAGCATTTGAAATCTCCAAGTCCATCCCTAGTGATACATTTCCTCCAACAAGATCACACCTCCTAAAGCCACTCCCTGAGCATTCAAATATGAGTCTATGGAAGCCATTCTTTTCCAAACCACCACACAATCCATCCTCAAAAGCAGTAAAGTCAGGAGCTCAAACAGAGCAAGGACCTGGAGACAGGAACTGATGCAAAGGCTGTGGAGGAGTACTGCCTACTGGCTTGCTCCTTGTGGCTTGTTCAGCCTGCCTTCTTATAGAACTCAGTACCACCAGCCCAGGGATGGCACTATTCACAAGGGGCTGGGCCTTCTCCCATTGACCACTAGTTGAGAAAATGCCCTACAGCCTGATCTTATGGAAGCATTTTTCTCAACTGAAGTTCCTTCCTTTTAGATAATGTTGGCTTTTGTCATAAAGCTGGCCAACACACCAGGTGAGACTCAGGAAGTTGGCAAAGCCTTTCTCTCTCTGGTACAACAGTGTTCACAAAGGATTGCCTAGTATCTGCAAAACCAGTCATTGCAGCTTCCTGCTCCCAGATGACTATGACCTGAGATTCCCATGAACACTGCCTGTGGAGACTAGCCAAGCCTCCCTCCTGCCATGTGCATAGTAAGTGGAGTGAAGTTCCAGAGCATGCCCAGTTGTTGGCGCTCCACCAGCATGAGCAAAGCCCACCTGATCCTGGCTTCTCTGTACGTATTGTGTCGGCCTGTCCTTCCTTTATTCCTTCATTGTCCCAGCCAGGTTCTAGGCCAAATTATGCTGGACACGGCCCACTTCACAGAATATTTTGTCTCAGTGATGCCGATCTCTAATTAATCATCACAGCTGACTTTGTTTTTAGCCCCAGATAGTCAACATCAAATGCCACAGTGAAGCACAAGTAGGTGTCACTTGTTCCACAGATTGCTAAGGCAAACTGTCACACAAAGAGCCCTAATAGGGTCTTTGCTTCCCTCTGAAGGTTCACAAGCCAGGCCTCTCCATCATTTGTATTTCCATCAACATTCTTCCCCACCTCACCGCCCCCCCCCTCCACACACACACATACACAGGGTTTCTCTGTATAGCTCTGACTATCCTGGACTCACTGTGTAGGACAGGCCGTCCTCAAACTCAGAGATCCTCCTGCCTCAATCAGCATTCTTTTTGTTTTGTTTTGTTTTGTTTTGTTTTTTGGTTTTTCGAGACAGGGTTTCTCTGTGGCTTTGGAGCCTGTCCTGGAACTAGCTCTGTAGACCAGGCTGGTCTCAAACTCACAGAGCTCCGCCTGCCTCTGCCTCCCGAGTGCTGGGATTA
>NW_026067989.1:3911201-3982955 GCF_014885135.2 Alexandromys fortis
GATTGATTTATATAGATGATAGATAGATAGATAGATAGATAGATAGATAGATAGATAGATAGATAGGGCAGATAGCAAAACATCATCAGTTCAGGTGCTCAAAATGTCTAGCAGAAATCAAATGAGGAAGCCCAACAGAATCAGTCAACTGGAATTTCCTTTAGACAGAATTCCCTTGGTGAGGCTTCCAAGTAAAAGAACAAATAGCAATAGATAGAGATGACATTATGAAATTATGTGCGCACAGTACCCAGCAGAAACCAAGTTGAAGACATCAACTAGAATCCCTAATTGAGTTTTCTCTCCATGGATGAGCTTCCCATGGCTTCTCTTTCCCACAGTAGGCATTTTTATATCATGGGATCTACAATAACCTCTGTTGAAATGGTTTACCATCTAGCTGTTCTCAAGGACACAATGATACAAGGCTATTGACTATATAAATGCCTTTGAAAAGATAGCTGAGTAGAATGGTGGTTACCAGAGGCTGGGGAGCACAGGGAAAGGAGAGGAATGGAGAGATGCTGACTAATGAAAGTAAGTTCCAGTTAGACAGGAGTAAAGAGCTCTATTGGCTACTACATAGAAGACTGACTATAGAATAACATCCTAAAGGATTTTAAGTGTTTTTGACATACAGAAAGGATAAATATTGGAGAGAGAATATACTTAACCTAATTTAACCATTCTACAATGTGTGCATGTATCAAAATATCACCTGGTGACTCATTAATATGTGTGTTTGCTTCATCAGTTTATTTTTAAATATTTTCTTTAATTTTTAAAAGAATCAAAAGTTTAACAATGTCAATGTCTCTGTTCACAAAATAGGCAGAAGGGACAACTAACTACCTCCCGACAATAGTACAAGAAGAGAGTACTTCATTACAGACAAATCTAAAAACAAAGGTCCTTGGACATTCCCCTTCTCCCAGGCTCAGAGTGGACTGTGGTTTGGTCGGTGCATACATTTTCAGAACACTAGGTAGAAAAGTACAAGTATGCATCTGTCTGTCTGTCTAGACAAACCTCTATTTGTGTGTGTGTGTGTGTGTGTGTACACAGTAGAGACAAATACAAACATGCATTACCCTACATGCCATTCTGCAGCTTGTTTTGATTGAGCAGATTCTTGCCATATCTGCCCTCCCTTTTCTTGTCTTCCATGCCAACGCATCTTCCTTTTTCTAATCTGCTATGTAGAGAGCCATGGCAGAGATGAACCAGTTCAGCAGGGCATTCCTTTTGGTTGTGTCCAGTTCCTCCACTACCACCCCTGTTATTCAATGCCAACCCCTACCAGACAGGTCTTTTCAGAGGTATTTTACCTAAGGTGAGTTCTGAGAAGCACTGTTGCTAATTTCCCCCTAAGATCCTTGTCTGCTATCCCACTGATGGTTTTTGAGACTGCCCAGTTCCCTGCGGCCTTGCCAGCCATATATTGTTGTTCACTTAACTGCTGTGTTAGAAGAGAGATGTAGAATCTATCCTCCTGCTGGTGTTTTATTTGCATCTTCCCAGTCTCTAATAAGCAGAGATTATCTTCATATCTCATTTCCTGGGTTGCCATATATTAACATTTGCATGCCAGGGCCGGCAATGAACCCATTTTGTGAACAACTTTATCTTCACAAGTTGTGTCGGTCAGTTTACCATTACTATAATAAATACTTGAGATAAAAGAGAAAAGGTTGCCTTGAACTCACGGTTTTGGCCATTTTAGTCCATGATCAGGACCTATAGTTTGGTTCTGGGGCAAGGCAGCATGTCATAGTGAGGATTAAATGGTAGAACCAGTTGCTTACCTCATGGTAGCCAGAAGCAAAGACAGGGAGCCTGAGGCAGAAATAGGCATTCCACAGGCTCCTTCCGTGGAACACTCTCATTGACCTAAGACCTTCCATGGGTCCCACCTATTAAAGATCCCATAACGTCCAAAGGCATCATGGACTCAGAAGCAAACTCTAAATATTTTTTATTTACATGTGTGCTTGAAAGAGTTTATGAGCAGCAGGTGCATGCAGGTGCCCGAGGAGGCCAGAAGAGGGCACAAGATCTCTTGGAATTGGTTTTACAGGGAGTTGTGAAGCACCTATTAAGAATGCTAGGAGCTGAACCTCAGTCCACAGTAAGAGCTCTTAACTACTGAGCCATCTCTCCACTTCTAGCTTTAACACATAAACATTGAGGGACATTCCAGATGCAAACTATAACTTAACCCATCCCCAGCGTAGTAGGGAGGAAAGGGCCACTATCATTATAAACTGAGAACTAAAAGTTAAATAATTGCTTAAATTTGCACATTGAATGTTGGCGGAAGCTGGGTCTTCTTAAGAATTAATTTCACAGCATCTGTTCTCTTCCTAGCAAAACAACCCTCACTCTAGTAGCAACAACATATCCAGCCTCAACTCCACACTTCCCAGCTTTTCTGTAGATGGAAATAAGTTGTAGGCACAAGGTGAAGGCTAGAGATGTTCAAAGCTACTGCAAGGAGTGATCGTTCCCCCAGCTCTTTTGCGGTTATATCCTTCCTTTTTTCTTCCTTCAGATGAGACCAAGGCTTCAGCAGCCATTGTACAACCCCCGAGGCAACCTCGAGGCAGAACTGAGATTGGACTACAATGATGGAAGCCAGGTGGACTAAAAATACAAATAGTACCTGGGACACAGACATCATAGCAAGTATTCTTTTCCACCCTAGGCGACTGACTTCGTGCATTCTCATTACATGAGCAGAGTCAGGGTACTTGGCTCTTCTGCTATTGTTGATATGGTGATGGAGCCAGGACTTTGGGCAAAGATAAGACTGTGCACTTAACCCTTCAGATGTGTGGAGTAACCCTTTCCTAGGCAGGGTTCCTGGTGTGGCACTCTGTCTTCCAGGCAGAAAATCGGAAAATCGGAAATCAGAACAGCCGTGGTTTTACCCACAGGAGCCCCTCACACATGAGGACTGTTAACATCCCTTGGTTAACAAACCCTCATTGAGACTCCAACCACTGCCTCTTGCCTCCCCCCGCCCCACCCTCCGATCAGCTGTAGGTAATCCTGCCCCAGCTGCATTTGATATTAAAGTAGACAGAAGGTGGAGGATGCCTGGAGATGCAAGACTCCAGAGATGCGGTTTTCATGAGTCATCATCACTCATGCTAAGATGTAGTTTTTTTGGTAAGGCAGTTACTTGAGTCACCCTTTCTCCCAAAATGATCCCCCACACACACACACACACACACACGCACACACCAGAATGCATCGGTTCATCAAGCTGGTCTAAGATGGAATGGCTTCTTTGGCATGCCCTTGCTTTTCTATCTGGGGTGAATTGAAAGACACTTCTCAGAAAAGGCACACAAGTCTTCACTCAAAAGGGATGGGAGGTTGTAGAAGTCTCCACCAATGACCAGTAAAGACTCTTGCCCTGGCTCTTGTCTTTGTTTTTGTTTTGTTTTTTGAGACAGGGTCTTGGCCTGGAACTCACCATGTAGAACAGTTTGGCCTCAAACTGGCTGTTCTTTTTTTAGGATAGTTGGAAGTCTCAAATCTTGTCTCCAAGTAAACTTAATTTCAGTCCTTTAACAGCAACAGAAGACGAAAGGCTTGTGAACAATGACCATAGAAATGACCTAACACTGCACAACTATGCAAACTGATATCCACTCGGAGAAGTGTGAGTTTATAGAAAAGAACCGTATGACAGGGGCTTTGAAACACAGAGTTCTGATCCTGGTTTGGCCATTGTATTTGCTGTTGATATTTAAAGAAAGAAATCACATGGTTTTTTTTTTCTGTCTCCCCTTTCCATAATGCTAATAAATCAGTCTCTGTGCCATAAGCTTATAACGAGAAGCCAGTGATGAAGTACCCACAAGCTTTTCAAAAAAGAACCAGTGCTGTTCTGAACGCGGAAGGCATCATTATGTGAATATTGAATTCCTAGTCTACGTGTTCCCATCATGCTCAGAGAGCCTGTAGTTATTATTATCAGATTTTGGTGACCCCAATTTTCTCCCTCTTTTCCACTATTATGACTTGGGAGATCCTCTGAGGCACAGGAGTAAAGTCAGAATGGAGCACCCTTGTCATAAGGAAGGACAGGTGACTGTGAGTGTGGGGTGTATGTGTGTGTGTGTACGCATGTGTGTGCATCTGTGTGCTTGTACACACATGTACGTGCATGCCTGCTTAATACTTCACCTCTTTCTTCTTCAGATCTATACATTTTATGCAAAGAATTGCTGAATATTCATGGATCCATCTGGTACCCCACAAGTATGCTATTAGAAATGCATTACTTATCTATATTTTTGAAATGTTGAAATAATTCAGTGTTGATCCTTTGTGAGATAGGTTTGCTACCTTTAAACTGAAATGACAATGACATCCAAGCAGGCTCAAGTTGCACTCATCTCCCTGATGTGTCTAACAAACCAGAGCCTGCATGTGAGAATCCTGTATGTCACTATGAAATTGGAAAAGGCCTGAACTATCAAAACCTCACTTCTGGTACGGAAGGCAAGCAAGAAAAGAGCAAAGGAATGTTATTCATGACTCCCTGACAGCCTGCCACCATGAATCACAGCGTCCCCACTCTCCTCTTCTCGGGGGCTCGTAATTTCATCCCTGAAGGTGTTTTACCTGCACAGGAAGAACTGGGCTGGCGGCATGTCTAGTAAAGATGATTTTTAAGGCCTCTTAAAAACCCACAAGCCTGTGTTTAGGTTACAAGCCTTTCTTTTTTTTTTTTTTTTTTTTTTTGCATACAGCAATGTCCAGTACATCTCAGCTGCAGAACAAGATAGACCTCACGACGATTTGCCGTGTTCTGTCCCAGGTTTTGTGACAGTCTGGTGATATTAAGAGAAATCGCTGTTGCGAGAACTTCCTTCTAAAAACTGCAAGCAAAGGAATCTAGACTCAAGCTTTTGCTTCCCTAAGCTTGGAGCATCCGTAGCACAGATGCCATGGATAGTTAGAGAACATGGGTGACTTTCCACATGAAGAGGTTGGGATGTCGTTTGAAATAAAGCACGGTGTTGAGAAGATACTCAGGTAAAGTGTAGCTTCTGGTGCTATTCTGCCCTTCCATTGTTTCAACGAGGGCTGCCGCTTTCGCTGGTGCTGACAAACTCAACGCTGACAAGCAACGGTTGACGTGCCAGCCAAAGGTTTTTGTTTGTTTGTTCCTTCTCTCTCCTTATGAAAGATATTTATAGACTCCTAGTTGCTTTTGCTTCCGCTTTCCCACACAGTTATCTTCTTGGGCGTGGATTACGTGTAGATCTGGGTGTTGAAAGACATTTACATAAGTGCTGTTTGTGAACGCCAAGGCCAGTACGTCTATTATCGCCAGAACGTTTAAATCTTAATGACTGGCATTGTTGTCTAAAAGACGTTGTTTTTCCTGCTGAGAAACTGCATTAGATTCAAGAAAAGGAGCTCATTTCCATTCTCTCAGCAGTCTCTCTAGAAATGACATGCAGTGCTTGAAACTGTTTATTTCCAAATTCAGGCCTCCCTCGCATCAGTCATCAGCTTCAATTACCAGTTTTCCGGAGCCGAGCCATCAGGCAGTCTGACACCGGGGTCCGGCCTAATTCCCACCTTCTCCAGAGTCAAGAGCATAATGTGCGGATGAAAAGGTGCAAAATAGCCTGGACTTCATTAGCATGCAGGGCCTGGCTGTTCATTTGCTGGCTGCGAATGGAAGTTCTGACACTCGGAGCTTGCTGCAAAATGAGAAAAGTCCTCTTCAGGGGAGATGGGGTCCTTGGTGGTGAGAAAAAGGTCATCAAAAAGCCAGCCGCTGCCCTTGCTCCCTGCTCTCCATGACTGCTTATTGATTCCAGGAACACCTCATTACACGCTGGATCAACATATTATTGCCATGTTCTGGGACTGAATTGTTTACAAGTGTCTTTATCACCAGCAAAGGCCTGCCCGGAGATGCGTGACTACACTCATTTGGCTGTGACCCGCCAATTATGTGTTATCCGATATGTTGCTGGGTATCTTGATCTTTGCCCGGGTCTTCTCCTGGCATCAACACAGTCCCATTTACTACTTCTTTCTACCACTCTGGGAAAGTAGCCATTAGCCTCTCTGTGTGTGTGTGTGTGTGTGTGTGTGTGTGTGTGTGTGTGTGTTACCTCTGCTACAGGAAATATAAACAGCTTTGTTCAATTTCTTGGTATACATGGGACAGCAGTAATTTGGTGGAAAAAAATTCTCCTCTCTCTCTCTCTTTCTCTCTCTCCTTCTTTCTCTTTCTCTTCTCCTCTCCTACACCCACCTCTACCCGCCCCCTTTTTATAGCATTCAGGAAACCCATACAACCTCCAATCAGTATGCATGGCAGAGAGTCTAAGGCAGCCTGCTCCCAAGCTGCCTCTGCTTGCATATAGGCCCTACGAGAGAGCTGTCATATTTTATTTGGGCAGAGCCACTGCAAACCACTGCACAGGACCATTTTAATCTTTCATTACAGACACTTCTATGGCTCCATAAAAGGAAGAGTGGAATAGCAACTCGATTAAAAACTCAGTGAAGAGATTGTGCAAGCCCTTTTACCCCCAAAAGTAGAAATAAAGTCATAGCTTCTGAGTGCCTTCAGAAGGCACACTTGATTCCCTTTCCTGCATTGGTGACTAAGGACAGAATTTCATAATCATGTTGGGAAGCAACAACTTTCCTTCATGTTTATGAATACTAGTTAGAGATTTAACGACTGCCACACGCTGGCACCACCTCAAGCCAATAGTATATAAGGGGCTGTTGCCCTCACAGTCCTGGTTGCTATCCAGACCAGCTCTGAGTTTCTCACAGCAGCACACAGGAAAGCAAATTCCAAGACATTTGTCTGTACTTCTCTTGGAAGCATGCATCCTTGGAAGTGGACACATGCAATAATGATCAAAATGGCACTCAAGAATATAGCTGCCCTCCAAAAGGTTACATTTCCGAGTGCCTTCACTTCTTGCAGTTCTCCAGATAAGTGTGTTATTTATCTTTTTAAAATTAATTTTCTCCAGGCACTCTTTTCCCTCTCCAATTTTTTGAGAGAGGAGGAGTTGGGTTGTTTTTATTTTTTTTATTTTTTTATTTATTTTTATTTATTTATTTATTTTGAGATGGCGTTCCTTTTGTCCTTTCTGAAATCTCTCAGTCCTGGCTTTCTGACAAATGACTAGCTGAAAAGGACAAACAAAGGCACCCTCATCAGAGTGCTTCAGGTAAATTGGAGTCAATGGGGAGATGTTTGCTCCACTGGCATTTAAGCACACTGCAAATTCTGTAGTGTCATCAGCCAACAAATAGCCTTTGGAAGAGGAGGTCTTAGGAAGGATTACTCACCATTTATTTTTGGAGGGATGATTGCACAAGGAGAAGTTTGGCCAAGGGATAATGATGGGACAAGAGGGAGTGTTTACAGAGGTTCACAGAGAGACGCAAATGTCAGTGCGGGTAGGACTCAGAGAACACGAAAATGGTGACTCGAAAGAAAGGGAAAGGATTCTTTTGTAGTCTTAGAAGGAAATGAGGCGGCAGGAAGAGGGCGCAGTCCGCATGTAATTTGGGTAGTGAATTTCTAGGAAAAAGGGACAACTCCAAATTTTATACCAGCTCTCATGTTATTTCTCTCATAAAGCAGAATTCCTCTCTGATACGGTCTGAGTGCTTTGTCTGCTTTATGAATTCCCTCAAATTGGCACCAAAAGGTTATCCTCAATTAACTGGGTGGCCGCTAAGGCTCCTTACTCTGGTTTTCTCTTCTATCTTTAGGAGTCTCCGGTACCTACTTATAACCTACTGATGGGACCTGTATACACACAGACTGCAAACACAGTGATATAGTGAAATGATCAGAGAATGACAAAAAAGACCCTGTTTTACAAGCCATTTATTAAGTACAATTTGGTAGCTAGAAACAGTATCATCTACTTAGGTATTACTCTCAATGAACATGTGAGTCGAGTATATCTACCCTCACTTTACAGATGAGGAAATGTTTTCATGCATCTAATAGAGGTTTTCCAATGTACTCAAGATCACATAGCAAGAGACAGAGCAATTTAAACCTAGGTGTGTTCCTTGGTAGACCCTATTCTATTCTACCTCCTTAGAGCAGAGAATCCGCTACAAACTTCCAGGAACCCCAAACAGCGCATTTTCTGCACTCCAGCTACCAGTGCACAACATGGTGCTAGCTGTGACAGTGAGTGTGTCAGAAGGAGCATCTTTGACTCAGCTGACACCCTCAGCCAGGGGATTAGCTGAAGCAATACCTCTTTGGTTGATATAGTAAATTTTCAATATAAAATGATTGTTCAAGCCATTTAGTTAGGAAGTAGGGTGGAATGAGCAGGAAGACCATGGTCAAGAAGCTATATAAATATTCCTCGCCCTAGTCAGTTAGAATCAACTGAGGAAGTCTTGTCAATCTTTGGCTCTTTTGGTCATCCAAGTTGTCTGCAGATCTTCCTTTGGTGACTGTACCAAAAAGAGGAGGAGGAAAGGAAGAAAGGAAGGCAGGAAAAAAAAAACAAAGAAAGGAAAAAAAGCAGGAAAGGAAAGAAGGAAGAAAGGAAAGAAGGGGCTGAAGAAACCCTGTGTACATCCTAGGGACATGATGGCCCATTTTTCTACTTACTCTGTCTTTGGAAAACTAATGACTATAAGTTGAATAACAGCGTAGGAGACTAGAATCCAGAGACTTGAGAGATTTTTTCCATCAACTGACTGCCAAGCCACACAAACTTTTTCATTTGTTCTGAAATCTTCCCTAGGTTCATGTGTCTGTGTTTCTCCACTTTCCATGGGCATAGACGCTACTTTCTACTGCCCGGGATAATAAATAATTCATTACGTCTCTTGGACCAGCAGCCGGACTGAAGGGAAGCGAGATGATTCATCCATGGGAATGTCTCATTCTCAGTTCTCTATTGCTCAGCTCCAGAAACCTCTGATCTTCCAGAACGTTGATTCCGCTCTACTTTCTTCTGTAAGAGAAAGAAAAACATTGTTCCCATCCGTTAGTTTACAAATAAGACACAGATATTTAAATTTACCACCCTCCCCAACCCAATTTTATCTCTAACAGTTTTTTAATTATTTTTTTTTAAAGGCTAATGTTTGACCAGGGACTAGAACATCACAGTGGGGCTACTAGTTTCTGGGAAGAAGAAGCTTGGGCCTTCCAGGTAACCCATTCCATTCACAAGCATTTCTGCATGTAGAATTATATGTATCATCTAGGTCTCATTTATGCTATAGGAGGATTTTTTTAAAAATATTTTTTTAGAATATAGTTGAACACTCTAGAAGAAGATACTAGAAATGAGTTTTACTGCTCTCGATGTTAATACAAGAGCATAGGGATGCTGGTCACTCTCTCTGCTGGCTCTCATTCTGTGTTTTTTGTATGTATACAAATATGAGCTAATAATTCACTATGTGGTCCTAACTGTTCAAAATGTTCCTTGGAATGCTAGCCTCCATTTTCTGTCCTGGAAGATTAGTGATAAGTTGTGACAAAGAATTTCACAAGACAATAAATGTAAATGGAGACTGCTCTTTAGTTCCCAGCCACCCAGACCCAAATCATCACACAGAAACTGTATTAATTACAACACTGCTTGGCCAATAGCTTAGGCATATTCCTAACTAGCTCTTACATCTTAAATTAACCCATTTCTATTATAAAGAGGAGATGATGTGGGATGTCCTTCTGTATATGTGTTGCTCTTATTGGTTAATGAATAAAGCTGCTTTGGCCTATGGCCAAGAAGAATACAGCCAGGCTGGAAGAGATGTATAAAGAAAGTACACGAAGTCAAGGAGATGCCATGTAGCTGCCGAAGGAGAGAGATGCCAGAACCTTACCGGTAAACCACAGTCTCGTGGTAAAATATAAAATAATAGAAATGGGTTAACTTAAGATGTAAGTTCTAACTAGAAATATGCCTAAGCTATTGGCCAAGTAGTACTGTAATTAATAAAGTTTCTGTGTGATTATTCGGGTCTGGGCAGTCTCTGTTTACAAATAAATAATTAAGGAAGACTCAACAAGTAGGGTTAATAAATACCTTAACAGTTTGGGTGGGGACATGAAATAGAAGACACATTTCTGTCCTACATCATATGGGAAGCTGTTCCCGTTATGCTTCCTATATGATGTAGGACAGAAATGAGTACTGGGGATTGGGATAAGTGGAAAGGGATGTGTGTGAGCAAGGTGGACATCACCTAACTTCCTCCCATCTCATGAAGCTCCTCTCATCAGGGAGAGGAGCCAGTTCCTCTGGAAGCTAGACCAACTTTTTGAGTGTTTTGACCTGTAGAATAAGACTGGAGTAACATTTCCGGACCTTGGACTGTCTGGGCCTTTAAAAGACCTGTATTTTCCACTACCTTTCTCATACAGTTTAGTTGCTATGCAGATGAGATGTCTCTGTTAGGCCATAGGATGGTTAGAGGCTCTGGAGGGCGAGAGGTCATCTTGGGATTTCTACACAAACTCTGTCCCTCCATGAATAAAAATGCCCAGCAAGTTCTGCCTGGATTTCTGAGCCACAGAAAGTATTGCTTTAAGCCATGACATCACAGAGTAGTTGGTTAAAATGCAGTAGGCAGATGATTCATCATTAATAAACGGAGTTCAAGAGTAAGTAACTGATTTCCCATGGGGAAAAAAGCAGAAGTAAAGAACAAGCTTATATGAGAAGCTCAAGTTTGCAAACCAATCCAGCTGGAGAGAGCATTTTAGACTAGCAGCTAGAAGAATACACATTAATGTTGAACCTAAATAATTTTAATACAGGAAGGAGATCTTAAGACAGTCTATCCAAAATCTTCTGTGGTAGGTGCTACTCAGTATCCTATCTGTTGTCTCTTCCCTCTTATACATTAGTGTGTACCAGTTCAATAGCCAAGCACCAGTACCTTGTTTTGTCCCTTCTGAAGCTAACCTTGTTGGGGAAATCATGCTCACAAAGAATAGCCTTCAGTTAATGACAGAGAGTGGTTGGAGCAAAAATACTCCAACTCATAAGGGTTCACAGTCTCTCTAGTTCTTCCAAAGAATTAAATTCTAGTTGCCCATAATAATAATTTGCTTTATAACACACTTTAGTGGAACTCCTCTTCCCTGATACCAGAAAGTTGCCTTTCTTCCCATCCTTCAATTAATGGTGTTTTCTGGGATCACCTTCTACAACAGTGCTTGCTTCTGAAGAAATCAGAACTAACATATGCTCACTCCATAGTTTAAAAAAAAACAAAGCTAGGAAGAAGATTGTTCTAAATACATTCCATAAAAAAATGAACAAAACTATGAAAGTTTAAAATCAAAATAGAAATTCTTTTCTCCTCATATAATATTCCAGAGTAAAAGAGATGACTCTAGCCTGGAAGATATCATGGGGTCCCAGAGTTATGTCATTCTACGACAGTAAGAAGAAAGAGAGAGGCATAAGTGAGCTAAGGGGTATGCATGCCAATCTGCTTGTGTCCCATCGGGGAGAACATTGTCTCCTGGGCCACATATAGCTGCAGAGAAGGCTAAGCAGCGCAGTTCACCTGGACAGCCATGTATATGCTACAGGAAGAAAATAAATGGTGAAAAGTGGCAGACCGTAGTCTGTGACATAGGAAATCAGGCAAATGTCTACAGTTACTGAGTGGACAAGTAGAACCATGAGCTTTCCTGCCCACAACTTTTCCTTTGTAGTCTCACTCTGATACCAGGTCCGCTATAGAAGGTCTCAAATGCCATGCTGCTGAATCTTGTATTATGTAGATCCCTCGTTCCTCATAACAGAGTCAGCAAAGCAGAGCATGCTCCTGAACTCCTTCTTGGGTTGGGTTTACTGGATCAGACTTTCAGAGCAACTCAAGCAGCAAAGGAAACTCATAGACCCCATTACCCGTGACTCTTCCTTTTAAGCAGAACCATGGTGACCTTGGCTCTTGGCACAGATTCTTTCACTGGCACCTCTTTACCAAGGAGTGCTATTGACCTATGCAGAACCTGCGCTAACAACTCTACAAAGTTGTAGTCACAGCGATGTGAAGGGAGCCCTGAAGAGTGAAGCTGGACCTGCCTAATTACAACCCTGGCCAGGCGAGAATGGGGAAGAACCAGGGATGTAGCAGACACCCTTGGTGAGCAGAAACTTTGGATCATCATCATCTCTGGAGAACCCGGGCTTACTTCTGTGGTTTCCAAACATCCAAAGCCCACAAAGATGCATCCTTTTGAACCAGTATCTCAGGTAGAAAACCTACTTAACGAACGCAGCTCATTTGGTTATGAAAATAGAAGACAATGAGAACAGACCACTTTATTTAGGCGATCCTGTTCATACCTTTTCTGTGTGTCGATGTTTTCAAAGTTTTGTAAGTTTTGAGTGTTAAGCTGACTACGTATGTAAAAATTGTATTTACTCACATCAACAGAAGTAAATAAGTTAGAAGAATTTGTTTATAGGAAGAATTTCCTGATTGTTTACTAATTGTAGTTTTCAAAAAGGAAGAAAAAACATCCCAGTCAAATGTATCTTAAAGAGCCTGGGTTTGCTTCCCAGCACTGGAGGAAATCCTTTATCTAAATAAAGAGCGCACTGAATCATCATTCTGCATCTTGGCCTTTAAACTTTCCCCAAGACATGGGATTGTATTTCCTTTTCCAACTTCAGTAAGTAACATTACCAAAGTTTGTGCTTTTAAAATCTTTTTTTTATGCTTTTGGCCATCTTGGCGCCTGTGGAGGCCTGCTGGGAACAGGACTTCTAAAGGACAGTATGTCTGGAAGGCTGTGGTGCAAGGCCACTTTTGCTGGCTATAAGCAAGGTCTCAGGAACCAGAGAGAGCACACAGCTCTCCTTAAAAGTGAAGGCGTTTATGCCCGAGATTAAACTGAATTCTACTTGGGCAAGAGATGCGCTTATGTGTATAAAACAAAGAACAACACAGTGACACCTGGAGGCAAACCAAACAAAATCAGAGTGATCTGGGGGAAAGTAACTCGGGCCCATGGAAACAGTGGCATGGTCCACACCAAATTCCGAAGCAACCTTCCTGCAAAAGCCATTGGACACAGAATCCGTGTGATGCTGTACACATCCCGGATTTAAACCAATGAAAAGTAAATAAATAAAAGTGGATTGTGATTTGTTTGGGTCAGTTTTCTCTTTCTATCACACGTGACTTGGGAATTGGAACTCAAATGGTCACACTTCGTGGCCAGTACCCTTATCTGCTGACCCATCTTGTGGACCCCCAGAGTTTTCTTTAAGTTACCAAATATCACTCATTACAACAGCCCCAATATTTGTAAGTGCTCGTGGACATGAGGGGAAGAGTTACCTCTGATTTGAACTCGACGCAGAAAGTTGGTTACCTACAAATATACAGGACCAAGTTCCAGTTATGTCCAAACTTCCCTCCAAAGATATATCTAAATTAGTAGACTGTTGGCAATATGCATTTCATCACCAAAGAGCCAAGCATTTATGAGAACAAGCCTTCCAAACACATTAGCTTAGATGGTTTCCAGAATGCTTTTCTGAACAGGGTTTCATTAGTAGGAAAAGAATCTCTACTTTCCTTGTTTTGTGTTTTTTACTCACAGAGTCAAAAATATAATCAGTTATCTACCTTCTTATTTACTAACCATTTTTCTGCCCGCAATGCTCTAAAAAAGAAAACCCACAGTCAAACACATGTAAGGAAGATAAATATGGAGTATAAAAAAAAACCCAAAGGGGGTAAGTTGTGGGCATAAAAATGAGTAACATCAGAGCTAGAGATTAAGCAGTTGAATATGTTGGTGTTTAAAATAGAATGGCTCCCCAAAGAATTGATAATGCTCCATTTAAGAAAAGAAATGTTTTCAAATTACTCTGGGTGACTAGAGAAGTCTGAATCAAACAAAGTCAGAAATTAATAAAACAATATAGACAGATACCACAATCATAAATAACAGAGATGATTTGTATGCATATAAAAGCCTGCCAGGCCCCACAGTATCTACAGTTCTGTAGAGAAACCTAATGAAATGCGAGAAGAAAATGTTAAAAATAGAAATAAATGTGCCCAGTAGAAATACTATTGTCCTATTTGTGTGACACAATGACTTGTTTTCTGGAAAAGCAATTCTTCAGTTGAGCCCAGGCAAGCATTGCCTTCAGTGTAAAGTCATATATTTAGACCTATAGCCTGAAGGATTTGCCTGTCTTTAAAGCTCGATGCTTCCAGGGGCTCATTAGAGTAGAAGAATAAAGGTCTATCATATTGCTGCCTCCACACTACTCCGAACTTCTAGGTAGTGTCAGTGACTTCAAGTACTTAGATTGGCAGCAGTGTGGGGAATGAAAAGTAGGATGCGGAATGTATGAGGTGTGTACATCAAACATGTGGAAATGTATAGACAGAGATAAAGACTCTCGCGGAACACCCTGTTATATTGAAGGCACTGCAGAACAATCCCGGGGTAAATACAGATTCATTGTAAACAGCCCCAATGCCCAGGTTGCGGGAATTAGAGCAGCCTGAGTCTCATTCAAGATCAAATGGTTCCTTTCTAGACTTTATATCAGGAAGAGGCTTTGCTCAGGGTGGCAGGAAGATAATAGAACATAATGACAGCCATGACATCTTCTGTATTACAGACAGTAACAGTGAGGGGTTAGTGTCTACATTCAGGTTGGGTTTGACATAGGACAGCATCATCTTATTACGGCTGTTTCACTTGCTGGGCTAACTCAAAGTTGTGGGGGGGGGGGGCCCTGTCCATCTGTCTTGTCTGTACCTGGGCTTTGTGAGAAGCTGTTTTCAGGATACTGGTGGGTGAATCACGGTGGGTTAGAAGTGGTGGTGCCCGAAGAGGAGCATTGGGACAAATCCGTCAAGGCCTACATGAGCCAACATAACTTACCTTCTTTCCGGTCCCTGTGACTTTTGTATGCATTTCTTAAATAAATAACACTCATATATAGAGGGGGAAAAATGAAAGATACCAGAAGCAACATAGTAGAAAATTAATCTCCATCTGCTCCTCTGTCACACCTTGGTTTTCTAGTCCGTCACCCCCCCCAAAGATCCTTGAGGATTTATTTACGTACAAGTCCAGCCACTCAATTGTAAAGGAGTTAAAGGAAGCATCCTGCAACCTCTCTTTGCTCTCTCCAGCATCCCATCTTTCCTACACACAGTATTTCTTCACGCTCCCAACACCCCATTTTACCTGCACGTAGTATGCCTTCACTCTACCCAACCCCCAGCCTGTTTATTTATCACAGGTGGAATCTCTAATAGATGACCTGCCCTAACCCAGAACACCCAGGCTGTGGTTTTTTTTTTTTTAAGGGGTAGGATTATTACTCAATGATAATGACTTATTCTACACATTGTCTTCTGCTGATGTTTAAAAGATGGGACATTTGTCAGGGCGGGAGCCTGAGCCCCTCAGAGGACTCCCGGAGACCCTGCCAAAACGTTTCCAAACTGAATAGTCATTGGGCAGCCAGATAATTCAGAAACTATTTGTATGAGCTGTTTATCAAATTATTAACCGCACAGATGTTGTTTGGTTGAAGAGCAGCTGAATCCCCTCTCTGGCAGCCGCGGAGACAAAGGTCTCCAGGAATAATTGGGGATGTGCACGGAATATTAAATTAATTTACTGCTCTTAATTCTTATGCAAATTCTGACCCCTGATGGCGCCTATCAATTACCCCGAACGCAGTGAAAGCGAAGGCGACAGTTTCTTTTCTTTACTTTGCTTTTTTTTCCTTTGAAGAACTCGAAAAAGGAAATATTTGCAATGAGCAGACCGTAGGAGCTCTGCGTAACTGGAATTGTTTAATTGAATTTCCAAGTTTTAGGGATGTCTGTGGGAGGATAGAACCCCGGGGCGCAGAGAAAGGGTTCAGGGGGCAGAGGAATTTGGAGATTTGGTTGCACATCTGCCAGAGGCAGAAAAATACAGCACCGAGTAGGAATCGGTGCCCTCAAATAAAATGTGAATTTGCAGACTGACTGGAGCCTTAGAGCTCTTGTCCAGGCAGACCCTGGTGGTGGCTGGCAAGGCAATCGCAGAAACAGCGCTCTTCTGCAAATCCACAAGCACAAACACAAGTATCAGGCGCCTAGAAAGGCGCCTTTGCGCCGCGTTTGCGCTACCGCTGCCCTACAAGCTCTGGCTTCCTTAACTGATCCTTTGTTTTCTATTAGCGCCCTCAACCAAAAACACTTTTTAAAAAATTCTTTGTTTGATAACCCAACCTCTGCGCGGCACTGCCACATTCAACTCCACTGAAATCCCGGGTGGGCCGAAATAAGATGTAATTGTCTCCTGCGTGGACACCCAACTCGTTTTCCTGAATTGAGCAAATGCCAGGGCTTTGTCTGCGCTTGTGGCTTAAACGCTGTGTGGTTTCAGCGCCCGGGTGGTGGGCTGTAAAGACTCGGGTCTCCAAGTCTTTCATCATCGTTCTAATAAGGAAAACCAAATCGGGCGCATAATGTCATCAGCCCTGGCCCGACCTTGCGGGGACCTCCGCAGCCCGAAGATGTCGCCAGCGGCCCCCGGTGCAGCCACGACGCATCGCCTTTCAGCTCCTAGCGGTCCCCCACAAAAGCCAGACAACAATATCAATTAATCATGCAGCGGGCAAACAAGAAGATTTATCCCGCGACAAACAGCCCCACGGAGAGCCGTTGAATGGGCGTGATTAGCATGTGAAAAGACGAGCAAAACTCCGTGGTTCAACAGCTAAAGAGCAATTTGATGGGACTGGGATGGGGAAATTACTTGATTAGCGTTCGTCGGAGAAGAGCACGGTTACAGCCCCTCAGCCTGGAAACCAACTGCGGACAAAACGCGCTGGTAAACGCTGCGACCTGGAGGGACAGCGCGCGAGTGAGGGTGGCGCGGGGGACCGGCACTGACACGCGAGCGACCGTGGGGGGCGGTAATAGTGGGCAAAGGGGCTGACCTACTTAGCCACTCCCCAAAGCAACTGGAGCCGCGACAGCTGTCCCACTGCCCTCACCTAGGCGCTCCGGCCTGGACGGGGCGGGCACGACTCCCCCAGCTGGTATCGCAGGTCGACCCTAATTCACACACTCCGGACTCTGACCCGGGAGGAGAGTGTCAAAGGCATGCGTGGACATCCTCCCCGGGGCGCGGCCGGCTGACCAGCAGCCTCTGCCAGCGGAGGTCCGCTTATCAGAGTTGCTGCGGCTCGCGGCTGTTCCGTCAGAAGCTCTGAGGTTCGGTTTACACAGGCATTGAACTTTCCATCGCCTTAAGAAAGCTTTTCTTGAACCTCGGAATTTAACCGCTTTGTTCCAACCTCTCTTAGGAAAGCTGCCCTTGTGGCCTTAGCACTTGGGGGGGAAATGGTTCTTGGGTTATGTAGTACACCCGGAAGAGGTGGGGTGTTGAAAAGGGTTACTCCAGTTGAGGATGACCGGCCCGGAGGCTATGGAGTGGGTGGACGAAATGAGGCGCCAGGGACTGCACGACCATCTTAATGTTAAGAATGGTATGGGGCAGGCGCCAAAACTCTCCCTGGGATCTAGTGGTCAGTCCCAGCCTGCCTTGGATCCGGATATGCAAGGCCGGATGGGAAAGTGGGCCCACCCAAGGCTCATTGCCCAGATTTTTATGTGGGTACATTGGGCCTGCTGGGTAGGCTATTATTGATGAGGAAGAAAAGTAATCTGACGAAATGCTTCGGAGAGGCGAGGCTAAGGGTTCTCAGGGCAGAGCCAAGTGCAAAATGAGAACACAGTATCTTACCCATTTTAGGTAGACAGCCCACGTTTTCCCAGTCACCGCTGACCCTGCCCCGAGCACCCGCCCAACTGGGAGAAACTTGGTACTTCTGAACAATTCCTAAGGGCCCACAACTCGCTTCTCCTTGGCTCCTCCCAATCCCACCAGAAGGGAAAGGCTCTCCAGTAGGTCACTGAGGGCCTTTTCTACTGGCCCACAAAAGGTCCCTTCTTGCTGCTGTCAGTGGGTTGCATCAGGGAGGGCTCCAGGATCCTGTCTTTATTTTATCTAGGAGAGGAAGAATCTAACCCACCTTCCCGAAGTATTTAAGCACAAACATAACAAAGAAAGGCTCCAAAGGTCAGATTTGCCAAAACTCTGTGTGTCTTAAATGCACTCTGTCCCTTGGCATGAAGGAGCTAAGGACTCAATTTTTTTAAGCGCGTGGTTTGTGGACGGATCATCCCCATAAGCAGAACAATTGTCACTTAGTTGAACAGTGTCAATTAAACCATAGCAAACGATCAACTTCAGAGGGCTTAATAGTTCCTAAAATGATTGTGGTGGTGTGTGCGCAGCGAACTAATCTAATGTTCTCTGCTGGCTTTTGGTCCTCTCCTCTCTCCCACTCGACACGGCCGCGCTGATGCCCCAATGCATTTTCGCCCCCTCTGCCTTCTAGGCGGACCCTTGAAGTCGTAGATACCCAATTGACTCTAGCTGCGAGGGTAGAAGGAGCAGGGCTAGAGGGCATGTGGTTGTACCTGCGGTGTCCGCAGTGGTGTGACTTGGCTTTGGGAGTGAGACCCGGGAACCGGAAAAGCGCAGGCAGGGTAGTAAAGCCCAAACTTGCAACAGCCCTCAAGCACGCTAACCACGCAAAACAATCTTGCATGATACAGAGAACTCGCTGTCTACTGCACCACACTATCTTCCTCTGATGAACACTAATGCACTTTGTGGTTCGAAGCGCTTCCTGGGTGACTGAAACTGTGCATTTTAATTCCAAAGTCAAGTGGTTGAGCCATCTCAAAGTTGGGCGTGGGGGGTGGAGGGAAGCGCGGTGTGTCGACTGCTCAGGGTTGGCTTTAGAGTTATTTTTGTTAAGTTCTGCCCGGTGCCCACAGCATTGGCCTGAAAAACCAAAGAGGCCTTTGCAATTTATTCCAATGGGCGGTTTTTAAGAAGCTGGCAATTTGAACCGGCTGGGTGTTATTTAGTGCAATATGAAATCAAATGATCCTATTTCTCAAATAACAGTGTCTGCGAGGGAAAGTGAATCCTCTGAAAGGGTAATTGTCTGCTGATGGTGTTTCCCATTATACCCGATCTTGGCCTAAATGATGTTGGGCAGCAGCAGGGCGGAGAGTGAGGGGTGAAATCAATGCACGCCAGCTCGAGCTCCCGTAGAAGAAAAGGTCCCTCTGCGGAGCGCTTACCGGCAAGTCCTGCAGAACAATGCCGCCGCCGCCGGTGGCACCACCAATTTGGACGGCTGTTCTGCAGATCTCTGCCACCATCAAACTGAAGTGATCTTGGGACTCGGGGAATAAAACTAACTCTCCTTTAGAAACTTTCAGAATCCTTAGCCTCTTGGCATCGTTGAGTCAGCAGATAAACCAGTTTGCCCGTGCTTCCACCTCCCTGCTCCTAGTTAACATTGAAAACACAGAGTAGTTCTTTCAGAGGCTCATTCTGTCTAGGGCGCTAGGCCTCTCCCTGTCGGGTCCCCCAGAGCCCACAGTAGTTCCTGGGAAAGGTCTTGCTTCCACCAGGCACGAGTTAGTTACGCAATAGTGTGTATGTCTTGTAGAAAGGTTGGCACCCGACTTTAAAAATGACTCTCTGTAGATCCAAGCCGCCATTTCCCAGAGAACCTGAAATATAGGGCTAACTGAATAAAGCACCGACAAGAAACAAATTGAAGGACGAGGTTGAGGGACTGGAACTAAACTGTCCAGCTGGAGACTACTTGTTGGCCTGAGGGCATGTCAGGACCCCAGAGACAAACAAAGGCAATATTCTGGCCCTGCCATCTACTGAGGCAACAGCTTTGACCATAAACCCTGCTCGATTATTACGATTATTACCAATGCACCTGGAGGGGAGTGGCCTCTTTAGAGCCTGGGCCCCGGGGTAGAAGAAGGAGAGGCCTTGGAAAGGAAGAGGCGACCAGGTTTGAAGCCACTTAAGACCAAGGACCAAAGCGGCTTTCAGGCTTCCCCTTTCACCCCTCCCCCCATTTCAGGATTTTTCTTCCCTAAGACAGAATATCCTGAAATCGTAGTCAAAGTCTGCATCTGTTAACTTGGAGGCATTTCAGGCCAAGCCTCTTAACATCAATGTAGAGGGCTTAATTCTTTCTTTCTTTCTATCTTTCTTTCTTTCTTTCTTTCTTCCTTCTTTGAGGGCCTTTTTCTAGTCTAGATGGGTAGGTTTCTTTTCATTTTCTTTAGGTATATATAATACCTCGTATAAACATTTGCATACACAATAAGAGAAACATACATACATATACATGCATGCATGTAAACTTTTCTGTATTGTGACTTCTATTTACAGGCATGTTTAGTTATGAGTGATTTTTCTCCCCTCTTTAACGCTATTTTCAAATGCTCAAAGAAATTAGGTGGAACTGGGGGGAGATGATTTTTCCATATCCAAGGAACTACTCTAGAAAGCTTCCAATCTTTCCCCTGAAGGAGAGCGCCGAGGCCACCACTCTTCCCGTCCTCTCACCCTTCTCCAGAGCTGAATGAAAGCCTTGGTTTCCACCAGCAGTTCCCCACTGGATACCATTTCTGAGCTGAAAATTCAGCCTGGCTAGAGGCCTTTCTGCAGCCCTGGGCATGGCGTGTAATTTTTACCCTTCTGCATCGGCTCTTAACAAATCTCTGGGGTGCAGTTTCTTAGGGTCTGCTCCAGGAGGGCCTGCCCATCCCTGGCTAAAAGGTAAAACCTAAAATATGATCATGAAATAAGAGGTGGCTCCCCCGGTGAACCACCGGCTGCCTCTCAAGACCCCTCAGAGACTGCTGTCCCCAGCGCGGACCCTGAGCTCGGCTGAACTGCAAAGGCCACTAGCCACTTGCCTCACTCGAGCCAGAACTGTGTAGCTGCAGCCCCTGCCGAGTGACAGCCCCCGCCCTTTCACTTAGCGCGGCCCTGCGCTCACTCTTCGGAGGTAAGTGGTAGGCACACCGGAATCTCAGCTGAACCTCTTTTTAAAAAACAAAGGAACCCGTTTTCCCACGATTCCGACTCCCCTTCCCCCAGACAATTAGAAGCCCTCAGCAGTTTAGTGGAGTCTCTGAGCGTCCCTGCATCTCCGTACGTTGGGGCGACTGCGCACACCTTCCGGTTGAACACCGGACTGGCGCGAACCCCGCTCGGCACGAGCCCCCGCCAGGGTCTGCGGGCTCAAAAAGAGTGCTCCCACTCGACGGTCACCAGGCCTATGTACAGGAAAAGCCACTCCAGGTCTAGGTGCGTGGGGTCCAGGGACAGGTGGAGATCCAAAGCTCCAGACCGCCGGTCCCTCCTTTCCAGGAACAAAACACCCCAGACTCCAGTAGAGGGAAGGAGATTTAAGGTCTGTCAGTCCCCTGCCTGAGGCTGTTTTCCAGCAACTAAACCTGCTTTGCTTCGGGAAGAGTGGGCGGCTGCAGAGTGTCCACATCTCCCCTCCCCTAGGCAAATGACCCCCCCCCATCACCCGAGTTCCTCCTTCCCTCCCCTCCCCAGACCCACTGACCTTGAGAAGCGCAGACCCACGGTGGCGGTGGCGGAGCCAAGCCAGGCGACGTTCGAAGCAGGAGTGCAGGGCTCGCGCGTGCTGCCGGTACCCGATGGCTGATCCGTGTCCCCCACCGCTGTAGGGAGTGTGCGGAGCTCCCCTCCCCCACGCCTTATAATTTAATCACATGAGATATTAAATGATCAAGCTGCTCATTAATCATCACTCTAGTTATTGGGATTGAGCACGGCGCCTTGTGTTTTGACAGCCCAGAATGGTTCACCCGGCGGCGGGTACGTCTGGTTTGGGGGGGATGGGGAGCTCTCCAGTCACTCTTAAGAAACTCACAAGCCCCACGCGGATTGTTGGGACCTCTTGCCTAGAAAAAGATTTGGAAAGGTGCAGTTCCAGCTTTAGGGTTCAGAAGAGAGTTTGTCGGAAGTCCAACCACATCCTTCGCGGCCCATTTTTTTGAAATTTATATTTTAATCTGGGTGATTTACGCAAACAGCCGATTTTAATCAACAGTGTCCTCACTTGCAGTTTTTCAGAAGGCTGAATTTGACTGAATCCCAGCTTCTTCACTCACGATGGAGCCAGGTCAGAGAAGACATTTCCAAGAATGGCTTCCTTAACTCTAGAGCAATGAGGCTGTCTTATTCTTTTTCTGAACACTACAAATTGCGAATAAAGAAAAAGAAATTAAATGTTTTCAGTTGAATGCGTATTTGGAGGTTTCATTTTAAAAACATAAAGTCATCTTACTTTCTTGATTCCCCCTTTCCTATTTTTATTAACCAGATCTTTTAAAAATGAACAAACCAATCAATGTTACATTATGATTTAATTATACACACAAGAAACAAGGGCCTATTAAAAGTGGTCTTGGTGCAGAGCAGTGTGGCCAGTCCCCAGCATTTAGGCTTAGACAACAATATACAGAAAGAAAGTCATCCCCACCTTGGGAAGGGGTGACAGGGATACCCACCTGTCAGCCAACATATGCATTTTAAACTGTCTATTCTGAAATCCACACTCAGAAGAAATCTAAGTCTCGCACCCAGCCGGTCTCCTCTGCTCAGACTAAACTGAGCCTGGAGGGCCAGGAGGTGCCAGTCTTTCTAGGAAGAGGCTACGGTGAAGCTCAGTTATTAGCTACAGTTTTCTGAGGAAACCTTAGATCCAGCTGATTTATTTTCTCTTCAAAAATATAAAATAGGCTGGATGTTGTGGTGCTCGCCTGTAATCCAGGTAGAGACAAAAGAATCAGGAGTTCAAGGTCATTCTTAGCTGAAAAGCTAGACTGAGGTCAACACGACCTACAGAAGACCTTTTCTCAAACAAACAAACCAAAAAAAAAATAACTAAAACAAATCAATAAATAAAAATATAAAGTAAAACAAATGCCAAACAAGGATATGCTCAAAATCCTTAGAAGCTAAATTACATTTAATTCTTCTACCAGGGTATGAGGCCAATTTAGTAAGCAAATAAATATATAAATCCTGATCCTATGGTTCTATTTTATCACAGAATATCATCAATAATATTAAATGTGTCTAAGACTATTCATGAGATATTTTCTCTTCTGTTAGTCTGTTGTCTGCGTTTTTCTGCCCTGCTCACTAACACACAAAGAGATAGGTATCAAAACTCAACACACACGCACACACACACACACACGCATACACACACACACACACACACACACACACGCTGCTAGGTGAAATTCATAAATCCTACAGAAGCTAGTGCAGAGGAGAAGAAACATAATATTGTATGATTTTTTTCATAAGCCCATGGAGGAAAAAAATATCATGACTATCTTTATCCAGGCAGTGATGCCTACGTCTGTTCTGCAATGACAGGGACACGTGTTGTCGGGGACTAAGAGATCACTTTGTATCCTAGGAGTTAAAGAGGACAAATGCCTGTCTCTGAAGACTTTGCTCCAAACCTGGAGACTTTGAACTCAACCTGAATTAGTGAGCTGAAATATGAATTGAGGAATGATACTACATAAAAAGCTTTCAAAACAATGAAAACACAAATGTTTAGTCAACTAGAAGCCTAAATGTGGGGAAAATAATTCTACTGATTTGTTTGTGATGTCATTTTTTTGGTTCTGGTTTTGTTGTTATGTTTGTTCCACTTTTTACTTTTTTGAGACAAACTGGTCAGAATTAATGATCCTTCTGCCTCTCTAGTCCTGGAATTAAAAGTCATTGCCACCATGACAGCTTATATTGCTGTTTTTGTACACATTACCAACTGTTCCTGGAATGCTAGAGGTGTGGGGGTGGGGGTGGAAACACGCTTAGCACAGGGACTCACAGTGCTTGTTCATAGCTCACAGCCAAAGCAGGAACTCAGCGTTTCTCAGTTCCTAGCCCAGGGCTCTGATTTAAGAAAGCCAGTTGTAAATTTCGAATTAGCTCTGTTTCATAAAGCTCTCCATGACCCACTTTTGTTTTCTGAGCCTCTTTGAGAACGTAGCATCACTAATATGGATGACCACAAACCAGTTAGACACCTTGAAAACAAAAGCAGGTTTTCTGGAACAGTTCTGCCCCCAAGCCAGCTCCTTCCTGAGTTTCTAATGGCCTGTATGTTTCTGAATTCTCAAACTTTACATTCACAGGCATCAACCCATTTAAATATACATGTGCACCCCCACACAAATCATTCTTTTTTGTTGTTGTTGTTTTGTTTTGTTTTTTTCACAACAGGGTTTCTCTGTGTAACAGCCCTGGATGTTCTGAAACTTGCTTTGTAGACCAGGCTGGGTAGAAGGGAGGAAGGGAAGGAGGAAGGAAGGAAGCATGAGAGAGATAGAAGAGAGAAGGGGAGAAGAGGGTAGAAGTGGAAAGGAGGAAGGATGGTCTTGGAGAAGAAATTGGATTATAAAGAATGTTGACTTTCTGCTCTAGCATTTCCTAGAGACTGAACATGTTCTGTGTGCTTTTCAGTAGCTGGTGACCTGATGCGCAGGTTTGAAAGATCATGGCCTCCAAAGGGAGTGACACTATTATGAGGATTGGCCTTGTTGGAGGAAGTGTGTCACTGTGGGGACAGGCTTTTCGGTCTCTTTTTCTCAAGCTTCTCTCAGTGTGACAGTCAGTCGACTTCCTGCCTGCAAGATACAGCACTCTCAGCTTCTGCACCACATCTGCCTGCAACGCTGCCATGCTCCCCATCATGGTCACGATGGACTGAACCTCTGAAACTGTGAGCCCCTCAGCTAAATGTTTTCTTCTTAAGAGTTGCCATGGTCATGGTGTCTCTTCATAGCAATAAAAACCCAAGACACCTGAATTTCTCTCGTTTTGTATTGTTACTTCTAGAGTATAAAATTATTTTATCTCATCACCTTTTCCTTATATTTATTATTAACTATTTTATAAAACAGGAGCCCATGTAGCTTGGGCTGGCCTCAAACTCATTCTGTAGCCAAGGATAGCCCTAAGACCTCCCACGCCCTGGGATTGCAGGCATGAGCCACTCCGCTCTGCTTCCTTTTTTTAGTTCACCCCCACATACTTCAGTCTGAGGAAGAGCAATGCACAGAGTGTTATTCCTGATTTTTGGTCAGAATTCAGCAGATCTTTAACATCTCTTAAAGTCACAGGAGTGCAGACATCGCAAAGCTGGACCAAGGTCTAGGCTCAGGTTAGCATTTCTGGCTTGTGACCAAAAGTCCTCCACTTTCTAGCTTTTGAGTGTATCTACCAAGTTCCTCAACCCAAATCTTGGGTGTGGAGGACACCTGAGTGGTTTCCTGTTGGTTAGAGCAATACAGTATTGAAACCCCATTATAAGTGTTTTCAAAAATACTTATTTTTATTTTCTGTGTATGTGTGTTTTGCCTGCATGAATGTATGTGTATCACGGGCCTGCTGAGGCCAGAAGAGGGTTGTGGATCCCTCACAACTAGAGGTATGATGATTGTCAGCTTCCCTATGGGTATTGGGAACAGAATTTGGGGTTTCCACAAATGCAGGAAGTGCTTTTAACTGTTGATCTGTCTCTCTAGCTCCCATAAGAAATCTTAAAACAACATTAGTTCTCTGGATTTCTTCTTTTTTAAAGTTTTCTTTGTATTTGTTTTTTGTTGTTGTTGTTGTTGTTGTTTTTGTTTTTTTTGATTTTCGAGACAGGGTTTCTCGGTAGTTTTTGGTTCCTGTCCTGGAACTAGCTCTTGTACACCAGGCTGGCCTCTAACTCACAGAGATCTTCCTGCCTCTGCCTCCCGAGTGCTGGGATTAAAGGCGTGTGGGACCACCACCCAGCTTTATATGAATTTTATAATCGTTCTGTCAGTATCTCAAAAGAAACAAAAACTGCTGGGAATTTATTGGTATTCCATTGAGTACTGAGTTTAATCTGAGCACATCTGCCCCCTCAGCCATGTTTTCTCAGCATTTTTTTTTCAATTTACTTACAAATTCTTTAACTTCTCTCAGCAATAATCACAGTGTTCAGCATAGAAGATTTTCCCCCCATTTTACACCAGGTTTATCCTGAGATAACTCATATTTTTAAATGCTCTCATGTCTACTCCATCTAGTGTTGCAACAGAATATCAGAGATTGCATAGTTTATAAACAAAAGGTTTTTATTTGGGTCCTAATTTCGGAGGCTGGTAGTCCAAGAATGAATGGCTGTATCTGGTGAGGGCTCCTGCGCGTGGTGGCAAAGCAGAGGACAAGCAGGTCTGTTAAGAAGAAGACAGCACCGAGTGGCCTCCTGTTATGACAACCCGCTGTCAAGCTAGTTTACTGATGCCAGTCATTTCCTAAAGAACATGCAGTCTCTCGTCACTGTTTCACCAGGGAGCTAAACAGCAATATGAATTCGGGAGATTTTCAAACCAGAGCATATTGTACGTGGAATGACAACCAGTTCCGACTGTCAAGGTAATTGGACCAAGAAACACCTGAAAGGTTAGTAAAGCTTACTACTGGACTTGGCTGCAAGAGCAGTTCCAGAGAGGACTGGCTAAGGGAGAAAGACCCACCCTGAATATGGGTGGTACCATCCAATAGGCTGGGTACCAAGATGACATAAAAGGCAAAGGAACAATCCTACCCAGCATATCTCCTCTCCTTCCGTGAGGCAGATGTTCTGCAACTGTGATTCAAAATCACCTGTCTTCCTTTTAAACCCTCGCAGGTATCTGTTAGGGAGATGAGCATTTGACTAACACAGTGGTATTTAAAACATTTCAACCCCTGATTACTTCTTCTTGTTATATATAAATACAATTGTTCTTGTGTACTGTTCTTTCATCTTCCCATCTCCTCAGCAAGTTAGGAGAAACCAAAATGATACTGCTTGGTTTTCATGTTCCCCATAAAGCTGTAGTTTAATGTTTAAAATTTTATTTACTATTTGTGTGCATATGCATGTGTGCGTGTGTGTGTGTGTATGTGTGTGTGTGTGCGCGCGTGTGTGTGCATGTACAAGCATACACATCACAGCACTCATGCAGAGGTCAGAGGACACCTTTCAGGAGTTGATCTCTCCAGAGTAAGTTCCTGGGATGAAACTCAGGTCTTGAGGCTTACCTGGCAAACCCTTTTACCCACTGAACCATCTTGCTGGCCCTGGCAATGTAATGCAGATTGCAAAGGCTTATCCTTGATTCCTCTGTCTTCTATGAGACTTTGACAAGCATATAAACTCTGAGTGTTAGGAAACACAGACCACGTAATGCTTGGAGCTCTAGTTGCGAGGTCCTGTATGCTAAGACTACAACCAGTGAGTGAACCGTAGTGAGTACCATGTCCGCATCAGTGTTCTTAGGCTCATATTCTAAGCTCTCCACGGAAACTTACTTTGTGCAAGGCACTCTTTAGGCCAAGTACTCAAAAGTCCTTATTTGCTGACCTATCATGAAGTGTGTCATTAAGGACGCAAAGGCTAAATTCTGAGCCAGTATATGCTGCTCCTAAACAGCAATGCTGCCCTCGCCCATTTTCTCTTGGTTCATCCTGGAGATTTCATTCATAGTTTCTGTGTGACCCAGGTAATCCTGCATCTCTGTCCTTGACAGTGTTCCTGGAATGGGACGGCTCTGAGAGTACATGAAAAATGGAAATGCTAGAAAACTGCTTTAGCCCGCACAGGCTGCAACAACAAAATAGTACAGTTTGGGTACATTATCAACACCAGGAACTTGCTGCTCAGAGTTCTGGAGGCGGAGAGGCCGGCAAATTTGGTTTCTTGAGACAGATATCTGCTTCATGGACGATGTCTTCTTGCTATTTCTTCACAAGAAGAAAAGACAAATGGGGAAAATTGCACAAGGGCTCTTTTAGAAGGGCCTTAATCCTGTTCCCAAGAGATCTGCACCCATAACCTAGGAATTTCCAAAGGCCCCATCTCTTGATACCAAACTTTTTGTTGGGGACTCTATTTCTCTCTGCTATGTATTTTAGACTGGCCTTGAAGTCATTATATAGCCCAGACTAGCCTCATACTCACGGCAATTAATACTCCTGTCTTGGCTGCCCTCCTGTTGGCACCAGGCTTCAAGCTTTTTCTTTCTCCCAGCATGAGATTTATGGGGAAATTCCAACTTCTTGGGGACCAACAACTTAAGAATATGATTTCTAAAGGAAAAGACACAAACGTCTTTTTTTAGAATATCTTCACTTCCACCATAACGATTACATTGTCACTAGCAAAGTACATGTGCATAGAGGACAAATGACCTCTTGAGTAGTACAATCGTGGGCAGGGCAGTGGCATTTTATAAAGATGTCTACCCTGGTGACATTCCAAAATTCTGTTTAAAAATATAATTTACTGGGGGGAGGGGGAGGGAAAAGGGAGGCGGGGAGGAGGCAGAAATTTTTAATAAAAAAGAAAAAAATAGTTTTGAAATATTACTTTTGTTATATATGAAACAATAAAAGAGATTTGAAGAATAAAAAAGTATAATTTACTGCATTAAACATCACTGTCAATGTCATAGTATATGAAGCAAAAACAAACTTAACAAAGAAGAACCGATTAGATGAATTGTCTCAGGTAGCACCTATAACAGACAATGCCTCACAGCTATGTAGAATTTTGAGGTGCCAGACTGAAGATATGGCTCAGTAGTCAGGAACACTTGTAGAGGACATGGGTTCAGCTCCTAGTGCCCACATCAGGTGGCTCACAGTTATCTGTAACTTCAGTTCTAGAGTATCCAACACCCTCTTTTGGCCTCCTCAAGCACCTGCCTATGGCACACACATGTACACCTAGGTGCACACATATGCACGTAAGAAAACAAAAAAGTCTTGATGTAGATGTTTAGATAAATGTCTGACTATCTCTCCAAGACACTTTAGCTAAAACACAAGACACAAAACAGTGGGTAAAAAATAGTGGAACTGGGCTGTGGCGGCACATGTCTTTAATCCCAGCACTCAGGAGGCAGAGCCAGGTAGATCTCTGTCATTTAGAGGCCAGCCTGGTCTACAAAGAGAGTTCCAGGACAGCCAGGGTTGTTACACAGAGAAACACGGTCTCATAGTTAGTGGAGCTGGCCAGATGGATGGCTCAGCGGGGAAGGTTACTTGCCATCAGGACCAATGCCCTGGGTTTGGTACCCAGGCCCCCACGTGGTGGAAGGAAAGAACCCCTAAGTTGTCACCAGACTTCCACAGGCATACTGTAGTTTGTGCTTCTTCTACTCTCAAAACAAAACACTCTACATAAAAACATATTTAAACTACGGAGAAACCCTGTCTCGAAAAATCAAAAAAAAAAACATATTTAAAGTAGTATCACATCTACCTATAGACACAGACCGATGCATGTTTTGAATAACTCAAGAAGGCCATATTAAGAAAGCAGGAGAAGAAATTGGAGGGTTGCTGGCAAGGACAAGAGGAATTTTTTCACTGTATGTTATTTTCCATAACTGAATTTGCATGATTATTGCCTCAGAAACAATAATGAAGAATGGGAACTCTAGGAAGCTAGTCTCCTTTAAAAAAAAAAAAAAAAAGCAAAAAGCAAAACCTAAGCCATTGCATGATACAGGACCATGAGGTAATTAAGGCCCACCCCTTTGGCCCCACCCCACCTCCCACAGGATTGCTTCCTTGCCTTCTAAAGAAACAATTCCAGCTTATGTGAATGGAATAACTGTACTGGTCATAATTAAAAAATCATCACACAGTTCACCACATTTAATCTTCTCAACAGCCCTGAGCAGGGAGGGCGCTGATACTGCCACCATTTTATAAGTGACAGACTTGGGGGCGTAGCGAAGACAAGCATTCTGCCCAAGGCACCCAGTTTTTAAGAGCAGGCAACAGTTTACCACATCAACGACGCCCCTGCTTCAAAATTCTCAACCTCTGTTCAACCACTTCTCAAGGGCACGGTGTAAGTACTTGGAGTAGGGAGAATGCTCTCTGTGGCTTCACCACCGAGGTGCCCCAGGAATGAATGAAGCCTGTGTTTCTACAGAGACTCCTAGATAACCGAACACAATGAGAAGTACAAAATTCTCCACCGGCGCCGTCTCACCCTGTAAACATGAACACGTCGCTATCAAATTAACCGGCGTTTATTATGCAAAAAACTCTTTAGTTTTAACCTTCCCGCGAGTGCACCGTCATAAGAGAAGCCTAGAGTGTCTCTTTGTCTCCAGTCCTTCTAGGTAGGAGTACTTGTTGAACCCTGATGAGAAGTGCGTGCAAGTGGCAAACAATTATGAAATCCACCAAATGATGTTTGAGGAGGATCTTGGCCTTGTTAGATCAATTCCTGTGTGTTGTCAACACCTACAACCTGCCACTCGTACATCCAGAGCTGCAGACCTGTCCCTGTCCTTGAGGAGCCACGGTCCAGCTCCTCAAGGGGCAGAGTGTACAAGGATCTGATGCTTCAAAGGGCTCTTCTAGAGGCAGTCCTGGAGAACTCGGAGGAGCAGATTCAAGGACTTACTTGTAGGTAGACAGGGGTTATGAGACAAAGAGAGTCTATCTCGTTAAGCAATGCCTCTAACATTTCATTTTCCCATGACTCCTCTTTAGTCTGTATTTTGGCTATTATTTAGCTTTCTGGTAGCTCAGGTATTTAGGGGTTGTTGGTTTTTCTGATTTGAAAGAAAACGAGAAAATTTATTCATTGACATTTTTATTTGTTTACTTCCTAATGTTTCCAGGATCGAAACCAGGGCCTCATACATACCTTTTCTGTTCTTTTATTGGACCACCAATATCTTATCATCTCAATGTCTCCCAGCAAAAATGCTCTTAGCAATCCCATAGCTTTCTGTTTTAGCCAAGATTCACTGGAGAAACAAAACCAGCAGGAGATATGTTGGGAGGTTGGGTGTGGGAATTGGCTTATGAGACTTTAGGGGTTATTAGTCTTATGTCCTAAGTCCTTTATATCAGATCCATCCAGGTATGTAGATGCTGCAGTTTAGACATGAAGTCAGTGTATCCCCCAAGTGTTCTTGTGCTGGAAGCCAAGTGTTCATCATGGTCTTGGTCTTGAAGTGGTACCATATTTCTCAGATAGCACGTAGTGCAGAGGAGCCTAGACCCTGGTGCTGTCTTGTAACTGAAGGTCTCTCTCCCTCCTGCCAGTTCCTGAATAACCACTCTGAGGCTTAATACTAATTACAAACTGTTTGGCCTATTAGGTCAGGCTTATTATTAACTAGCTCTTATAACTTAAACTAACCCATTTCTATTATTCTATGTTTTACCACGAGGCTTGTGGCTTATTACCTTACATCTTGCTTCCCTGCTGGCATCTCTCTGAATCCACCTTCTTTCCCCCTGTCTTTCTGCTTAGATTTCCTGCCTACCTATATTCTATCTAGCTATTGGACAAATCAGCTTCTTTATTAACTAATGGCCAGAGACCAAACCAAGAGGCATTTGACCTTGGTCTTACAGCCTTTCAAAATACATGCTAATAAACCTCTTTCATATATAAAGTACTCAGCCTTACATATTTTTTTATAGCATAGAAAATGAGCTGAGCGGTAGTGACTCACGCCTTTAATCTCAGCACTCAGGAGGCAGGGGTAGGCAGGTCCAAAGTTCTGTTTAAAAATATAATTTACTGCATTAAACATCACTGTCAATGTCATAGTATATGAAGCAAAAACAAACTTAACAAAGAAGAACCGATTAGATGAATTGTCTCAGGTAGCACCTATAACAGACAATGCCTCACAGCTATTTAGAATCTTGAGGTGCCAGACTGAAGCTATGGCTCAGTAGTCAGGAACACTTGTTGCTCTTGTAGAGGACATGGGTTCAGCTCCTAGTACCCACATCAGGTGGCTCACAGTTATCTGTAACTTCAGTTCTAGGGTATCTAACACCCTCTTTTGGCCTCCTCAAGCAACTGCCTATGGCACACACATGTACACCTAGGTGCACACATATGCACATAAGAAAACAAAAAAGTCTTTTTTTGTTTGTTTGTTTGTTTGTTTGTTTGTTTGTTTTTTTGAGACAGGGTTTCTCTGTGGTTTGGGAGCCTGTCCTGGAACTAGCTCTTGTAGACCAGGCTGGTCTCGAACTCACAAAGATCCGCCTGCCTCTGCCTCCCAAGTGCTGGGATTAAAGGCGTGCGCCACCACCGCCCGGCAACAAAAAAGTCTTGATGGAGATGTATAGATACATGTCTATTTATCTCTCCAAGACACATTAGCTAAAACACAAGACACAAAACAGTGGGTAAAAAATAGTGGAACTGGGCTGTGGAATTCTTCCCCCAACAAACACACACACACACACACACACACACGCGTGCACATGCGTGTACGTGTATGTGTGTGTGTGAGCATGTGGAAATTTAGTGGTAGAACATTTACTTAACATACTCAAGGGCTCAATCAAAGCAGGGGGAAGGATATGATATTTATCTTTTAAAGGGTAAAGTTCTAATTTCAACATATCCCTAAAAGCCATGCCATCATTTTGTTCAGTTGCTTTAATTAATAGATACAATAGTTTCATGTAGCGTATCCAAAGACCCATGTGAATGCTGGTTCAACACACAGGCCCCCTGGTGCTGTTGGCTTACTGAGGACACAAATTTTGAATTAAAATCACACATATTACCAGCTGCAAGACTTTTTCTTCATCTTTAAAATGAGGAGACCAAAGTTGAAAGTGGTAGAATAAACCTATAATTTTAGTGCTCAGGAGACAGAGGCAAGAGGATTGTCATGAGTTTCAGGTCGGTAAGATCTACATAAAAAGACCCTTTTTATAAAAAATAAATTAATTAAATGAAATAAGGGGCTGAAGTCAGAGCTCTTCTCCCCTTTAGTTCACCCTTAGACTTGCAGGAACATTAGACAGTGACTCATAGTCCAGGCAGGCTTCTAGAGGAAGTAAAGAAAAGTATTAAAAGAGAGCCTCTTCCAAATTAAATATTTAAAGTGAAGAATTCTGAATTTGTTAAATGCTTATCATTATTCCAAATGTATAATTTTGACATAAACACTTTAGAAATATTCTGTCCATTTGCTATGTGTTACTGTTGATAAAGGAGGCCCTCCGTCTAGAATTACTATATGCCATTAATGCGTCAACCATAGCCTGAGCATTTTAATTACTTTGAGTATTTACTGTTTAACTGTATTTAACTTTAGATTCTTCTAAACTGACCTGATGAAAATCGGGATGCCAGCCAGATGTGGTGGTATACATCTTTTTAATACCAGCACTCGGGAGACAGAGGAAGAATGGTCTCTGAGTTTGAGGCCAGCCTGGTCTACCGAATGAATTCTCTGAAACCATGTCTGGAAACAATAAAAGGGGAGGGGTAGGAGAAGGAATGCTAAATGGTAAATGACTGTGTCATCTGCTTACTCTGTGTTATTTCCTTATTATTTTATAATATATAAATATTAATTTATTATTAAATTATTATCTTAGAAGAATGTGTAGACATAAATAAAATACCTTAGAAATAAAAGGTGTAGTATTACAGCTCTGAGGAAAGATTTTCTGGTAGTCAGGAGCCAAGAAGTACCACAAGGTCACACCACGCAGCAAACCTCACACAAGAGATTTATTGGGAAAGACAGAAGAGGGTGGCTGCCTCTGCTCTGGAGAGAAACCGCAAAGAACCGAGCAGGAGACATACTTTACTTAGGATTTTTTGGGGGCATGAGCTTTCCAGGTTGGCCTAGGATTGGTGGGAGTTTGTGGCCTGATCTTGGGCTTTTTTACTGTAGGGTGGAGCTTGTTGCCTGCATTTCAAGGAGCTGGAAATGGTCCATTTAGACATAAGTCCTGGTCACTCACCCCACAGACTACTCTAGGGGCCTAAGAAAAGTGATTTATTTTTGTTAGGATTATAGTAAAACTTTGGTTCTATATGTATAGGTTGTTTTTCTCATTGTCGTGACCAAATACTGAGAGAAGCAACTTAAGGATTTGTTCTGGTTCCTGGGTTCCAGAGCCACCATGTTGTGAAGGGGATGGCAGAGTCCATGACAGCAAAAGTGTGCAGATGCCACTCCTCACATCTGGGTAGAGCCGAGAAACAAGGCACAGGGAATTCTGACGCTCATCTTGTTTTCTGTGTTTATGCAGTCTGGCCCTGCTGCCCGTGGAATGCTGCAGGCCACATTCAGGATGGACCTTTCCCTTCAGTTAAGTCTCTGTGGAAACATCCCCGTCCCAGAGATGTGTCCCCTAGGTGATTCCAAATCTAATTAAGTTGACAAAGAAGATTAATCATCAGACACTAAAACTGGTAAAATAAACCTCAGTACACAAGCATGGATTGAGTTGCGATAATGAGTTGATGGAGCAAATAAGTGTAGGTCACATCCTTGCTTATCTAACCACGGGATGGGAGGGGCCTGCACTAGCCCTGCATATCACAGACCTGTTCTGGTCCTTCTCTGGTCACTTCACATGGGTCAAGCACAGGCCTATGGGGTGCACAAACACACATCTTCTAGAACACAGTACCATGTACCCAGAACTCTGGCTCTAAGGGTCCCAAACTGCTTTCCAGGGCCTCCAGAGAGCTCTTTCCTGAGCCATTCTTACAAGGAGTCAACACTAGTATTTAGCTTTAGGTCAAAAGGAGGCTGAGCCAGGTTTGTGGATGCAGATGGGGTTTGTTGAATTGAGAGAAGGCAGGGCACAGACAGCCCTATTGTGAGTGAGGCATCTTATCACGCAACCCTGAATCCGGGGTGGGAAATTAGGGGGTGTTGACAGAGATTTCTGTTCCTGCCTGTTTCAGCAGCCTTTCAGTCCTAAAGAAACACACAGAGGCCTACATTAATTATAAACTGGTTGACCTATTAGTTCAGGCTTTAACCCATTATTCCTGTATGTGTTAGCCATGTGGCCTGGTACCTTTCATCAGAGAGGCAGATGGTTGTGAGCCACCATGTGGTTGCTGGGAATTGAACTCAGGACCTCTGGAAGAGCAGCCAGTGCTCTTAACCTCTGAGCCATCTCTCCAGCCCCCAGCGAGGCATTCTTATCTTGCTTCCTCTGTGTCTGGATGATGACTGCAGACTGAGCTTTCCTCTTCCCAGAATTCTCCTGTTCTCATTGCCCCACTTTCTGCCTGGTCACCCCACCTATACTTCCTACCTGGCTACTGGCCAATCAGCGTTTTATTAAAATATAAGTAACAAATCTTTATAAGGTACAAAACCATTGTCCCACAGCAGGGGTTTGGATTAGGAAAGGAGTCAAAATTAGTTAGAAAGAACTGAATTCCACCCTGGATGTCCACACTCTTACAAAGGTATAATGGGAAAGACAGGAAGAGAGACCCTCTTTTACTTATTTTATCCTGATACATGAGAGCTTAATTAGATCAATATTGTGTGAGCTTAATTAGATCAATATTGTGTGTGCGTCAATGTGTATGCATGTGTGCTAGAGTGTACCAGTGGAGGTCAGAGGACAACTTTGGGGAAGCAAATCAAATTCAGGTTGTCATACCTGCAAAACAAGCATCTTTTGCTTGCTAAGATACCTCCCTGGCCCACATTTTTTTTTAATAAAGGCAGAGTCTTTAAGGCCTGTCTGGATTTAGAGATCCTCCTGTTTCATCCACTGAGTGCTGAAATTATATGGATATATTGCCCAGTCCAGTTTAATTTGTACCTTTCAACATTTAGGCAGACAGTACATGGAAGAAAGGCTAAGTAAAGTCATAACCTTATATTGTTAACCTTTGAGCACTTCCTTGCTTTCCCTAATGACCAGTTTAGGATTTGAAGACATGCGCAGTGCACAGTGAGCATGTTATGTCAAGGTGTGAAACATGGACAAATACTTCCAGAAACACCTGGGATGGTGCCTTAATTTTCAACTGTGTTTTGGTCTTTGTACATTTAGGAATGGTTTACTGCTGCAAACTTTAATACACAGCACCACCCCCATTCAGATTCTGTGCAACTGCCATGGTGTCCTGACTCACTGTTAAAGATGTTTTGGTTAAAGTGGCCCTTTGCATATAAAACTGCTGGCTTGAGTAAAGAAAACTAAAAAAAAGTGTAGAATAAGGAACCACACAGTGATTCCATACATTTTTTTATTTTTATTTTCCCTTTCTAAATGAGTTTTTTAGAATATAGTTGTCTTTCTTCAAGAAGCCTTTTGCCATGTGGATGGAGGCAATGATAAAAATTGATACTATGTTCTGGGTCTTTATAACCCCTAATTCATTTTAAATGATACAAGGTTAAATCAATCTTGCTGTCACAGCCTGCCTAATACACTCTGGGGTGCCTTGGATTCCCCCACAGCTGAACAGTGGGAGAGAGGATTTATTCAAGGCAGTCTGGCTCCACACCTTGGAGAACTGTCTGCAGAAGTAAATTGATTCACAAGTAACTAGTCAGAAACCAAGTCTTTCTTTCCTGTAAAAGTTAATGGCAAATGGAGCCATCACGTTCCTAGGACAGCACGGGACTGCATACATCTGCTGAGTATTGGGAGTCCTTAATTTTTTTTTCTTCTTCTGGCTTTTTGCTTTGCTTTTTAAGTGCTGGTAGCAAAATAACCTTGTTACAGTATCTCCCTGCAAATTCTAAGAAGAAAAGAGGCAGGGAAAGGAGTGGGAAACAAGAAACTGCATCTGATAAAATGAATACAGTCGGAACGGATTCTATAGCAGGAGCAGGGAAGAGCAACGCAGTTGTAGCAGAGAGGTGACACAATTCTCTGGGGTTCTGGTCCCTAAGTAACCTGTACCACTAGTGTTCGCCCGCCGCCTTGCCAGGTTCTCAACCTCCGCCCCGCCCCGCACGGCATCTTGCCCCGCCTCCTCGGCGCCCCGCCTCCGCCCCGCCCTCTTCAAGCGGCCTGGCTCCGTGTTTACCCGCGTTGCATGTCGGGGCGGTCTCCTTAGGCAACGGAGGCCTTCGCGCTGCCCCGTGGCGATGCCGCGAGGGCGCGGTGGCGGTGGTGGGCGCCAGGTCCCCGCCGCGTCCGCGCCCTTGGCGAGCCCCAGCTACTACGAAAGGGTGGGCCAGCTCCAGCAGGCGCTGCGGGAAAGGTACGGTCGCGGGACGGGTTGGGGAGTCAGCTACGCCATTGAGATCTTCGGGTACCCTGTCTGGCGTTCCTTCCCATTCCCGCCAAAGGTTCGCCAGGCCCGGGACCCGCCTACGACCCTCCACTAGCTCCGAATGGGGTCCGGAGCACAAAGTTCAACACAAATGACCCCTTGTTTGAGTTAGGCACACACAGAGAGACTGGAATCTCCCATGGCAACTAAAGCCGTGTCCTTCAGCCTGAGGGATGCGGCCAGAAGTCAGAGTGGGAGTTCTTTTGCCTGCCAGTCCCCATCAAGTCGTGTGAATTTCTCTAGTCCTCTACTACACGCCTCCTCCTCACTCTCTCTTCAAATTGTCATCCTAGCTTGACACTGACTCTGCATCAATGATGACGGGTCCAGGAGCGCAGGCTGGAGTGGGGTGGTGTGCATGTAACTGTGTATTTAAAACCCACGTCCTGCTAAAATGCAGGAGTCATTTGAAGGTGTCTGGGGCTGCCTAAATTTTTAGTGACGGGATGAAATTTTCAACGAGCTCAGCATCGAGGGTTGGTATTGCCTTTAATTAAGGCATGAAAGATGAGAACCATTGGAAAGAGCTAGATCTAAGAATGCGTAAAGAGAGAAAATTGTAAAGCAATTGACGATAAATAACCACATGAAAGATAAGTTGTCGGAACGCTTATTTTGCTGCCAAATTAATTGGACTTAGAAATCTCATTAGTTGACAAGAAAGGAAATAGATTTTTTGATCTCTTGATAAATAAAACATTTAATGAGTGTTAAAGTTACAGAATCATTCAGATGGAACAGGAGAGCTATAACAATTCTAAGATGATAACGATAATTGCAGGTGAGGTAAAGTAAGTGATTTTTCAAAGGAACCGCATCTCATGCCAGACTTAATTTTTGTCAGTTGTTTGTGAACTGTTTACCACAGGCCTTAGCTGTCCTTTTCACGTTTTTTTCTTCTTTCTACATCCTGTTTTCTTTCAGATGCACTCCTGCTCACCTACCTAGGGATCTCGTAATCTCCCACTTTAAAAAAATTAATCAGTTATGGGTGTGCTGGTGGTAGTGTATGCTGAAGAGGCAGAAACAGGAGGATCACAGGTTCGAGGCCAGCCTAGACTACATAATGAGTTCCAGGTCATCCAGGGAGATCCCGTGTTAAAAAAAATCTCTATGTATTATGTATGTATGCATATATATACATATATATATCATCTATCTATCATTCCCTGCAGAGCCTTTCTTTTCCAAACACTTCGTAATGTTTGTACCTTCAGCTTATTTACTGCTTTCTTGGGGGAACACAGGTGACATCTTTCCCTTTTTTCTTTGGCCTACATTGAGTATTCTGGGAGGGAAGAAATGACACCTTGCAGGCCCTTTGGCTTACAGTGTAGTACATTTTGGTGACAGAGGAGTTTGGTAAAATATTTGAGTTTATGAGTGGAATCCAAGAGTCAGTTAGCGAGTGTCTAGGTGTTATGAATGCCTTATGTGGAACCCAGTGGCCTTGTGTTGCCATTAAATAACAAAACTTTTCTAGTCATCCAAGGTGATATTAAATGTACTCATATACCAGATAATTAAAAAACAAGACTTTGTTTCTGTGCCTTTAGCTCGCTGCTATAGTTGAAGAGTCGTCTAGTTACCTTGGGCTTTAACTTATTTGTGTTTCATAGCTAAAGATCTGGTCTTAAAGTGTGACTGATTTAAATGACATTCTTTTTGAACCAAGTCAGAGGTGAGTTGTTTTTGCCTCCTGTGCTCGAAACACCTGGCTGTTTATGGTCCTTATGGCACAATAACTGTGTAGTGGTTATCCACTTTATGTTTAGCGCTTCTTGCTTTAATTATTAAGCAAGGTAAGGTTGTTGACGTTATATAAGAAATTGGAATCACATTTTATGGCCTGTTCATGGTCCTGCATTTGAAGATTTGGTTTATTTTTAAGTCAGTATAAATCTGTTCCTGTGTGTGATCATTTTTCATTTTAAGAATCTGTAAGTAATTCTAATTAATGCATACTGCACACAAGATAGAGAAGCAAATAACTTTAGAGAGAACACTACAGTAAGAGCACAGGAGCATGAGTTCTAGCCACGGCAAGTCCTGAGACCTTGACAAAGGGTCACTGGCCTTTTTGAACTTTGGTTCTTCAGCAGAATGAGGGAATTAGATTAATATATGTAGAATAAGGATTCATTTTCTTTCTTTCTCTTCTTCTTCTTTTTTCTTTTCTTCTTTTTTTTTTTTTTTTTAAAAAAAACGGTTAGTAGGCTTTTAAAATATTAAAGCTGTGTTGGTGAAATGGATCCATAGGTGAAGGTGCCTGCTGCCAAACTTAATGCCCTGAGTTTGATCCCACTACAGGGTGGGAGCAGAGAAATGATTCTTGAAAGTTGTCCTCTGACTGCCACACATGGATGTGTGTGAGCACACACATGCGCACGTACGCACACGCACACACACACACACATACATACAAATAAATGTAATAACATTTGAAGCTAAAAGCCAGTCTCAGCATAGGGAGCGCTGTCTCCTGAAAGTCTGCGGTCCTCTTGAATGCTGCTATTTGGATAGCAGTCAGAAATGCTTTATCAATTCGGAAACTTTAGAGAAGCAGGAGATTAACGGCAACAACAAACAGTTCAGCCTTTATCACCCCTTTTAGAGGCAGCCATTGAAAGGTTAGCTGAGCTGATAGCTGGGCTCTCCCTTTGAAACTGCCCTGTTTTGAACACCAGTCATCTTCTCTGTATTCACACATAGGTGTAATTATATAGCTCGAATGTTTTTCTGTGTGTATGTAGTGCTTTCTCTGCATTGTCGTGAAAGTCAATAATTGAATCTAAAAGAGTCTAATGGAGTGACATGTTGCAGTGTGTATAGTGCCCACAAGTGTGGTAGAAACATATAAGTGGGACTGATGCTTAACAATTATTGTATATAAAAACATCCTTTGAAAGGTCCATTAACCAGCCCCAGTTATTTTCAATGGCGATATTGATTCAGGGTAACATATCATAATGGTCCAGAAATTGACACTGAGGCATTAGTTGAGTAGAGCTGAGGGTGATGGAAAATTGTAGTATTGAGGCACAGACAGCACAAGTGCCTTAAAATGCAGAATATCCAGCCTTGTAAGAACAGCCAGCTGTGAAAGCCCAGATGAGAGGCACAAGTGACTGAAGCGTGGGCTGTGTAAGCATCGCAGGTTTGGGCATTTCAGAGTCTGAAACAGAGATTTGCTATGTAGGCTTCACATAGTGATCCAACCAGTAAGCCTTCCCTTTGACTTTCACTGAGGTAAATATCAAATGTTTGAGCCGTATGTTTAAAACTGGCACGAAGGACCACCATTTGGAGATGCAGCAGCATGGAGGAGGGAGTTAGAAGACAGGAGCTGACGAGATCAGCACCATTTTGCATGGAATAGAGAGCCACGATGTGTCTGACTGTGGTTGCTAAGATATGGAGTGTTTGAAGAGAGGAAGTGTGATTAGCAGGTGTCTGCGTCCCCCGAAGAGAGAACTGAGACCAAAGATCTTTACATCATTATTAAAAAGAACTTGCAGTTTGGAAGGTGATGGAGTTTTGGAGAAATGGTGGCCCCCTTCTCTAGATACCACAGATTCATTTTAAAATAGTCAGGCTTACAGCAAAGTTGCAAACATGGGACAAAGAACTCCAGTATTTTCCTCACCCAGATTCTCCTGAAGTCCTGATACTGTATTTTCATTTTCTCTTTCCATATGCCTATTCAGATCAATGTTCTTCTCTGCGATATTTGAAACTGTAAGTGTGATAGCTTATCACCACTAAAATCTTCAATGTACTTTAAAGAAATAAGAATGCCCTTTTAGATAGCCACAGTAGAGCTCTCACAGTTACCTGCCAGCCTTGCAGTGCCAGTCCACACACTCACGCCAGACACCAGTTGTCCCAGCAATGTCCCTCTTTCCTTCTGGTCCTTACTGGTCTAGGGTGTCATTGGGAAACATGGTTTGCATTTTGTGTGCCATATCTCTTCTGTCTTCTTGGAGGGAAATTTTTGGTCCGTCCCTGTTGGTCATGGTCCTGACAATTTAAATTTTCTGGGTCCTTTTGATGATTCCTCATGATCAGACTTCAGTCTTTCATGTCTATAATACCATGGAGGCATAGCATTCTAAGATCCATTTAAGTGCAAATTCCCTGTACCATCTAGTCATTCATTTTTCCTGAGTTAAGCACCGAATTGGTTATAGAACCCTTGAAGGTTTAATAATCATGATCTCAACACGTATTTCTAATGTGGAAATAAATATACGATGTCCTTTCAACATTTATTCTGAGTTCATTCTTTTTTCTTTGTTTGCTTTCTGAGACAAGCTGGCCTCAAACATTTTCTCTTACTTTGAGAATCCTTGTCAATTTTTGTTTTTCAGCTAGGTTTTCACTATATAGCCCAGGCTGACTTCAATGTCCTGATCCTCTTGCCACAGCCTCTCAAGTGCTGGCTTTACAGGCATGCACAACAGAGCTCCACTGATGTTGAGAATCTTGAGTTTTTGCTTCACGTTGGTGTTCCCCTTGTTTCTTCTGCTTCCTTGGTGATAGGTCTTTGTTTCAGCCACTCATGACATTTTCTCTTTTTCAAATAGATTGATGGAACAGTCTCACAAAGGCGTGATTTTAAAGGTTGTCATGGTCTGAATACAGTAAAAACAGCTTATACAGTACAGTGACTTATTCTGTTGTTGTTATTGTATTACAGTGAAAAGAAGAGATTCGACCTGGAAGACAAGCTTTATGAATACAATAAGTCTGATAAGTTCAGGTAAGAGGTGGCAGTGATGAGTGTCCAGCTTGTTTGCAGCTGTTAGTCAGAATTCAATCCCTATACTTGTGGTGGTTGCACACACCTTTAGTAGAGGCAGAAGCGGGCAGATCTCTGTGTCTCTGTGAGTTTGAGGCCAGCCTGGTCTACATAGTAAGTTTCAAGCCATCTAGGACTACATACCCTGTTTCCAAAAAAAAGAAAAAAGAAAAAAGAACCCCTACTATTATATCATAGTTCTTATAGTTGGAATGTTTTTGTCACTATTTTATTTTCAATGCATAATAATTTGAAGTAAATACTATGATTTTATATAGCTATTATAAACATTTTGTTTTCAGTATTTAGTTTTTTTGTATTAGCAATATGATTTTACTAAATTTTTTTTTTTGTTTTTGTTTCTCGAGACAGGGTTGCTCTGTAGCTTTGGAACCTGTCCTAGAACTAGCTGTTATAGACCAGGATGGCCTCGAACTCACAGAGATCCATCTGTCTCTGTCTCCTGAGTGCTGTGATTAAAGGCATGTGCCACCACTGCCCAGCTTGCTTAAATATTTTAAAATAAGGCAGTATAGTCTTTTTTGTTCTTATTTAAACATATTTATTTCCTGTAGTGGTTAAATCATGTTCTAGCTTTTTTCCATCTTTCAGGCCTTGATAAATTGCTGCCCCTGTGAGGGCCTCCTTGCAGGGTCAGCTAGGGCAGGTTATTCTGAAAAGTCCCTTCCTTTTCCTCATGGTCTTCAGCACGTGGTAATTACCTGCATGTTTTTCTGTTGACTGTAGCTAGACAGTTTTCATACTTGCACTACTGAATAGATGCAGGTTTGCTTGGGTGGCTAGATGGCTTACACGACCAGTTTTGAAGGCTAATAGCAAGAATGAGGACTAGAGTTTGAGTGGAGAAGACATGGCTGCTAAGCAGCTTTATTAAGTCTCTAGATATGAGTGTGTTGAGTCACCCTCCATTACCGTCATTTGTGTCAGAAATGCAGGTACAGGCAGGGACAGTGGTAGATTGTTTTATTCAGAAGGAAAGATGAAGACAGCCAATCACAGTTAAAGCACGTGTTGTTAGTATGATAATCTTCTGGTGTGGGGAGAGGGCTCAGTGCAAAAGTCCTGGCTGGGCAAGCCCGAGGACTGAAGTTCAGAGTCCACATAAAGCCTGACTTGGTGGTGCTGTCTGAAATCCCATATCAAGATGGTAGGCAGAGACCAAGTTCCCTAGGAATTTGCGAGCCAGCTTATCTGCTATATGTGGTGGTGAACAAGAGACCCTGTCTCAAACGAGATAAAAGGCGAGGAATGACACCCGAGGTTGTCCTCTGACTTGGACAGAACACACATTCATACATAAACACTCCCCACCACTGCCCCCCAAATGGGAGGGGGGCAGGGGTTTCAGAAATCTTGTTGACCTAGAATTAGAGGCTTAAGATCTATTGTTGATTAATTTTTGAAATTTCTAGGATCTTCAAAAATTTGTACTGGGAAGGTAGATGAAAGAATATAAAATAAAATATATGTAGATAAAAGAATATAAAATATCTTACTGGACCAATAATACAAATGCTCCCCATAAGATGCTCATTTGTGGTTCAGTTCATTGTGAAGTAGGAAGAAGATTAGCATATCAGTCTATGAGAAGAGAAGTTTGTGTACTTAGCTGTCTACTATGTCTTTTAGTTTTACAATTTGAATAAGAGTCTCCAAAAGGTTTCTCAGAGTTTAATTTTGCTATGAAATATTTCACTAACATGTTGTAATGTCTAATACGTTTTTACATTATTTAAATGACAGTTTTTGTATTTTAAATTTTCTTAATTTTATGGACTATAGTTTATAGTTTGATTCTGCTTTTATATGAGTGATTAATTTAAAAATTGCCATCATATAGAAACTGGGCTAAGTCTGCATCTGAATATGACTAAAGAGACAGTGCTCTTGAAACCAGATTCCAGTTTAAGAAATAAATCCAGAGCTGGGTGTGGTGGTGCACGCCTTTAATTCTGGAACTCAGAAGGCAGAGCAGGCAGGTCTTTTCGAGGCTAGCCTTATAGAGTAAGTTCCAGGATAGCCAGGGCTACAAAGAGAAACCCTGTCTCCAAAAACCAAAACAAAACAAAAGATTCACATAGCTGGGCATGGTGCCACACACCTGTAATATTCACACAGGGAAGGACCACAAGTTCCAGCCCATCCTAGGCTGTATGGTGAGACCTGTCCCAACAGCACGAGTCTTTCCTGTGTTGTCCAGTGGCACTGTGCCTTTCTCAGGAGAAGTATGTCGTGACCAATGTGATACCATAATAATTTTCTTTCTCTGAACTTTCATATGCATTTTATTCCTGGACATCAATGCTTTGAGTAAAGTTTCTTAGATTTTTATTGTCTTATTAACACTTTTGTTAAAGAAAATTATTCTTTTTTTAATTTATTTATTTATTAAAGATTTCTGTCTCTTCCCCACCACCGCTTCCCCTTTCCCTCCTCCTCCCCCAATCAAGTCTCCCTCCCTCGTCAGCCCAAAGGGCAATCAGGGTTCCCTGCCCTGTGGGAAGTCCAAGGACCACCCACCTCCATCCAGGTCTAAAAATAGAAATATTCTAGAAATAGAAAATTATTCTTAAGTTTGTTAAATTTGAGTTATATTATTAAAGATCTACTTTTTTTCCTTAAGAGCTAAGCTGAAATGTGCAAGACTCAAGAAATACCTGAAGGAAATCTGTGAATCTGAAAGGAGGGCTCATCTCCGAAACCAAGGATATTTAAAGAAGTTCGAGTGTGTCCAGACTTATGTTGAACAATTGACCACAAATTCAGAGAAGCTTCAGAAACTGAAGGTAGCATCTTGTTTTTTACAATGTGTTTTGAAAAGCTTTCCCGGATCAGTGGCAGCCACTTTCAGTTGTCTGAACAGGGTTATTTGTTATTGTGTGAATTTAAGCATCAGTAAGGTTCCTTTTAGAAGTCGATTCCCTCTTTTTTTTTTTTTTTTTTTTTCCCTGTTTTGTGTCTCTTTTGGTCTGGGCTGCTCTCTTCAGGTCAAGAGTCCATTAGGATGGGGAGCACTGATGAATGCTCCTGGCCTCTGTGGTATAGTGACTGCTGTTCAAGGCTTCCTTTTATTCTGGCACCTTAGTCCCTTCTAGTGCATGCCTACATGGTGCTCTGAGCACATGTCAGCAGAACCCAGCACTAATGCCAGAAACCCAGTTTGTGACCGTTAGCTTAGCAGTAAGCAGAAGTTTGTCCTAGGAGATGTTGGTCTTTTATGCCAGTGTCTAGTGTTGGCCTTAGTTATGATGGAGTCATCTGTTCCCTCTTAATACTTTTCCACTTGATGCCAGATCTTTACCTCCTTGCTAAGGACCTTGGGTAAATTACTTAAAGATGTTCAGAGCGCATCGCCTATGCCTCCAAATGTTGCAGACTTTGTCCTGGATAGAGCATAGTTAATACACATGAACTTAAAATTCATAGAATTCTAGGAAGGAGAACAAGTTGAAACAATTTTTGAGAGATGGAGGTTTTTCTCAAGTTACATTTGGTCAGTTTCTCCTTCTTTGTAGAGATGAGCCTGCCCCACCTTTTTGTATATATAATGCTAAAATCCTTTAGAATAGCTTGAAAGCTGAAAAAGAATGAACTGGCCTCGTGGCTCAGCTTATGATTTTCTGCAGTGGCTCTGGAGCAGTGTGGGCTGAAAATGGATGGGTAGGGGTGCACATAGGGCTGGAGAATTAGTCATGTACTCCTATAGACAGAGAAACCTCCATGGGCTTTGAGAGGCCCTAGACACAGGTACTCAGGTACTGGATCTTTGGAGCACAGAAAAAGGCCCTTAAGACACATATAGAGTATTTATTTACTAATATATTGCAGCCTCCCACACTGTATTAGGCATGGCACCAGCATGTCAGAATTTAGGAAGGGCAAGCCTCACCCAATTATGAGGTGGAAGACCACGTATCTTAGGTCAGAGCCCAGGTGCTGGTCTCTACCTGCTCACTACCCCCACCTCAGTCCTATGATGCACCCCTCATACTTACATACACATAGTCTCTCTCCCTGTTTCCTTCCTCTACCTCTCCCATCCCTGTATCTTCCCACTGTTTTTCTACTTCTTTATCTGCTGGACATGTGCACCCTTTCTCTCATGATCACATATACCCACAGTCCTTTAACCTGCTGAACAAACAGCATTTCCTTGAATGCCCCACATTATCTCATACCTGCCTTTGTCACTTTGCCCTGTCTTAAGTCTGTGTCGTAATTACCTCTGTCCTTCCCTCATGATATTCTGTTTATGTACTGGTTGTTCTTATTTCACTGTGGGTTCCTTGTCTTAGGAGGTCAGTGCTCTGTGTCCACCCAGACTGTGATTCCAATAAGCACACAGTAAGCATTGAGACCTGATTGAAAGTCAGTTCTTCCATATTTGGAGTCTGGTTGTCTTAATGGATTGTAGCCACTTATGTGAGAACTAATATGGGGTTAGTTATATCTTTTGTATACCTTGTTACTATAAGTGCTAGTTGAATAAATGCACCTTCTCTTGTGTCTTCTAGTGAGACTCTACTCTCTAGGAGGAAGCAAGGGTATTGGAAAAAATAGGGGGAGAGAAAACCAAAGATTCACCTGAGAATCAAATTAAACAATTTGTCACTGTGCCCATCTTCAGTTATAACCTGTGGAAGTGGGGCTGCTGACTGTAAATATCTGTTTAGTGTAAGCTGTTTCCCTAGTCTGTAACTGAGAATCAGCTGTGCGATTTCAGAAACCAGGGAGGGAGAGAAAGTAGTGGGGAAGAAGGGTAGTGGGGACATTGTCAGGCAAGTGACAGTGTGGGGGAGGGAAAAGGAGTGACAGTGAGGGTGCAGAGGAATGAAGTAGGGGGGAAATGTGTTGTGAGTGCGGGGAGAGCCCAGAGACCTGTAGGACTGCTTGTCTCTTCCCACGGCCCAGCTTATTGTTAACGGTGCCTAGTAATTTAGCTGAATCAATTGCTTTTGCATATGAGGAAGCGAGTAGAGAGGTTCTCTTAAATTTAGGTGGACAGCATCACCAGTGCCATGAAGCAGAACTGTTGCTGACAGAAGGTGCTATCACATAGGTTAACTCACTGCTGTTAGTTTATAAAAACGGATTTTCTAGGGTGGGGAAAATGACAAGAGGGTCGTCCTGGGATTCTGGATTAGGTGATGCTACCCGGACATGAGTTGCCCTTCCCCCCTAAATAAGCAAATCTAACCACGAAAAGTTTGTGTGTCAGAAAGGAAAGGAAGACTGGAGGAGTATACACTAGAGAGAAAGGATCTGTTCCAAGCCCTGATGTTTTAGGGAAACAGAAAGCTCTTGAGCCTGATCAGAGAGAAGATGAGGGATGAGACAAGAGAATGAAGATGCAAACAAGGACATGTCCTCTGTCGAACTAGACTTTTTTTTCTTTTTTTCTTTTCTTTCTTCCTTCCTTCCTTTCTTTCTTTCTTTCTTTCTTTCTTTCTTTCTTTTTTTTTCTTTTTGCAAGAACAGTTAGGAAAATTAATCTGTATGCTATTTTAGAACCAAACTTAAAAAAACCTTTTCAAGACATTTCTTGTGCGGCTCAGGTACACATGAATTCACCATTCTCCTGCCTCTACCTCCTCCCTGAGTGTTGGGATATGTTGGTGTGTATCCATCCTAAATAAACTTATAAAAGTAGTAGAACCCTTTGCTTTTGTTTAATTGCAACTGGAGAGAAGGTGGCACTAGGGAGCTAATAGTCCTGCAGCTGGAAAATTTCTAGCATTCAGAATATAGATATGGTAGTTCTAAATGTCCAGAAAGGGCAAAGAAAAAGAACGGAATATTCTAGGTGGTTATTTTTCTAAAGGGTACAAAGATATAAGTTTCTATTTGTTATTAATTTATGGTAGCATCATTCTGCTTTCAAAATTTATTAAACAATTTTTTTGATCCATACTTTAGAAGGAGTACCATATTCAGTAAACTTCAGTGTGTTGAGAACAGTGTAGGTCAGGCCCTTGAGAATGCATTTCTACTGTTTCCTTGAAACTTTATGCAGTTATCATTTGGTCTTTGCTTCAACATAACTAATTGAATAAAACCCTCATGCTTCTGTGAGAAAGTGCTCTGTTTGGGGGATGGCTCTGAAATGATCCCTAATAACCAGACTGGTCCAATACTCACTGATCATAACAAAAAAATTATAGTCACAGCAGGAGCAGTTTTATATGTTTTTATTTTATATCTCTATTGTAATCTGACTCTCGTCCTTTTAAAAGTACTTCTCCTAGTATCTGACAAGTTTGCAGTTTGAAAGCGTTTGGGCTTAGGAATTGAGTCTGTCAGAATTCAAACGTGTAGACGCAGAGCAGAAGCGTGGAAACTGCGTTTTGATAGCTGCCTATTCCACTATCTTTGTTTACTTTATCATCTTATTGTATCATTTGCACTGATCTTATATAAACTTTAGCTACATAGTTCCTTGATGGTTATTACCCTCTGTCATGTTAATAACAGCACCTGTTAGAAGAAATAGCATTATTAAAAAGGTGGGCATGTATAATATTTTTAAAAGTGTTAAGGCAGTTTGGGTTATTGTCGCTTATGCATTTTTTGTCAAAACAAATTTCAGACCTATTTTTTGTTCAGAATGGGAGCTAAGGAAACAGCCTTTAATTCATTATCTCGGAGGTATGTTTCTAATTGTTTGTATAACTGCTTAATTCAGAAACATCCTGATACTTATCTGTAATGAACTGCAATCAGCGGCTTTTTAAGGCTTTGAGTAGGAATATACTGAATCAAAGTACTTTCATGCTGTGCATTTTAGAGGAATACATTTTGGAACTGAATCATTTTCTTTTTTCATATAGTTTCATATATATATAGTTATAGCGAGGTGACAATGCAGGCCTTTTGATGTAGTTACTGATGCCCAAGCAAACTTGATTTTGATGGTACTAGTGACTGCCTACAGTATGCTCTTATTTTTAGAGAATACAGCTGATTCAAGTTGATGCCCTAGTAAAGAATGTACTGAATTTTGTGACTCTGAGGATCCTAGTGATAGAAGATAAAATATGTAATAATACAACAAACCCATAGGACTTCTGTTTTTTCTTTCTTTCTTTCTTCCTTTCTTTTTTCCTTTCTTTCTTTCTTTCTTTCTTTCTTTCTTTCTTTCTTTCTTTCTTTCTTTCTTTTTAAGCTTTGAAAATAGACATCTAACATCTAACTTTTAGAATCAAGTAACTGGGTTTTCATGATAGTTTAAAGAAAATATGCTATTGCTGTGTATTGAGGATTAAGGTTTTCCATAAAAAGGTAGAAAACTAAAAATCCACTAAGCCTTGTTTTACTTTAAAATTATGTAGCATTTCATAGAGTTCAACTTTTGATATATTATTTGGGAAATTGCCTTTTTTCTAAGATAAGCTGAATTTCTCAGCAACGTCAGCTTCTTTCTGCTCCATTGTTCCTTTTTTGTTGCAAAGATGGCAAGCTATAGGTGGCTTGTAATAGTGATAGTATCTCCCATAAAATCAAACTTTGTTTATGTTTAGACTGAATATGAGGCCGGGATGAAGAAGATGCACCTGCTGTTGAAAGACAGCCTGGGGACGGAAGGGGAAGCCAGAGAAAAGGTAGCACAGTAAGGCGATGGATTTTATGGTTTTTAGACATAAAATTTAGACAATTTTTAGAGTGTTCATATGTTGAGAGTTTTAAATAAAATTATCTTATTATAAGGAGTTTTTGATGGAACCATGATTGTCTAAAGAATTTTGCTTCTGTGATACTGTTGTAATGTCTAATTTAATTAAATTTGCCAAAAGGTAGTCACTTGGACTTAAGATTTTATAGAAAACTGAAGGGATTGCAAAAGATAAAACTGTATTTTTATCATTAGTGTTTTGTAGCTGCTTTTTATTGGACTGAGAAATGTTTTAAATGAAAATAAACTAAGTATGGTGCTTTGATTCTTTCCTTTGTATGTATAATTTTTACATTTGAACCTTTCACGGACAAAGTAGGAAGAAAAGATTGCATATCTAAGCAATAGACAAAAAGACTGGCAAAAAATACTTAAATAAATTCTGCTATGTATCTGCCGTAATACAGGCTTCTAATCCTTCTGCCTATCTCCATATAAATGATTCTGCTCAAGACCATAGATGTTTTCTTCACTAAAAGCAGTAAAGCTCTTTTAGATGAAATGTCTAAAAACATCTTGTAATAACTTGGAGCATGCTGGCAAGAGTAGTCACTTGTGACTATGTGTGAAACCCCCTCAGCCAGTCGATATTGTAATAAGCAAAAATGGGAGCATCACTCCATTATTCAGAGAAGCCACCAGCGTGCTTGTTCCTTAGGCTGCAGCATTCATTAAGAAAAGCTTACTGGGCTGAAAGCTGGAAACAGATGATAACGGGATATGATTTTCATATTTAATGCTTTCCTTGGAAGAGTATGTGTGCTACAGATTGATAGAAGAATCAACTGCTACTTTACTAAAAGACTTTCAGGTTTGCCCTATAGCTACCGATGGAATCATTCAGCCAAGAAATTAACTTTTTCTCCTTTTACCTGCTTTATATATCTGCTAAGCAGGCTGCCTGGCTGCCAGTAAATGTTATTATGCAGTTAACTGTTTGGTATTTAAGACTCTTATCAGAAAAGAAACAGAGGCCACACTATTTTGTTTTTATGGTAGGAGGAAGGTTTTAGTTTTCCTTTCTTCCTTGCACTAGCAGGCATTAATCTGAGTTTATAGAAGTTTTAGTTTTCTCTTTCCATAGATTAAAAAGTTAAAAAGCTAGAATTTAGAGTATTCTTTAAACAGTAAGATACAAAACACCAAGCCCCAGCAACCTTGACCTATATAAAAGGCCTTTAATGATAAGTGATTTCTACACCATTAGATGTGGGGCAATGTGGTGTGATGTGATAGACTTCCAGACCAGACTGACATTTCTGTTGGACGTTTGGCCGGGAAATAATTGACATACTTTGAATCTACAAACCGGTTCGTTCTTTCTCTGCTGTTCTTGATAGACATATTCCAGTTTGTTCTTTCTTTGCTTTCCTGATAGACACATTCTTAGTGTGGCTGTATCAATGACACTTAAGTAAAATGGAGAGTTTTAACCCCCTGTCTGCACTACTGACTCCTTACCTTGCCTATAGTTATGGAGTCTCCATTTGATAATTAGAACAGAGCATTTTCTTTGTACTGAAAGCTGTCCTCAAAAGCTTTGACTGTTGACTGTAATAAAAATCAATTAGGCAACATTTTGAGGAACTTGTATCTTGCCTTTTCTAATTTTCTCTTGATGACTAATCAGTTAAAAGGTAAACACACTGCAGCAAAATCATGGCTTAGTTAATCCTCATTAAATGCTAATTTCTAAACAAGTCCTTATCTATGAATTATGTTGTACTTTTTATTGAAATCCAAGCTCCTCTTCTTTAGATAGTCATAGGAATTTCTCTCCATGCCCAGTTACTGGTGTCTGGAACTTTCTAGTGCATAGTTGAGAAACCACAGTAGGCCTCTCCAAGAATGTCTTTATTCTTGCTCTTGAGATAGTCTCACAAAACAGTGTTCTTTCTGAGGCACAGGGTAGTGTGTAATAAGTGCCAGTTAGTTACGGGGATGAACTTGAGTTGCAGGAGAAAGATGAGGCTGCTTCCTCTGTGGTGCCTAACACAGGCCGTAGTAGAGGAAAGGGTGCTTGGCAGGCACTACAGGATGAGTAGGACGATGGATGGTCTTTGGCAAAGTGTGGACACTGTTGGTAGTCATAGCACCACCAGTAAAGGAGTAGGAGCAGGGAAGCCAGAAGGTCATTGCACAGTGAGGCTGAAATCTAAAAAGATTGTGGGACACACCATAAAACGAATTTGGACAGCTGTATCGTGAGATTCAGTTACCCATAACTAAGGCTCTGTGCCCAAGAACTGAGCTTTTCTTAGAATAATGTGTGCTTGTGTGCATATCTGTGCTTATTGGGACAAAAGAAGACACAGACTGATTATATCACAGGAGTGAAGCTGGCCAGGGTGAACCTGGAGAAATGAGAATCGGGGTAACCATTGCAGAAGAAATCACTGATGGAGGAGAGAGGCTAGATCAAAGCAGTAAGGCTAGATCATAAAAAGATGGTTTTAGGGATGTAGCAGATTGTTAGAGTTCTTCATGTTTCAGTAATGGGAACATCTGTTCCAGTTGGCTTGATTGTACAGTAGAAAGAGTTTAAATGGAGAAAGCCTGCACAGGCAGACACCAGAGTCACTGTGAGTCTGCTGGTCAGGAAAAAGCTTTGAAACAGCTTTAACCATTGACTTGAGGAAGGTCAGCAGAGGTGACCTACTTGCTGCTTGGAGCAGCCCCGATGTAGGAGAGGCAGCATCCCAGTGTTAGATGGGGAGGATGGTTTTTCCCTGAAATTTTAATAAGTGGAAGGTGGATGGTGCAGGAAAAGGAAGAACAAAGCAGAAATCTGAGAGGATGGATCTACTGCCAGGTCATAGCTACACAGCAGTAGCAGGGCACAGACAAGCTAGTCTTTATATCAGATTCTTAAATACTGAACACATGTGCCTTCTTTTGACAGTTGTTAGTTCCTGCCTCTTATTGGCTAACTCTCACATCTTGATTAACCCATTTCTAATAATCTGTGTAGCACCATGAGGGGGTGGCTTACTGGAAAGTTTCTAGCCTACATCCATGTTGGGTCGGAGCTTCATTGCATCTCTCTCACTGCCTTCTTCCTCCCAGCATTCTGTTCTATCTACTCCACCAACCTAAGGGCTGGCCTATCAAATGGCCCAGGCAGTTTCTTTATTAACCAATGAAATCAACACAAAACATAAGACCCTCCTACATCATTTCCCCTTTTTCTGTTTAAACAAAAAAGAAGGCTTTAACTTTAACATGGCAAAATTACATATAACAAAACAGTTATCAAGTAAGAATTATAGTTATAATATTTATATCTATTTTATCTTTTATCATAACAGGAAAACAACTATAACTATCTGTCTATTCTTCAACTCCATCAAAGATTCCAAAAGAATATAATATTACCTAATTAAACAAAAAACAAACAACTTTTAAACTCTAGAAATGACGGAGACATCTCTGTGCCTGGACAGTCACCCAAAGTTCCTCTGTACTGTTGGGGCATCCATCTTCGGCCTACAGGGCCACAGTATCCAGAAGACTCTTCCATGAAGCAGGAAATTTCAAAGACAGTTCAGTCACTTTCTGCTGTGTCCTGCAGAATGTCTCGCAGACTCATGAATCAGGAACCCCAAAAGACCATCTCACCTTTAGGCAAGTTCAGCAGTCCTCTCTCTGTGGGTTCTTTGTGTCCAGTTCATGCATCAGTCCAGGCAAGAGCAGTTTCTTGCCCAAATGGCTATCAAACTCCATAAGGATCCTCTTCGATGCCCATCTTCCTCTTGAAGTAGATTGATGCTGCCAGGAGCAGACATGTCTCATTGTCATGAAAAGCCCTAAGTCATTAAAACATTAAATGCCATATTGTGCAGTCTTTGAAAGATCTGAAGAATGTCTATCTAACTGAAATATATCTCTATATATCTAGAAAATCTAAAATGACTACAAGCTTTACTATTATTGATGATTATGCATTAGCAACCTATATTTCCTAATTATACATTACATTTTTAAATGAACTACACAATCACAATACCTTAGTCAAGATCAGAAATACATATACATATAACAATATTGACCTTAAATTTATATCAATAGAGTAAAATTTATACCAATGCAAATTATTCATATCTATATCATTTCCCCGTTTAAATGTAAAAGAACATTTATAAACAATTTTTGGGAATATGGGCACAGTTTTTTCTCTCCAAACTGCTTCGTGCTGAATGGGGACGCTGTTATTTAGGTCTTTCATGGTATAACCTGTGTGCTAGATTCATCTGAGTCAGCAATTGAGTGAAGTAATTTTTTTGAGGGTGTTCACAGCAACCTTTCAGGAGGGCGTGGTCTATCATACCATATTGGGATAGAAGCAATCCACAGGGTCTCATCCTCTGTGAAAACAAAAGAAGAACTTTTCCAAAGCATTATAACCTTAGATCCAATGTCTCTGACTCCCAGGCATTGGGATTAAAGGTGTGTCCTGCCACACCTTGAAGTCACAGAGGTCAATCTACCTCTGCCTCCCAAGTGTTGGGATTAAAGGTGTGTACCACCACACCCAACTACTCTCTTTTTTTTTACTTTAAGAACTTTAGCCTACGTATATTTTTAACACACTGTAAACCATTTGGAGGTTTTCTTTGACTTTGAATCTCTCTTTACTGTATATCTCTTTTTCTGACCACATGAGTCTTTATGGAGAGGATTAAAGCCGTGGCTTTGACAGCTGGATCCAGCCCATTCCTTAGCTTTCCGACCTCATGGTGGAGGTACCAGCTATAGCCTTGTTTATCGCCACAACTCTATGGCGTTTCAAGGTCCTTGCCAGCAAGCAAGCTGCAGCATTCTGCTCACAGACCACACTTAGTCGGACTTCCTGCCTGAAAGAGTCAGAGTTTGCCCTGGCAGGATGGCCCAGAAACCGGCATTTTAAAACAGCACAGTTTTTTTCCTGCTATGGCTGAAAACTGAAAAGCATGCATTCAGCTTTTCATCAACACCATTTAAATGTTTCGTGGCAGGACCTCTTAAAAGAGCTGCAGGGTTTTGCAGTTAAAGCTGAGTCAGGAAGCCTCTCTTAGATGAGAGTGCTTGCTTGCCTCTAGCAAGCAGAGCAGACCCGAGAAATTGCTGCTACCAAGGAAACATGCTTTACTCTATTCTTTACCAAGCTTTCTCAGATTTTCTGTGTATGCAATTATCCACATCTGGGCACCATTTGTAGTAAGGAGCTGCGGGCATGCCTACTTTTCGTCCCACCCAGCTCCCACATGGTTAGCTTAACACCTGAAATAACAACACACAAATTGTATTCATTCAAACACTGCTTGGCCCATTAGCTCTAGCCTCTTACTGGCTAATTCTCACATCTTGATTAACCCATTTCTAATAATCTGTATAGTAATTATAAGCCAAACGAGGTGGTGGCTTACCGGGAAGGATCTTAACCTGCGTCCATCTTGGAGAGGAAAGCTATAGCGTCTGTCTCACTGCCTTCTTCCTCCCAGCATTCTGTTCTGTCTTCCCTGCCTACCTATGTCCTGACCTATCAGGCCAAGCAGTTTTCTTTATTAATTAACCAATGAAAGCAACAGATAGATAGAAGACCCACCTATATCAAGTCTAGTAACTCCCTAAATTGGTCTTGAAAGTGAAAAGCCAAAGGCCTCTGGGACTTCGGTTTTTCATCAGTAATTTGACTCAGATCTCTATTAAATAGCCATGTGAGGTTTCCGGCTGAGGCCGTGGCACAGTCAGCTAGAGCATGCCATAGTAGTAGCCCGTTCCTTGGAACCATCTATTTGAACAATTGTTTGTTTGTTTGGAATAAGGAAAGTATTTGTTGAACTAGAGGAGAGGAATATTAACAGGTAATTTTTACTTACCAGTGATATCGTCTCTGAAGTAAAAAAATGAAGAACTGAAATTCAAATGGGTCATGGAGGAAGGCTTCTCTCTTCCTCTAGACAGCTTGTCTGTCCCACTGTGTCTTCATATTCTTCCACATCCTCAATAGGCACAAGAATACTTTTTCTAATCTTATATTAGACATATAACTTATTTTTTTAGTAAGACTTTTTTTTGTTTACCACCCCAATTTTTTATCTGAAGTGGCTGCACCTTTTTATATTCCAGTGATGAGTCTACTGTCTTCACATGCTTAGCCACATTTGTTACTTCTCCTCCTCCTCCTTTCTTCTCCTTCCTCTCCGTCCTGCTCCCCCTTCTTTCTCACCCCCTCCTCCTCCTTCTTCCAGGGTTTCTCTGTTTAGCCTTGACTGTCCTGGAACTCATTCTGTTGATCAGGCTGGCCTCAAACTCACAGAGATCCACCTGCCTCCGCCTCCTGAGTGCTGGGATTAAAGGCAGGCTGTAGATGGAGACTATACTTTTGTTTCCCGGCTGGCCAAACCTGAATAATCACACAGAAACTATATTAATTACAACACTATTTGATCAGTGGCTCAGGCATATTTCTAGCTAACTCTGATATCTTAAATTAACCCATTTCTATTAGTCTGTGTATTGCCACGTGGCCGCGGCATTACTTCATTTTCTACATGTCTTGTTTCCTCTGCAGCAGGCTGGCATGTGCTTCACTCCGCCTATTCTTTCTATTTATCTCTGTTCAGATTTCCTGTCTGGCTTTACTCTGCTAAGCCATTGGCCTAAACAACTTTATTCATCAACCAATACAAGCAGCACATATACAGAAGGACATCTCACATCAGCATGCGCCACCACCACCCAGCTTCTCTTCTAATTTTTTAATGAAATATTAGTAACATATTACCTACCTACTCACATTTCTATTTTTAATGAATTGAGTCCTTGCTCTTTTTTCTTGATGAGTTTATTTAAAAAATTTTTTAAATGTTTTTGATCATTTTTGGTTTGTTGCTTCTTTTTTCTGTCTAAATATTATCTTTGCTGTAATTTATTGTTTCTTGCCGTTGTCAGCTTTAGATTTAATTTTCTTTTTGAAGCTAATGAGTATAGTTTATAGAAGCTAATTTGTTTAGTTTATCCTACTTTACTTTGTTGAACTCTATTATGTAAGTTCATGATTTTTTTCTTTCTTTTTTTTCTGTTTCACACACTTTATTTAACAAGAGGTAATAGGCATTCCTCCTTGGACCCAAAGCTGCTGTTGCATTCCTTTGAGACCCATTCCTGGCTCCAAATGCCCATACCAGGACTTCTGGCCATGAGAGACAGTTTCATGCCCATAGGGGTCATGAACATCATCAGGGGCATCCGGTGCTAAATTGGCCTTTGAACAATTTGTACACGAGCCATCTGGCACTGTGTCTCTGCTGTCCTCTGAATCTGCATGCTCTTTTTACTGCTGCAGTTGGAGGCCCTGAAGGAAGGGCTAAGCAGTCTCAGGTGGGATTGCTTACCCTGGGACCCAGGGCTGGTAGTTTGAGCCCTGGGCCAGTAGGATGGCATGTTGTTGGGAGGAGTGGACTGAGGTTGAGAGGTGGGTTGGGACTGGAGTGTCAGTGGGGTTGCTGGCTGTTGACCAGTGAGGGTGGTTCGAGTAACAGGAGTTGGGAACAGCAGACCCTGCTGTTGGGCCTGTGGCTGTTGGAGTTTTTGTTTGATGCTGAGGGAGAATAGCACCAGGCATTCCCTCTCTTGGCAGTGCTTGGCATGGTACCAGTAGAGTGTGAAAAGCTGTCTGCAGATGAGGCATCAATCTTTGCTTTCCTGTTTGCGGCCTTTGTTGGGCTGTATGGTCCTCTTCATCTTCTGGCAGGAAGGCAGGGAACAGTTGGCACTGCGGCACTGGCAGGCATGCACCAGTGACTGTGTGCAGCGTTGGATGGTCAGGAGGTGAAAATCAACTGGGCCCTGTGTGACTGCTGCTTGCTGGTTGTTGCTCTCATCATCCAAGTCAAGGCCTAGTTTCTCCATTTTGTGGGAGGTGATACACAGGTCATAATCCTCAGTGCCCTGTGATTTCTCCTCGATGTCAAATTCAGTTTCCTCAACTGCCACCAGGTGCAGGAAAGTATCACAGCTCAGATGGAAAGGGATTTTGGTGGTCGCCAGCCAAGGAATGAATGGAAAAGCCAAAGTGTTACAGCCCTGCTCCTCTCCTCAGCTCCCCTGTCTTCCTCCAGCTCCTCTCCACTGGTGAAGAAAGGCTTCACCCAACCCTCATTCAAGAGATTTATTGGGAGGGAAGAATCCAGAAGAGTATCTGCCTCTGCCTGGGTGGAAGAACAGCCAAGTTCATGTTTTCATCTAATTCGGGAGGTTTTTCTGTTATTTCTTCAGAACTCCTATTGTTAGAAACATTGTGTGCAGCTGTGCTGCTTGAGCACCTTCAGCATGGTGGGTTTGCCTGCCTCAGCTAAGCCAAGTCTTTTGCCGAATCTGCAAGGACTCAGTTTCAGAGGGAAATGGCTTAGGTTTGCTAACATGCAACAAAGAAGAAAATTCAAGAACTTACTCCTACAGAGATGGCTCAGTCAGAATACTTGGCTGTGCAAACATCAGGGCATGAGTTCAGCTCTCTGGCATCTAATGTAAAAAAGCCATCACAGTGATACACATGTGTAATCTCAACACTAATGAAGCAAAGACAGTGAAGCTTCCTGGGGTTTGCTGGCCAGACAGCTCCAGGTTCAGACAGACCTTGTCTCAAAAAATAAGAAAAAGCAGAGGAAGACAGCTGACATTGACTTCTGGCCTCCATGCACAAGCATGTACATATATACACATTAACCCCTCCCCATTTCCGGAGCAATCTTTGGGGCCACCTACCTCCAACATTTTTTAAAAGTCAAATCCATGCTTGCTTCTCCCGGTTTGGCACTATTCTAAGATTCAGACTGTCCAGAAGTAAAAGAATTTGGAATTAGCTGCAGCTATGCCTTTGTGGAGTTTGAGAATGAGGATGTTGCCAGGATGGTTGTGGAAATAATGAATGCTACCATTTTGGTGACAGACTTCAGCTGTGTTGTTTCATGCCAACAGAAAAAGGACATGTAAAACTTTTTGAAGAGTAGAATGCTCCATTTCCTTAGCCATCATATCCAACAGTGAAATGGGATAATCGGAATTGGAAATGTGGGCAAAAGATAGAAGAGTGATTTAAAAGGAAACAAAAGTTACTCCAGAAGAGATTAACTGAAGAAAGAATTCATTATAGTTTTCCCCATCTGCTTTACCTTATATGAAGAAGGAGGGTTTAGGCTTACAGAAGAGAGAAAAGAGCTTCACGGGGCACTCCGAACATTCCAGAGAAGCCTGGGTCCAGCCAGGGCCCCACTTCAGTCTATATAGCATTTTTTGGAAGGGCAGAAAATCAGAAGTGGTTGAAATGAATGATGATAAAGATAATGGGATTGTTATGTTTTTAAACAGCCTGTGTCCATTGTAAAAGAAAACATCCAAGATGCTCCAACACCTATTCATTCAGGGAAACAAAGACAAAGAAAAGGCAGTCAGTGATTCTGAGTGCATATGTATAGCATGTATTTGGAAAACAAAAAACAAAACAAAACAAAAAAACTATGATGTCCCCATCATGAGGGCGGGCTAATTTTTTTTAACAGTAAAAGGCAAGCATTGACAAGACTTTCAGAGGAAAATGTACTGTTTGTTTCTGTGAGTAAGGAGAACAGTGACTGATTTTGGCTGTTGTGCCCTTTCTGAAGTCTAGAGGTGTGTTCTAGTGCAGTGGTGGGGCTTGCTCTGTCCTTATCCTGGTATCTTCTAGTTTTCAGATTTTATAGTTCCCTTTAGAGCTTATTCTAGGTGCATGGAAGGATCACCATTAACTATAGTTTGCACCACCAACGAACAAAGATTCCCAGACCCCTTTGACCATATGTGCAATGGTTGTGCACACTTTACCCCAAAGGCTATTTGAGATTTCCACATCTGATGGCTGAAGCTGTAAGATATATATATAGGAGTGAGAAGACAGCTCAGGTATTAGTTCAGGTTTGTTTTTGTAGTCAAGTACTAATACAGATTCAGAAACGGTCTGTTTTCTTTTTTTTTTAAATATTTATTTATTATGTATACAATATTCTGTCTGTGTGCATGTCTGCTGGCCAGAAGAGGGCACCAGACCTCTTTACAGATGGTTGTGAGCCACCATGTGGTTGCCGGGAATTGAACTCAGTACCTCTGGAAGAGCAGGCAGTGCTCTTAACCACTGAGCCATCTCTCCAAAAATCGTCACTTTGATTTTTGGTGGGCTAGCCTGATTTGTGGTAACTACCATTTTTGATTAATTAGTATCACTGGTATGGATTTGTGTCCCAGATTCAAATCATGACTCAAAAATAAACCTTTTTGACAGAGTTTCTATACAAGTTAAGCTTAGGGACTGTAGAGAATAATACCCTTTGGCTTATTTTTAATTTTCTGGTACCCTTGACATTTGCTTATTCCAGTTATAAAGATTACCCCCCCCATAGCCTTTTTCTGTCCCTTTCCTTTCATCGGGGACTTGAATGCATTTGCTATAGTAAAAGGTACTCTGAGGCTCATCGTTTTCTTCATTCTTTCTTCCCTCAGATTGCACTGTCCCAGTGTATCCATCTCGGCATTGCTAATTCATTCCTCTGTCTGTTTCTGCTGCTAAGCCCTTCATTCTAATAATTGTTGTTTTCAACTGAAGAATTCCCACTTGGGCCTTTTTAACCATTTATATCTCTTGTGCTCTGGTTTAAACCTAGGTTTTACTCATAGTTGGCATGTGAGCTAGACCTCTAGTCCTACAATTTGTTTTGAGACAAAATCTCACTGTGTAGGCCTGGCTGGTCTGGAATTATCTGTGTGGACCAGATGGTCCTCGAACTCATGGGGATCTGCCTGTCTCTGCCAGAGTACTGGGATTGTAGACCTGTACTTTCTGTTAATTCTTTTGCGATAGTATCTCAGTATCTCAGGCTGACTTTGAATTCCCTGTGTAGCAAGACTGGCCTTGAACTACTTACTCTCCAGCCTCTACCTCCGAACTTCTGAGATTATAGGTGTGCTTGGCTTCAGTCCTATAATTTATTTATCTTTATAATATTCTCTATTTGGACATTATTCTTGTATTTAAAATCTCTCTCCCCTTTCCTCCCTTTCCTCCCTTGTCTTTCTCTCCCTTCCTCCCTCTCCTGCCCCTCCCACTTTTGAGAGCTCTCTGTAAATGCATCTACTGGCTTCAAAGTCATTCATCTGGGTGCCTGAAGAGTCAGCCTCTGTGTGTTAGATTACTCTAGTTCTTTGGACAAGATTTTTTTTTAACTGTTTAACTTATTTAGTTAATCATACTTAATTTAATAGCTTTAGTCAGTTTAATACCTGGACTTGCTCAGAGATTGTTTTTGCTGGTTATATATGCTCACTGTCTATATAAGATAAAGTTTATTACTTCTTTTAATTTTTAGTAATTAAATGTGGCCATTTTGAGAACTCTACCCTCATAAATTGTGTTAATTTCTGTTTGTTTAGCCATTTTGTGATTTATTTTTTATGTGTGGTCTCTGAGATTTCTATTAAATTTAGTTAATAACCATCAGCTTTCATTAGACTAGGAGTCTCACTGTCTTTGCTAATAGGTTCTAAGTACATTGGGCTACACCTTGGCCTTCACTTCTTGCTTGGAACCTCAAAGTGAGCTTCAGGTGAGAGCTCAGGCATTTACTTCCTGTTACTTGAGCATTCCCCCAGCCCAGGGCTTGCAGGTGGTCGTCCAGATTCCCAGGAGTATACTGGAATCTGCTACCCCAGGCAGCTCTTTGACCAGCTTTCTCTTTAAAATGTATGTAGCCTTTTGTTTGTTCCAAGTGCTGTCTACGCCTTAGGCAGCTTCCACATTGAACAACTGCTTCTGATTATTTTCAGCAAACTCGGCTTGGGAACAAGGCTATTTGTCAGCTCAAAGCTAGTTCAAGTCAAAATAGTCTTTTGTGTGGAGTCCCCCAAGGAGATACCAGATAGTCCAATGATGACTGTTGTCTGGATATGGGGCCCTTGAAAGAATTTTGCCCCCACCCCCCATTCCTCTTCTAGTGTCTGGGTTTCCCTGTAACTACAGGTTGTCAACTTGGCCAGCACCTGGCAGCTCAGAAGCTTACTGTTCTTTTCAAGATCGGACTGGTTCTCTTAAGTAAATGCTCCCCAGATTCCTAGAAGGCTGATTAACTCCCAGAGAGCTGAAGAGCTTTGCTGGGTTGTCAGCTGTTGCAGGGCAGAGACTGCTTAGTACTCTATCTCCTTGCCTTTCTCTGATGTCCTTGATTTGTTGACCTCAGAGTTGGGGGTGGGTTGTGGTTTTTGTTCTGTTATTCCAGGATTAGAAGAGACAATGTTTGAAGAGAAATACGGCCTGGATTCTGTTGTCTTTGACATTTCTTGTCCTGCAATTTGGATGTTGGTATTTCCTTCTGCAGAGGAAGGGTGTAGATAGATTTTGCATTTCCCCATCCACAGTGTAAGGCTCTGGGAAGTGAGCACTCTTAACTGTGGCCATGCTCTGGTCCTCTGGGAAGAAAAGCACTTAGCTTCTAGAAGGCTTCATGCTTGTTACTTTTAGTTCTGCTTGGCACCAACACCTCTGTGCAAGCCGGTTCTCTGCTCGGCTTTGCTTCTTTCTGTCTTCTCTCCTTTTCTCTACCCTTCAAAGGACAGGCTCAGATTTCCTATAAACATGCTAGTAAATTTAAATTACTTAAAAGTTCCTTAAAGATGTTCAGGAAGTTTTGATGTTAATTTGATTACAGATTATTACTATTCTGTGCTTTAATGCCGTTATGAAGGTCACCACTGGAAGTTTTTATTTTATATAAAGCAGTAGAAATAGAGTTGAATCCGTTCATTGTTCATTGTCTGCCCTATGCATTTCCTTGTTTTTTTTCCCCCTCTTTGGTCTTTGGTCAGGTTCCTTAATAGCAATGCTAAATGAGCTCTGTGTGAAGGGCTTTTATAACTCAGCACTTTCCAGGGAAGGTCACTGGGGTAAAAGACACATAACCTAAAATGTACTAACTTTGTTTTATTTGAGCCATGTACTTCAGCTGGATTAAATGCATGCATTTCATTTTTAGAAATGAGTTCTATAGTTTTTTGGCAATAGTTACTTTGTACAGTGACATTATTATTACAATAATAATCTGGACTGTAGTAGAGTTTGCCAACTCATTAAGTGGGAAGACATGTTTTGTTGGTGGTAGGTGTTGAATTCCATAGTTTTGCTTCCTTTACCTCCTTTTCTTTCTGCTTCATTGTTCATATGCAATGTGTTTAACTCACATCTCTTTTTGCAGGGTGCAGTACAGGCAAAAATTAACTCAGGGACAGCCATGTCAAGAGGATTGTATCAACCAGCAACAATCTTTATGGGCTGCCAGATGTCAGCCGTCTCAAGCATGGACGATTTCAGTACAGAGCAGAAATCTAAGCAACCCACAAAGAACTTTTCAATTCCTGACCCACATTCACACCAACAGACAGCCCAGAGCAGCTGTGTGACAGACAGCTGTGTAGTACAAACTAATAGTGACACACAGTGCTTAAATAAGTCTGACAAAATAGATGGAACGACATCTCTTCAGATTGGTGAGAAAACGCCAGTCACAAGCTGTGCATTGTCTGAGGAAGAACAAACTCATTGCTTAGAGCCAGGGAGCAGCACATGTCCCAGCAAGGGTAATTTATCTGAAGGCAAGAAGTCTGCTGAGCTCCATGCCTCGGTACAGGAAAGATTAAGTCCAGAGAACAGAACCACTGATTTAAAGTGTGACAGTTCCAGCAGATCAGAGGGATCAAATGGAGAAATACTGACACAAGAACATATTGAAGTCGGGGAAGAAAGAGCTAGCCCGCTGGGCCCCACGCTATCAGTTTCAGAACACCGTGCATCTGCAAATAAGTGGGCTGGAGAGAAGCACTCTGCTTGGGATGGTTTCTCAGGTGAGATGAGAGACTGTTTGCTGAGTTTTCTTAGTGCCTACCTTTTCTGGTTATGATCTATAATTTTATCTCTTTGTCTAAAAACAAAGAAATGACTTTGTCAATGAGTTCCATTCTAATGATTTCTTAAATATGTTCAAAGAAACGGTTCAAAATATGAATTTTTAAAGGCGTATGCTTAAAATATTTTTGAGGGTTGAGGATGTTCAGTTCAATGGTAGATATATACTTACAATATAGGAGACCCTGAGTTTGTTTGAGCCTTAGCACCACTAAGTTTATACATTTTTTAAAAAAGAAACACAATTTTGAAAGATTTCAATACTATAATTGTGAATTGCTGCTGTATTTTAATGCATTTGTATGTGTGCATATGAGCATATTTATCTTGTAGAGGATATACATGTGTGTGCATATGGAGGGAGGCCAAAGGACAACAAGCCTGGCTGCCAACTTTAGAAAGGCTACCTACTTCCTTTGAAGGCTGCTCATTGGCCTAGATTTCACCAGTTTGTCTAGACTGACCAGCCAGTGGACCACAAGAATGCCCTGTCTCTGCCTCCCCAGCATTGGGATTAAAAGCGCTCCGCTCCAGCCTGCATCTGTATGTGCATCCAGGCTTCAAGCCTCTGAGGCAAGCACTTCACTGAACTGTCTCCCAGACCTGTGCTTCTACATATTTGTTGCTTTTGTTTCGTTTCTGTTTTATTTTTGAAACAATCTCACTGTGTAGCTCTTATAGGCCTGGAATTCTCTGTCTAGACCAAGTGGACCCTGAACTCATAGAGATCCTCTTGCCTCTGCTGAAATTACAGACATATATCACCACACCAGGAGGCTTCTGTACATTTTCTTAAGGAATGAAATTCTGTTCTCTTTTATTTGCATTCTCAGAACTTTGCAACCAGCAATGCATTCGTTTTCCCTCTTGCAGATGATCTTGCTCATGAGGACCCAAAGTCACAAAAGGCCTTTCTGAAACTGCAGGAAGAGCAGGAGGAGGGAAGTTCATGCAGCAGCAGCGATCTCACTGTTTCTATAAGTGAAGATGATCTGATTTTGGACACTCTGGAGTCACTGCTAAATCCAGGAGCCAAGCTGGAGGGTGAAGATAGAAGGCAGGCCTCACGATCAGTCTACACCGAGCAGCAAAGAGATCCACTCTTCACTGGTTACATTTTGCAGACTGAAAGCCCTCCTGATTCAAAAGGGAAGTCCTCCCCAGATTCACCAAGACAGTAAGCCATTCTTTTTCACATTCTGTTTAGTTCATGGTGTTTAGAGTCTATTCCACTTGGAAAATGTTACTGAGCACCCAGCAGTGATTGTGTCAGCTGCCTTGTCTTATAAGTAAACTCTCACTTGCTTTCTTCTTCCTTCCTTTCCTTTTTATAAATTTTAAGGTAGTTTTTGAAAGTCTGAGTGTCATTGAACTGTGGTGATTGGCAGTTTATAATTTTCCCAGGCAATCCCTGGTAAATTTACAAGTCACTCAATGCAACCCTTACCCATTTTTTTCCCAGCCCCCTACCATTATTCTTTAAAAAAAAAATGGTTTTAATATTTTTCTCCCATGGAAGAGAGAAATATTTAAACTTACTAGGAGTTCTACTTCGGGAACTCAGAACTTTGTATCTAATGAGTACACACTTAATCCTTGTGTTGCTTTCCATGGTGTCTCTTGTTTCCCTCACGCCATTAAATGAGCTAATACTTCTTCACTGCTAAGCCAGACTTCCTTTTCTGGGTGTAAATTTGAGAACATTGGAACCCCTGGTGTTCAGTAGAGCATTAGCATGGTACATTTTGAGCACTGACTAATGTCCTCCATAAAAGTTAAGGTATGTGTTTTTACAATTGATTGGAAATTTTGGGCTAAATAGAAGTTTTTCTATGCCCCCTGAATAGAAAACTTACTAGGGAGCCAGGTGGTGCTGGCGCATGCTTTTAATCCCAACACTCAGGAAGCAGAAGCAAACAGATCACTGTGAGTTCGAGTCCAGCCTGATCTACAAAGAGAGTTCCAGGACAGGCTCCAAAGCTACACAGAGAAACCCTGTCTTGAAAAACCATTAAAAAAGAAAAAAAGAGAGAGAGAGAAAAACTTACAAGGTCTTGAAAACAAATCTTTTGATTAAACAAACCAACCAATTAAATTATGCTAGTAACATCAGATCCTTTTAGGAGAAGAAGCCTAAGTAAAAGTTTAAGGTAGGCCTTATCGGTTTTTTGTTTGTTTGTTTGGTTGGTTGGTTGGTTGGTTTTTTTTTTTGTTTGTTTGTTTTTGTTTTTCTCTGTGGCTTTGGAGCCTGTCCTGGAACTAGCTCTTGTAGACCAGGCTGGTCTCGAACTCACAGAGATCCGCCTGCCTCTGCCTCCCGAGTGCTGGGATTAAAGGCCTTATCTTTTATAAATGATTACACTAAGACCAGGAGCACAATAGTATCACATAAACCTTTTGGGTAGTGTGCATGTGTGTGTGTATGTGTGCACACACGCACACATACAGAACTTGCACACCTAACTCCTGACCCACCCCCTCCAAACCCTTCAATTGCACCAAAATGCTGACAGCCTTTCATTCCAGCAGGGAGGGGCAGTGACTGTTAAAGTGGGTGGTCTGCACTGGTGCACAGGTGCAGAGTGCGTGCCTGCGCACAAGAGTGGTTGATGGCTGTCGTAGAAACTGGATGCCTCTGAGGGAAGCCCAGGGGGTTTCTGTTGTCATGCTTCACTCACCCAAGAGCTGCAGGTGTCCCTCATCCAGAAGCACATCAGAAACTATGACTAGGGATGGAATGGGTCTGCTTTGTGCTTATAGATGCGCTGGCTAGTTCTATCAATTTGACACGAGCTAGAGTCACCAGAGGAAATGTCTCAGTGAGACCCAGCTGGAAGGCATTTTTTTTTTCATTTAGTGATACATGGGGGAGGGTCCATCCCCTGGTGGGTGGTGCAATCCCTGGGATAATGGTTCTGGGTTCTATAAGAAGGTAGGTTGAGCAAGCCAGTAAATAGCTTCCCTCCATGGCCTCTGCATCAGCTCCTGCCTCTGGGATCCTGTCCTGTTTGAGTTCCTGTCCTGACTTCCTTCAGTGATGAACAGCAATGCAGAAATATAAGCCAAGTAAGACCTTTCCTTCCCAACGTGCTCCTTGCTCATGGTATTGTTTGGTCTCAACAATAGAAACCCAGCTAAGATAGTAAGCTTATTTTTATGACAATATGCCGAACAAGGTGGTACCTCTGTAGGCTAGGGACCAAGGTATTTCCCTAAGACTTGGTGGTTTTCTGAGGTAAAATCTCCTGCATGAATGACTTTTTCCTATAACCCTAAATCTAAATACTTTTGAATTTTGTACTACTCATTGGAAAATGTGGGCATTTAGTAATTTTTCAATATTCATGCTAATAACCTCCCCTCCTCAAAATGAAGAGGTTAGTCAGCAATGGTTATTTTCTGTCTGTGCTGTTAAATTTGAGCTTATTGATTTTCTGCGATGAAAGTACTCTCTAGAAATGAGGTTGAAGGAGGGTTTGTTTTTATTACAATTATTTGTTTATTTAGTGTGCACCTGGCGAGGGCTTGCATATGTGCATGGTGCAAATGTGGTGGCCAAAGGACAACTCAGAGTCAGTTCTCTCCTTCTCTCGTGTAGGTTCTGGGGATGAGCTCAGGTCATCAGGTTTGGCTGCAAGCAAGCACCCTTGCCCACTGAGCTTGGTGTGCTGATATATATATACAGCTTTATTAAGATACAGTTTACATGCTATTCAAGTCTCCTATTTAGAGTATGCAGTTTAGGATTTGAGTATATTACACCATTAATTTTAAATCATATAATAAATCCATAGCATGAAATTTGCCATTGTAAAATACACAATTCATTGACACTAATTATATTTAATGTATAGTTAAAATTCATACTCTAAATAATTCTTGAAAGTGGAGTAATGCATACCCCTTTTATGTCTAACTAATTTCAGTTTAAGCATATGGTTCATCCATATTCTATCATCTATCAAAATTCATTTCTTTTTATGGTTGAATAGTATTTCTGTATATGGATATACCACAAATCATTTGTACAGTTACCTGTTAATGATACTTGACTTGGTAATCAAGAGTCTGCAGAGATGGCTCAGTAATTAAGAGCACATACTATTCTTGCAGAGGACCTGAGTTCAGTCTCTAGCCCCTGGTTTGGGCAGCTCTTAACCACCCATAACTCCAGCTCCAGAGCATCCAATACCCTCTTCTGGTCTCTGAAGGTACAAACCCACACACAGACACACATATATACATAAGTAGAAAAATAAAATCTTGCTGGGTATGATGGTGTACACCTGTAAATCCAGCGCTCTGGAGATAGAAGCAGGTGGATCTCTAAGTTAGAGACCGTCCTGTTCTACATAGTGAGTTGGAGGCCATTAGGAATTGCATAGTGAAGCCTTGTCTCACAAATAAATAATATAAACAAACAAACACAAAATTCTCTCTCTCTCTCTCTCTCTCTCTCTCTCTCTCTCTCTCTCTCTCTTTTGCTCGCTCTTGCGCGTGCTCTCTCTCTCTCTGCTAAGTGAGTCAGTTTCCAGACCCACTCCCATAAATGCTTTCAGATATTGAAAGCCAGTTTATACAATTTCTCCATCATAAGTATAATAAACTCTTCTTATAAGAAAACTTGCCAAGGACTGGACAGATAGCTCAGCATTTAAAGGTGCTGGCTGCACAAGCCTGACAATCGAAGTTCAATCCTTGAAATCCACATAAAAATGGAAGGAGAGAATCAAGTCCACAAAGTTATCCTCTTACTGCTACATCCACTCTGTATGCTTATGTGTATAAACACACACATGCAAACAGAGTAAATACATTTTTTAAAATGTGGACTTGATTATTTTCAAAGCTTTGTTTCAGCTGTGATACACTCAGACCTGTAAACACATCTCTTGACATTAAAATGAAAAGAATTTAAACTGGTTGGGCTGTTGGGACTCAATTGTTTATCATTAACTTGAGCTACAATCCATGCAGCTCCTTAGGTGAAACTCACAGACCCTGACTGTGAAACATAGCCTTGTATTTATTTTTATTCGTCAAAACTCTGCATAAGCTATCATATTATTATCAAATTAGACAGTACATCTTGAGAGGGATCATTTTCTTGACAATCCACAGGTTAAAAAATGCCTGTCTGTGTATAATGGGATGTTTCCAAGAGATAAACATATTACAGGCTGTAGAGATCTCCCCACTTCCACTCACACCAGGCTAAATACCAGAGAAAGAGAGCCACAGCAAACATACAGAGGCACAGCAGAAGCAAAAGACATTCTAGGATCTGCAGTTCCTTGGCCTTGCCTACATGAGATTGGCTCATCAGAGGATTCCCTTCTGGTGAGTTGGCACCTGAAACTTCAATTGCAACTTGCTACACCTGGCAAGAATTCAACTTACAAAGAGAACTAACTGGATCCTTCCTTGCTTCGTATGAGAAACACCAATAACTGGAGTCTCTACATTCTATACTGATGCAAATTAATCAGGAAAGGCAGGTTATCAGAAAATTTAAGTAAAGTGGACCAAAGCCCTTATGATTCTGTTCAAAAGTCAGAATTACATGTTATTCTCTTGGTGTTAATAGATTTTAAGGAACATCTCAACATAGTTACTGATTTACAATATGCAGAAAGGGATATTTTGTATATTGAAACTGCAGAATTTATACAAGATGATACAGAATTGGCTTTATTATTTATTCAGTTGTAAGAAATAATAGGAGGGGCTGGAGAGATGGCTCAGCGGTTAAGAGCATTGCCTGCTCTTCCAGAGGTCCTGAGTTCAATTCCCAGCAACCACATTGTGGCTCACAACCATCTGTAATGGGGTCTGGTGCCCTCTTCTGGCCTGCAGGCATACAGACAACATTGTATACACAAATAAATAAATAAATAAATAAATGAAAAAGAAAAAAAAAGAAATAATAGGAATAGGAATCATCCCATATACATAACACACATCCAATTCCATACAGATCTGCCAAGTTCTCTAGCACAAGGTAATGCAGAAATTGATCAATTATTCATAGAAAATGTGCTGGAGGCCTCAGAATTTCCTTAAAAAAAAATCATGTCAGTAGCAAAGGCTTAAAAAAAAAAGACCCCTCCATCACATGACAACAAGCCAGACTGTTATAGAAAGATCAAATTAAAATCTGAAGGATATGCTAAAAACAGAAAAGGATGATAAATACCCCTAGAAATAGATTACATAATGCTTTAACTTTGAATTTTCTAAATGCTGATGAGAAAGGAACAGTAGTTGTGGAGAGACATTGGATAGTAGGAAAAACTATGGAATTAAATCAGCCAATATACTTTAAAGATGTACTGTCCTCAGAATGGAAACAGGACATATGTTACTTCTGTTTCCACAGGAGATGAAAAGCTATGGATACCATCAAAATCAAGATTCGATTTGAACAAGAGACACCTCTTTATTAGAAGTTTGTCAGTCAGCATGGCTGTTTAATCTAAACTAACATATAAAACCTATATAACCTATAAAAAGGATAACAGATACTTTTCCTTTGATCAAGATATAAGTTGCCAAAAGAGAATCTCCCCAAAATTAGGGTTGGGGAAGGGTTCTGTTTTTATATTTTCAGGAGAATAGAGGCATCCAACTAAGGTATCCAAAGACCACTGGACAAATGATGTCTGAAGAAAAAGGACAAATCTCCCAGAAAAAAAATATATCAAGAAAAAATTAATTGGTCTATTGGTATATCACAATTCCAACAGGATAAAAATCCATAAGTGTTTGTTTCTACTGTTCTCCAAAAACATATAATGTAAATGGTCTTTTTATAGTTTCAGTCCAATTAATGATTAAAGCTGGCTTTGGAGTTGGGGTGTGGCTCTCTTCTTCTCTAAATCTAAGCATGCTTATTAAAGTAAAATCCAAAATCTCTGAATCATGTCAGAAGAGCCACCTGATCAGAGACAGAAAATAAACAGATATTTAAAGACTATTTTATTGCCACTGATTTCATAATTCTTTGGTTTTATATCAACTGTTTAACAGCTTTCCTTAAGGTATAAAAATCATCTCAAAATTTATAAGATTAATATATGTGTTTTAAGCTTTTTTGTCATGATATTAATGATCATATAGAATACTAAGTAATTCTAGAAAAATGTTTCATCTTCCTTCATGTCCATGGTTTTGGGTTTGAGTCTCTATCAGTTTTCTTCAGTGAACCATGAGCATGACAAACAGCAACCTTTGAAATCTCCAGAGTGAGGATAGGGCTCAACAACAGTTTAACCAGGACTATGATACCAGCACTAAGATGAAAAACACCACCTAAAGATTGACTTTGCACTACAAACTGCTCAGAACAATTTCAAGGTGGCTAGCTGAGATGATCCAGCCTCACAGACTACTCTAGCCAGGGCTTGAGATAAGCCCTTTACTTTTCCATTACACAGAGACTGGACAATAAATTATACAGCTACCTCTCCCAGGACTTGACAGTTAACCCAAATTTTTCTTTTCAGGATTCTCTAAAAATGCCTTCGCCCCAGAGAGCAGGAAGTAAATTTAAGAATATGACACCCACATTCCAAAGAAGTGGAGTGGATGGTTTTTGGTCATTCAGTGGGTTATGGATATTTGTCATTGTTTGGGGGATTGGTTACAAGTTGTTATTGGTTACGGTCAGAAGGAAAGTTGAACAAAGGAGATTGGATTCAGGGTTCTTGTTTTGAAAAGAAATAAGGGGGATATAGATATGACAGGATAGAAGGGTAGATTATTGAATCTACTCTGAAAAGAAGAAAGGGAAGATATAGATATGATAAAATATAAGGATAGATTATCGAATCTATTTTTAAACAGCAACTACTAGATTTATATTCTACATTGCATTGGACTTTTGTATATTGTATACATATTTTGTATATTGATACAAATCTGAGATTAATTTTGTTAAAACATATTTCTCATCTTGTTCAACATATTGTACCTATACAGCTTATTTAACAAGGTAATGCAAATTTCTAGCCCTTGAAAGTTATTATTAGTAAGTGTAATGGTTTGTCCTGTCTCTTTAAGAGAAAAGCACCACCCACTCCCTCCTCCCATCTGCTGAGGCAAGGGAATCTTCCTTTGGCTTCCAGCCTGTGAGCTCCTTCCTTTCCATCTTTCTCCCAAAGAGGTAGCTTCTCCTCTCCTTCCCCCC